>NC_137134.1:22754945-23232445 GCF_949319135.1 Squalius cephalus
CATAGACTTTCATTAGAAGTTATTAGGACGTCTCTAGTTTCTATATGGTGATATTTTGAGGTCTTCAAAACACGACTAGAAATCTTTCTAGAGCCATAATACACAATAATGTACTATTGACTCACATGTGAGGTTATATATCATGGAATTGTCAATGTTTTTTTGTTTTGTTTTTTACATTTTCCAGATTTGGCATTCATTTTATTTTATAAATAATCATATATTTTTGTTTGTGTTCTTCAAATTCAAGAGAGAAATTAAGTCAATAGAGAAAAGAGAAATTAAATACCTTTAATTTGTTTTTTAATTTATTAAATATTCCAAAAATAGGCATTCAAATATGGTTATAATAGAAATGTATTAATATGTTTTGATATATTATATAACAGGCATATGTATACAATACTTTTCAATCGTTTTTAGGATGGCAAGATTTTTAAATGTTTTTAAGACATCTCTCATTTATTTGATGAAAAAAAAAAAGATTTGTTTTCTATTTGAACATATTGTAAAAATGTAATTTATTCCTGTGATGGCAAAGCTGAATTTTCAGCATCATTACTCGTCTTCAGTGTCACATGATCCTTCAGAAATCATTCTAATATGCTGATTTTGTACTCAAGAAACTGTTATTATTATCAGTGTTGAAAACAGTTGTGCTTCCTAATAAAATAAATATATATATATATATGCCTACATAATATAATGTGAAACCAAGTACCAAGCATATTCAAGCAAAATAGCTTAAAATAAACCACACAGCCTATAATAACAATCACACAGACACACGCATATACGTAGTGTGAGAGATTAGACACTCTCCATGACAGCCGTATTTCTAAATCCAATTGTGTGCGACACATTATCCTCCCAGCACACAACTATAGAGAGTGATCTGGCCTCCCTTAGAAGAGGAAATTAAACTAATGTGAAGTTAAATGCGTTTTAAAACAATGCCCAGGTGCGTCAGAAGTACAACAGTGTATACAGTCATAAAGAAAGAATGGATAAGGTAAGACAAAAATGCAAGGTCGGGAATTTGTACTCTTATCTGTGCAGCCCTCCACGGATGAGTGACTGAAACCTTCAGAGGACCCAAACGACCCCGTTTCCTGCCACACACACACACACACACACACACACACACACACACCAATGTTTGGAATGAGACGGGACCCCTGGGGTCCAGTAGAATGGAGTGGTAATCCCCTCTCTCTTCCATGATTGCTGCCGAAGAAGGGAAAAGAGGAAAGAAAAGCACAACTAGAGCCAGGGAATCTCAGTGAGACGATAACTTACGATGTATACAATCATGAAAACGGCTGCACATATCCCGTCTCCCTGTTGGGTAAATAAAGTCAATGACTTCCTTTTTATTGCTTGATGGAGAGACACTGTACATGTATAAGGGAGACGAGGGAGGTGGAAACTTCCGGAACAGGGGAGTATCGCTTCAAAAGCGTGATAAAACTGTGAGGTGACTTCAGATTTATTCCCCTGCAGAACTGAGAATTCTTTTGTTTAAAGGATGCATTAATATTCTTTAACGACTCGATATGAAACAACTACAGAAAGCTTCAGTAAATCTAAACCTAAAGGACAGACACTTTAGTTTGAGGGACAAAAAACAAGCGAATACCTACAAAAACCTTTTTTTAAATAATAACTACAAAATAGTTAACTATATATTTCATAGTATAACTAAATTGAGATTTTTATTCAGAAATCATGTATGTTTGTATGTTTGCATGTATGTTATCAATATGTTTATTGTTTATATGTATACACACTCACACAGACCTTTAATAAATATGATAATGAATATGAAATTTTGAAATCTATTTTATTTAAAAAATTATATATATATATATATATATATATACACACATATACACTGTGTATACATAATGTGAATTATGTAAAAATGTTATTATATATTAAAACGTGTAAATAAAATAGATAGTTAATATTAATCTATATTTTATATTTTTTACATTATTTTATATACATATGTAAATATATATATAGTTATTCATAAAACTATTCCTATAAAAATAAAGCCCTAATATTATAAAATTCTAATATACACACATTTTATGTTTATTATATAATGCGAAAAAAAAAACATTCCACTGCAAGTGTATGCGTTTTTATATATATATATATATGCACACATGCATACATAAACACGCACACTTTTTTTTAATTTAGAATAGATGGAGACTCATATAAGAGATTCACATTTTGTAGTTATATGCGTGTATATATATATTATATATTGCTTTGACAGTATCTGACACCACAGGATGCAAATGGCCTTTTATATGAATGCAGTAATGCTTTTCTGAAAAAGCAATTTCCATCTATTTTCCCCCATCTTCTCTCCATCTTTCTTTCTCGGTTTCTCTTTTTGCACACTTTAATTGATTGCAAGCCGATCCACGACTGATCTTCCAGACAAACGCCCTCGCTGCGTTCCTGGCCAGAGAAGATTCTCGTTTTGGATCTATTGAAAGCACTCAAGAGGTCTGCTGATTCCTGACATTTGGGATGAGATGGCAAAATGTCACAGTCATTAAAGGGAAAAATACGTTCAGCTGAGCAGCCAGGGTAATTTTCTTTCTTGCCAAATGGCCCTGTAATTTATTATTTTTGGAAGGCTCGACTCGCGTATATGTTCACAAGAAATGCACAGAGTTGCATTACTGCTCCTAATAACACCTCCAGCTAACCTTTAATGAATGACTGATGAGTCTTTCAGCTAATAATTTGAAAAGATCTCAAATTTCCAGTTGCATTTGCATAATCTCTACAACATAAACCTTACTAAAAACAGATCGCTTCAGAAGTAAGAGCTGTATGTTTTTGATTTGCTAAAAAGTACCAATTCCTAAGAGTCATTGGTTGGGACATCGTTTCCATAGAATAGTCCTATACAGTATAGTTTAGTATGGTACGCAATTTTTGTCGTTTTCATTGTCAGAAGTTGTGAATGGTACCTTAATTCCGAACTGTACCATACCACCTTTTTGGGACTCTTCCGTTGGGGTACCTAGCACAGTAGTCCGGTACTGAGGGTGGAGCTAGACTCACTGCAGAACACTGATTGGTTGACAGAGAATCGTCACTTGCGCGTGCTCTACAAGGGGAATGACAACACAAGAGGCGCCATTTTTTAATACAGTTGAAACACAATACCGTTTCTTCTTGTGACAAACAGCCACATGTCGAGAAGAAAGAACAAGATCTGCTGTATGTCCTCCATTGTTGTTGTTTCCTGTGTCACTTCTTCGCACAAGAATGACATTGATCGCTACTTTCCCGCATACACCACGCCTATCAAGTAAGGGTACTGTTGGTGGTGAAAACACAAGCCGGATCAGGGTTTAACATCCCAAATTGTACTGTACTGTACTGTCCTGTATCGCTTTGTGGAAATGAGCCATAAAATGAGCAATACAGTCATTAGTTTGGGAATCCAACTACAGTTGTGGTGCTGTATGTTATTGATTCGGTAAAAAAAGGTTTGTGTTCATAAGAATCATTTGTACACCAATTGTGCTGTCAAAGAGTTGGACCACATAGGACCGTTTCTGGATCTGAAGTACAGTAATGTGAAGGACTGTAGGTGGTATTCATTACCTTACCCTTGTCAAAGAACAAGAATTCCCACTATGAATGAGTCTCCAATTGTTCTTTACTCCAAGTCAGAAAGACATGGATGGCTCTTAAATGGATGGTTTATTTATTGTTTGAATGTGTCTAGTCAGTCCAGGGTCGAGCATCTATTTCCAGAGATGGTTTGGTGAACTGGCACTCTCTGTATAGACTTGTATTTATGTATTCACTTCCTGAGCTTTTCGAAATGAACTCTATACACAATGGGAACAATGTTGCTTTACTAACAAGACTATAAAGAGTATCCACTAACAGAGTACTCAGGCCCAAAAGTAAAAAAAAACCTAAAAAAACATGAAAGCATAATTGATTGGATGTTTTGGTTTAAAGACTTGGGAAAAACCGAACATGCAAATTCAATTAGATGTCTGCTAAAGCATAAACGGCTCCCTATCCGTCTTTCTGATTAAAATCTGACTTGAAAATGCAGAGCCTAAATTACAACATCACCTCGCTAGAATACATATCCAGATTCCAGACTCACAGGAATGTAAAGTCCCTACTGGAGTGCGGTTGGAATGTAAGAAGAGCATTACAGATGCATCCAATTGGACCAGAATACCTCCTGAATTACCTGGTTAATAAGAAAATGATGAATCGTGAAGGAATGGGACCACAGGCATGATCAGAATTCTTGTGCCTATCCATTACAAAGGAATGTTCCGGAATTAGAACACGGAACATTCCATAGGCCAGCAGGCCACCTGTTCGGAATGCGACCGTTTTAATGAGATTAAAATGGATGATGCTGTTTGGAATTGAGCAAATATCAGTAAGTAAACTTACGCATCTTAATAAACTGCCTTGTTGCCACTACCACAACGTTATCGAAGTCAAACTAAATATCAGAGTGCAGATGCCAAGCTCAATAAGATGCTTCAATGTAACAAACAAGAAGATGATTGGATTTGTGGAGGTGTAGTTATGTAGGCAAATATCTTAGGTTAAATTCAAAGGTTTGTCAACACAAAGAGAACACTTTTTTTATGCTTTTTCGAATATTATTACCTTTCATGTAGTGTGTGATATATAGCTGTTTGTGAATGTAAAAGGTCTGCAAAGCTTTAAAGATCAAAGTTCACGACTGAATGGTTAGTTGATGAATTTATGTTGCTGATGTGGAGTTAACTCTTCAAGTCTTTGATCAGCATATTGTCATGATAATCAATAAAATCGCTCGTGTGGGAACTGTTGTAAGATGCCTACAGAGTGACATGCTATTGCATTTGTGTTACGTACTGTATCGCATGTGAAAAGACGGATGCGACAGCTTGAGCAGACTCACAAATGTGCTCTACTACAACAACTCTTCCTCTTCTCAACATGGACTCCTCTTCTCTTCCTCTTAAATTTTAGGGTTAGTGATGTCACTGATATTGATATAGTGTAACACTGATATTGTGCACAAACATGCTGGAACGCTATAATGTTCTACACCACATGCAAAGTAAAAGTATGCTAGCATGAGATTCCATACATATTTAGCCATGTTTGCTAACTCTAACTCACTTTAAAAAGCTCAAGGACTGGGCTGGACTTCTCACAGACTTGCATTGTCAGATATACAGATATAAAAATCTCCGGTTTAGCTATATGAATGAAAACACTGCATCAACAGCTGAAGTAGCCTTCAGATTTATAATGCAGCAAACTGGTCTTCAGGGACTCAGACCTGAAAGTGGGATTGAAACCAATTTCAGGTTTTACAGGAAAGTTCCAATCACTAAAAAAACCCATTAATGGTGTCGAATAGTGGCTGAACGGTTGACTATAAGAGACATACTATTAAATGGGATTGCCGAGCCACTCGTCCTCGGCACAATTTCGTCCACTTTCTTTGGAGGCAACCTGACGGGAATGATGGACAGATGAAATTGACCTGTGAGCTTAGGAACGGTGGCGTCTCGTTTTCTACAGTTTAGATGCCTGCTGTGGCATCCTGCGTTTCAGGAGTTTAGAAAGAGATGGGAAGCAAAAAAGATGGAAAGAAAAGAAACAGCGGGGGATGGGGGGATGGGGGGACAAGCCGATGAGTGGGAGGAAGACGAAAGATTTTCTTTCTTTGTTGTAAAACTGAATAAAATGAACCCACCAAGGATTTTCTATCTCTCTAGTGACAAGAATAATGAGCAGAGTTTTATTTTCTAGTTGAAAGGCTTTTTGCCTGTGCGGGAGAATGTTTAATATCAGATTTGTTCTGCATTCTGGCCAACATATCACTGGAATAGCTCACCCAAAAATGACAATTCATCACTTACTCACCCTCATGTCTTTCTGTATGACTTTCTTTCTTTTGTGGAATATGCAGTAAAAAAGTGAACGAGAACCACGGCGCTCAAGCACGATTTTCAAAGCGAGAATAGCAAAAGTCTGAGACCATACTGAAAATATTCATTTAAACCAGCAAATAATTTAAGATTTTCATTATGCCAGATTTCCAAAGTATGCCAATAATATAATTTGTAATGAACACATCTGGATTAGAAAAATTTGAAAAACACAAAACAGGATAAAATTGACAAGTGATCTTAGAGTTTTGGATTGTATTCACTATATACATTTCCATTACTCTTAGAATTTTTAATAACTTTCAGAACTTTTTTCAGGTCCAGAAAAACTACAGCTTAAAATATTTTTGTGATAAAATATTATTCTTTATACTTTAACTTTATAATATAACTATATCATATTTGTATCAATCTTTCCAAAATGTAATCTCTGTTTGTATTTTACTTTCGGGTCCAGCTGACTCCCTACCATTAAGTTTAATTTTAGGGAATGATGGGATGATATCTCAAGCACTCAATTACCAAGTGATTCATCACGGCATCCACCATGCCATGGAAAACAAATCATAGCTGCTGGATTTATCTTGACCTCCCTTGGCATCCTCCCATTACATGGTTTCCCACATCATCAGATAGATTACACCTGCCAAGATCAACCATTGGCACCACACGACACAGATCTGACAGATCGGACTGAGAGCCGTGAGGTAAAGGTGGTTTGTAGTCTGCAGGGTTAAGGAAATAAATGTATGGCTAATGTCTGCTGTCAGAACTCACTGTGCAGAGGGAAAGAGTAACTCAAGGAAATGAATGACCTCTGTCGACAAGACCATTGTCTTGTTGTAAGTTGTAGGACGTTATTTACCAGATAAGGTCTTGAAAACACAGTGATATATTTTAGCAATAATTCCAACTGATTTCGAATCGTTCATGCAGCAGTGCAGTTAGCATAAGTCAAAGTCTTGGAATGCGGTTCTGAAAAGGTTACTGTGATGAATGCTAATTGGACTTGCTAACACATTTGAGCTATGAGACTGAGACAATGAATACTTATCTGAGGCATTTAAAAGTATGAACAACGAACCACTCGAGCGTGAAGTGTGTATGTATATAGCAAAACCAAGCCAACTGCCTTTGAGATATAATTTTTCTTTTCTTGTTGCTTACGCAAGCGCTAATGATCAAATCATGCTAGAAATGTATAATACATTTTATATAGGTATACACATGTATTTATACATATTTACACATTTATAGCATGAGTTGAGCGTTAGCATTTAGCTCAAATCGAACAAAACTTCAGTGTTAACATTTAAACATTCTAGCTACTAGCTAAATTTCTTTCATTTTTATTATTTCTTAACATTTAAGTTTATATATATTACAAACATCTGTCCATGCATGCACTTATCATTTAGAATCCACAATCTTGCATACTATTTTCAACAAATAGTATGCAAATTAGAATGCGAGTAGGTAGGTGAGAGCGAGTGCAAAGTTTCAGCTTTTCCCTTTGAAACTCAATAGAGCTAAATGATACTGCTGAATACAGCAACAGGCACATAATGCGTCAATATACTTCCACTCACAATAATGACTGTAAAATGAGTTTTGTGGTTATGGTCAAACAGCCACAGAAAAATAATCTAATTTTGGCTATGCTACCAGAGGGCAGGGAGAGGTGAAGGTCATGTTTCACATTGATTTCTAAAGAAGCATGTAAAATGTGTCCCACCACACCATGGCTATTTGAGAAAAAATGTCAGGGCTCAGCCAGTCCTCAGGCGAAAGCTGTTGGAAATCTCTTATAAATGCATTATTTAACCCTTAGGGGCAGAGATGGCCAGTTTAAACCAGACAGACAGACAAAACTGTCAGCTTGCTGTCAGCAAATTGAGATAAAAAACGCTATTTAGAAATAGCTAGATGTAACAGATCTCTCCAGAATTATCCAAGAGCTAAAAAAAAAAAAAAAAAAAAATTAAACAAATATAAATATGCTATCTTACAACACTTTGGCTATTGTGACTACAGTGACATTTACACAAAGAAGCTGCACCAAGCCCAAAGCAGGTGGCTGACTGTGAGGTGGCGATAACCCCAGTTTTGCCCACTCCAAATATTTAAACCAAGCACATTTAAAATGGCTCAGTTTATCTTGATTTCTTTACTAGCCTGATGGCCTTGGAGTGCCCCCCCCAGCTATTTGGTTTTATTTTAGGAGTGTTTAGATATGGCTAAGGCAACTGCCAAGCTCTTTCAGTCTTTGGAAGCTTCCAAAAGGCCTAGCCAACCACCTAGCATACAAGCTTTGAAAACGCACCACTTGCTGAGTAAAGGTGGAAAAGCTGCCATTTGACTCGATAAAACTTGGCTTAATAGAAAAAGTCATATATTTATGGATTTAGGCTAAGCACATTTGTGTGTGTGGAATGCTAACTGTAAGTTAGGATACTGAGGCAGCATACAGAACTGTTAAATCACAATACCGACGGGTATTAGCTTGAAAGATTTATAAATTGCTATGCTAAGCTTAATAGCTGGCCTGTCAGACTTAACACTGAGCAAAATTTCTTCCATCTCATTGTTTGCACAGCTCAAAATGTCACCAGGCTCAGAGGCATTGGGCGTAATTACCAAACTCAAAAAGACAAATCACTAAATAATAGCAAGAGCGAGGCAAGGAAAGGCCGTGCGTCCATCAGGGACAAAAGGCTGCAATTTCAAAATCGATTCACTACCACAAAAGACAATCGGCTAGCCTCTGACGTCAGGCCTTGGGAATAATAGCCTCATCTCCACTTGATAAATGTGTCAGCACTAGAAGCACGGCAGGAAAACAATGATGAAGCTCCCTCTCAGCCAGCAGAAACACTATGCAAGAGACGCTAATGATTGTTGAGGTATAACAGGCGCTTACAGTCCACTCAAGTCCTGAATAATTTAACTTTAACAAAAGCTCTGTCTGTTGTGGAGGAAAAGATAAAATGAAGATTCCAGCCAGGGATATATCACTTTATCTCTATTTGGACCTTCAAAAATAACTAGAAATTTAGCTAAACTTGCAATAGTATCTTTTATCCAAGATAAGATGTTAAAGCTAGTATTTTGCTAAAGATAAGACTGGACTTACTACATCTGTTCTCTCTTTTGCTGTCCAGTCTGAAAAGGTGAAAACATATCTTTCTCAATGCACCATCTCCTCAGATCTGCAAGACCCAAGCTGGCAAAAGTGGAGCGCTAACATGTTTACTTCTAAATGGGATATTGGTCAGTGCTAGTAGAAAGTATGTAAGGTAGAAATGGCAAAAACAACAAAAGAAAATTATACTGTGCTGTGCTGTTCTGACAATAACTCAACCACACTAGTGTCGACAGTAACACAATAGTGTAAAAAAGGCAGTAACTAACTAACAACTAAAGGAGTAGTTCACCCAAAAATCACCTTTTCAACATAATGAAAGTGAATGAGGTCTGGGGAAGTGAAAATGTCAAGCTTTTTTAAAAAGTTTCATGAACATATCATTAAAGTGTTCCATATGACTTTTGTAAGTCTTCTCAATACATAAAAATAACTTTGTGTGAGGACCAGATAAAAATTTAAGTTCACCTTTAAGAAAGCCATAAGGTTTGTAACAACATGAGCAAAAGTGGTGAGCAAAAGAAGACAATTTTCTTTTTTAGATGAACTAATCTTTTAAGGACACCAAAGAGTTTATATTTCTGGACATTATGGGGATTTAACCATGGTAGTTTGTACTGTACATTACAAACCCTGGACATCCTGTTCCCAGTGATAAAAAAACTAATACAAGAGCAATCTTTCTTTCAGTCAGAATGTGAGTGAGCCAAGAAGGGATCCGGCTGCTGTACTTGCAGGTTTCCACAGCTGTACAGATAAGAAAGGCAGCACAGAGCAGCTAAGTGCACTCTCATCAGAATTAGCCCCAAGCATTAATAAGAGAAAAGGCAGATAAGCAGAACTGCATAAAAACAGGTTTAAATCAAGTATTTTGTGGCAAAATTTCCAATAGTTCTCCATTTAGAACAGGGCTTCTACTGTATTCAAAAAGCAAACACAACCAAAATAGTTTGAAAACTATGCAGTTTGGATAAACCAACACACACATAGGCTTACCATCATCAGTTCCTTCTGAAAAGATTTCTTCTCTTTGGTCTCCATGTTGAGGCAATCTTCCTTTAGTTTCTCCAGCACTGAGGCAACCCTCTCTGGTTCACTATCCAGATCTGCTCTGCAAAAATACGTCAAAGGAAGATTCACATAGCCCAGAGCATCAGCAAATGCTCGCCAGTTTCCCAGATTTTCCATAAGTATTGTCCTCACAGAGGCGTAAATGTAAGTGAGAAACTTGCAGGGCTTCAGGATTTGTTCCATCAGCATTGTGGTTGTTAGGTCTGGCCCACAAAAGTATATAGGCTTAACCTTTCCCAAGACAAGCACATTTTTTACATGTACAAGCCCAATCTTTCCCTGATAGTATCCAATGTACCACTCTTTGGTCCATAGTTGTCCTTTGAGTTTGATCTTCTCCTCACTGAGTAGGGCGATAATATCCCCTTTTTTATATTCCAGCAAGTACTGATTCTTGGTCTGCCTGATAACTGTTTTGATCAGTTTGCCAAATTTCAAGTTGGTAATGCAGCGCTCTTGAAACTGTGGGTATTTGGTGGTGATGGCCAGAGGAGACAAAATAATTTTATCAACTTCCTTTTTCTTTAGGAACCGTCTCTGGCCGTTGTTCCGTATCCCAGTTTTAGGGGGCGGCTGTGGTGTCTGAACGCAAAATTGTGCAAGTATGCAATCCTGATCATCTTTTACCTGGACACGTAATGTGAAGTCGGAAATCTCATCTGCGTTCCGAGACGTAATCATGTAGATGAGCCGGCTCACCTTGCCTAGTTTGATCTGAAACCCACGTACAACCCTAGCCTGATCATTTGCCTTGACCTCATAGTTTGACATGTTAGAGTACATACCTATCAGCAAGTCCTGAGGTCTGCCAAGGACAAACTGGTGCTTTCCCCACAGTTGTAGTGAAACAGGAGGGGCAGACTTTGCTTGCTTCCCAACCTCACTGACCAGTAGAGTCTTGGGGGCGCAGTCATGGCCAAAAATGGCCACCACAGTCTTAAAAGATGGATGAATGTGTTTGGGCCCGTAGAGGCCCAATGTAACTTTCTTCATCATATGATCCCAAACAGATGAATTGAAGGAAACATGTTGGGTCTGGACAACAACGGCTACATACATGCAGGGCTCCAAGTTGTCCAGCTGAACCTGAATCGTATCACCATAAATGTATGCTTGTGGAACAGGAGAATATGGACCCTCTTTACAGTCACTTCTTACACACAAAACCTCAGCCATTGGACTTTCTGTCCTAGTCGTGACGGATACCTTCATCTCTAAGGTAATGAATGATTTTATCTCCATGTTACTCAGTTTGATTTCAACCACTGGACTGACAGTCGAGCATCTGTCATTGTTCAGCTCCAATGGAGGATCCAGTAGAGCCTTCATAGAGATTTGCTGAGTGTCTCCCACTGCAACATGGCCTTCGGGAACATGAATACTGATATGTGTATCTGGGAGCTGGACTGCCCCTCCACAGCTGTCCAACTTGCAGACAATGTTAGTCTCTACTGGTTGTGTTTGACCCCAGCCTGGGTTCTGCCCAAGGGACTCAAGGTCATGGCAAGAGCGTGCCAATTTTCGATGGTTTAGCCATGCTGTCCTAAAGTCCTCTCTGTTCTGAAACTGCTCCGGTGAGGGAGCTTTAAGCCCTGTAAAAAACCCTGATGAAGGCAATGGAGGATTCGACTGAGCTTGTAAGATTGATAACTCTGATAAACTGTAAGATCTCTTGCTCCGAAAAAAGGGATTGTCCTTGCGAAGCATCTGCAAGGCTTCAAGATCAGCGCTGGTGGATGTTCCATCAAAAACACTATTGCTGTACCCTTTTGTGTTGCTGGTGGTGGAGATGGGGTCTGAAGGCAAGTCAAAGAAAAGCAAATCCATGCTGTTGCATTGGTTCGTCTTCTCATTGCTGTTCTGATCGAGGACATCATCCATGGACCCATTTAGGAATGGGTTGGTTGAGGAGAGCATGGAGAAGGGGTTGTTGTTGTCATAAGGCATGGAGGGCTTCAGCGACATTCCAGTCCACTCCCCCAGCAGGTCCAGCTCTTTTGCTCCCTCCTCCGAGCAGTCCCCAAGATTGTCAATCATCCCACTGTCACTTAGAGATGAGTTCCTGTAGTTGATCGGTTGGACATATGTCGAAGGAATGTATCCCATTTCTCGGTTGTTGTGGGCATACCACCATTCCCCACCAGATGTGTCCAACACATAGAGATGATCACCTTTGGAGAACTTTAGAGTGGTAAAACTGGATGGACAGTAATCCTTTATGGCGACCACTTCCCGTGCAGTCCCAAATGACGTTGAGGAGGCCAAACGCAAGGCACTGGGAGAAGGCACTGTAAAGATAAACATATTAATAAGAATTACTGATTTGCGATGTACATGCCACAACCATATTAGATGTCCCTTTTATTTATTTGCAGTGCAATAAACTGACCTTTGACATCTATGAGAGTCGTCTCAGTCAGTCCCTCATCAAGGTCAATAAGAGTGCCCTCTGATTTACATCTAGGGAGCACATTGTTGTTGTTGGTTACTCTGATCCTGTGGGCGGCCATCTTGCATTGGTTAAGCTATTTTACCATTGCTCCAATCCTGACAATCACACACTGGTAGTTTTCCATTTTTTTCCTGCTGTGAAAACAAAAAGGACAGGGACAATCTTGATTAGCTTTGTGTGGCAGGACAAACGCTTGATGCACTGAGAATAATGAGACATGCTGCAATCAGATTATTGGATCATTAAGGCAAGACAATCTTCTGAGAGATTGTACCCAGAGATTAGTGTGGTATAGCTAAAGGGACAAACTGGGACGAGATGTAACTCAAAATGTACTGCATGAGATTAAAAGATCTTTAAAGTTGATTACTTTTAATCTATCTTGGAAGGGGTTAAAGCATTGTTGTCTAGTTAGTAGATGAAAGCTTGAGTCAGAAACCGTTAGTTCAGAACTCAAACAAAAGATCCTGGTAGAATCTCAATATTTTTTAATGCTCTTTGCTAATTTTTTGCTCCTTTCATAACATTCAGTCCTGTCACATCATGGTTTAATTGATGTAATATCTATTGCCAAGGGATGACAAAGGAGGTGGTACCTGCAGATGAACAATCAATAAAACAGCCATAACAAGGTGCTGCCACTGCCAGATATGACAATGCGTTTAATCTTTGACCTTCATTTGATTTCAACTTTTTTTTAACCTCTCAGAAAATGTCTTAAAGCCAGCTTAAAGCCAGCATGAAATCAAATTGTATCAAATTTGCTTAATGCACATTCCTGGTATTATTGTGTACGTCTTTTATTCAAATTGAATGTCTTGCTGCATTTCAGAGACAACATTTATTTTCAGCTAATGTAACTAATCCCTTTTTACTGTTTTTTTTTTTCATTTTTGAATATGACGGAATAGAGACGTAAAAAGAATTTCAGAAAAATATACTATAATTTATTTCAGCATAAAAAGGCACTTATTGTAGCTTTTAAAGATGCATAAGGCTTTATGGAACAATATTATTGCACATTTACCACACTACCTATAACAATGTAATAAAATCACTTAAAGATATGTCATTTACATCAATAAACAACCACAATATAAAATGTACTAATTTATAGACCTGATTTCTGGATGAAACAGTCTTTTATCACTGGTAGAGCGTTTGATTTGCCAGGTTCAGAAAGAAAGATATCAAAGCATATCAAAGGACACCTTGAACTAAAAATCACATGCATATGGTGCAGCAGGGGTTCCATCAATTAAACGAACTAAAACACCGCTGGGTGATGACACTGAATAAATATCACCCTAAAAGTGAATACATTACTTTTTGTGTCAGCATGGTTCCATAAAAAAAGCACAGACTTTTTGCAAACTCCTATAGTGCTATATAAAATGATCATTATTTGCAGTTTGTTGTGGATTAAAGGAGCTATTTTTCCTGTTATGATTTATGCTCTCTTAAGATCAGCAACAGTTTGGCTTTGGGGGTGGGGGAAACAGACTCAATTTCCATGCATGATTGCCTCAACTTCTGTCTGAGATGATGAGCGCTATTAATCTGCTCTTGACGTGACAGACATGCAAAACAACACAGATGTAAAACAAGCTATAATTAGTTGGTCTAAATAATCTCAGAGGCATGAAAAGAATATCAAACAAGACCAAAGGGCCAAGTAACTCCAAGTAGCTGATAATAATGCAATTTCTACACAAAAGTTAACCTCAGAAAGTAATAAATGAGGTTGAAATGACATGAGGGTGCCTCTGTACTACTTCTACTTTTATGAATGCACAATTTTGTGGTAGAAAATGCTTTAGAAATACTTTCAGAAGGCTCTTGGAAGGAAATCTATGAAGGCCTTGGAAGGAACTTTCATGTCTGTTACTTAAAAGCTTAATGAACCCTTCAAAAGAAGGAAAGCATATCTGACATGTATGTTTTAAAAGCCTTTTCACACAAAAGACTTGTGGAAGGATTCATACCCTTTTAAATGTCCATTTCTTTATCTACATAAGATGCTGAAGTAGGTCAGCAATACCACTTGTCTTTCAATCCCTCCAGTCCAACCCTCAAAAAAAATCTCACCCTTGCTTTTATTTTATTCATAATTCAGGCCATCAGAAGTTGATGGAGAAAGTGCATTCCAGGATGACATGAAATTGTAAAAAATGATGGCACTGACCTCCACCAACTCTATCAGAGCTGGAGAAATGCTTCAAGGTCTATGGTTCTTCTAATACTAGGAGCACCAACAAATAAAGATTATTAGAAACCTAGTGGTCTGACATGGATGTAATCATGGTTACTGATAACAGCACCTGGGGCACTTCAATGACTGAAGAGAGTCTCCTTCCTACAATCCCTCTATCATCCAACCCTACCGTGTCTATTTTCGCAGACTCTGGTGATAACTTTTTTGTAGGGATAATTTCGGCCGTCAAAAATGATTGAAAGTGGCAGTTTTGGTTTTTGGTTGAAAGAGAAAAATGGCCAAAAATATGAGCCGAAAATATATGCAGTGTTCAGCGCTCAGGTTTCACTCTTGCTCTAGCCATTATCATGAAATTTCTATGTAGCAGTAGACTTGTTTCTGTTTGCAATAGTCCTACTGTACCGTGACATGGTGTGGCTATGCTGGGCAACGCTGGTAAAATGACGCTACCCTCTCGTTCACTGATCCACTTCCCGCTCACATGCTCTTATAATAATAGCCTTGTAGGACTAAGAATTTTCGACCGAGAATTTTCTTTTCAGTGCATCCCTACAGTACTTTTTTGCCCACGAAATTTCACTGAAATGCGCTAATATGACCAGACTTTGAAAAATGTGTTTGTGTAGCTAGAAACATTTGCAATTGTGCAACTTGTTGGTTATGAAAAGGCAACTTTTTAAAAAATTATAAAAAAAAAAATTTAAAAAAAGACAAATGACTTTGGTCCCATTAACAATTAAAAACATGCAAATTTTTCCGCCATCATGGATGGAATGGCGCTGTGCAATACAAAACAGCACTCAATACTTCCTCAAAAGTACTACAAGAACCATTAATGGAACTGAAATCGAAAAACAAAATCTTGCAATTCCCCAGTAGTCACAACCCCATCAAATTCAGCCAAAGAGACATTTGTAACCATCCGTCTACAGCATGAAACACTTGTAAACCACGACTCTCGGGTGTCCCATAAGACAAGAGAACACTTATCTCAGATGCAGCACGTAACTCACAGAAGATGAGTCGAAAGCACTTCAAGCTGGAGGCCAGGGAATTTAGATGCTCTTAGATACATTGTTAGCTCTGCAGAAACCTCATGGGTTTAAATTCAAGCACTTCTTAATTATCGCCCCTTCAGTCAGCTTCATACAGATAAAACAGTGTTTGGCTGAATTAATTAATTCAAACAGAGCGGCATTATCCTTCCACCTCGCATTAAAACACCTGTCATTTCAACTGAATTATTATAATTGCATTTCCAAAACGTGACGTTGGGGCAGTAACTGAGATAACGTGGCACATTACAGCCTGTGGTTATTACATTTTATAATTTTTTCTATTGATGATAGGGAGGAATTTTATATTACTTTGACAAGCTAATTGGGTGAATAAGACAAGTGGCATTTCTGCCGATTGCTCATCACTTGGTAAATATGACCACCTCGTATAGCAGAGGACAAAGCAATTTCTCCCTCCACTGCCCCGCCAGTCCATACTTCACCACTGACTCTAAAACAAAGGGTTTACTCAGGTAAAGTGCAGAGGGGTGTGGGTGGAAGATAATATTTCAAAGTTCCCATAAGAGGCTAATTTCAGGAGGAGTCCATTAAATGACAGACTTCATTTATCGTCTCTATGTGAATAGGTCATTCTACCTGACAAGGATCAGCTAACGCAAATGAGTCTGACATTACAAACCTCTTTATCAAAAATATTGCTCAGTAAAAAGTGGATCATTCTGACTAGGGATCTAGGGACTAAGGAAGTAAACAGACAACAGCCCACTACTTATTTTGTAAAGTTTTTACACACACACACACACACACACACACACACACAAATGTTATATAATTTTTTTTGAAATATATATATAAAAAAATTATTAATTTTAAAATGTTCATACACATTTCAAATATTGCATACATAAAATTTAAAACAAAATACAATTAAGTGTGTAATATTATATACACAGTGTTGAGGAAAGTTACTTTAAAAAATAATGCATTACAATATTGCGTTACTCTCTAAAAAGTAACTAAAAAGTAAAAAAGTTACTTTTTGTGGAAAGTAATGCGTTAACACTTTTGCGTTACTTTTTCTCATCTTGGCTGGGCTTGTTTGTTTGTTTTATAATAGCTAAAAAATAAATTAAAAAAAGGTTCTATTTTCCACAAATGTAAAGGCCCTTTCACAACAAAAAAGTAAAATGAAGAAATCTCAAGCTGTAGGAAGCGCAAATTCACACATGTACAGTAGAGGGCGCAGCTCAAACAAATCTTTCAGCTGTGCTGTCATTCTGGATTGCAGAAGAAAAAGACGCAAAAGAAGCCAAATTCAAACTTGTGCCACATGCACGAGCACATCATAGCTGGGTCAATTTGCTGAAGCATGTGCACTAATTTTAGTTCTGGTCTACCAAATGTCAAAGGAGAACACATCATATTGTTGTTCCAATTACACTCAGAATTTTATTTGCATACATGAATACACAAAAAGAAAGAATTCAAGGCTAGTAAACTGTGTTCCCAAATGTATCTCTCCAAAGAGAGAAGAAATCGATGCCAAGTTTCATTCCTGTTGGGAGGTCTGGATTAGCAGAGGCTTAAACAAAGTCCTCTGTAAATGAACTGTGTTGTTTTGCATCAGGTCGGGCCGTCTCTCAAGAAACGCTCTACATATCAATGAAGACTTTTCTGTAGCATTGCTCACCCCTATCCATCTTCACAAACACCACCACACACTCTGAAAGACATGTAAACCTCAGTGCATTCACCATAAGCCAGTGAAAATTTACCTCGGGAGGCACGCCGACTGACAACAAGAGTTACAGGGGCATTTAGGGGATTACAAGGACTGAATTTGTGCTGAGTCCCCATTAATTATGAAACACAATGCAACACTCTTGTGCTTGTGGAAACTGATGACGATTGTGCTTTTTTAGGTTTGTTCTATTCCTGAGGGATTCGCAAGGTATAGATCGCAATGCTGCAGAAGTCATGCTTTCAGCCACTAAGAATCTGATTCAGGAGATTTGCTGATTATTATTGCACTGCTGTCAGTAGATATTTCAACAATCATTTGGTTAAAAATTTAGGTATGTTCATCATTTTAGTGACAATGTTAGGTGCAAAACATACTCTGAATGCTAAATTTCTAGCTACGCAAGTGCAAATTTCATGCTTCATAGTCTGAAATGTCTCAGACTGTAATCTTTGTGTATTGCCACAAAGGGCGATATAGCGAGCATTAGCATTTATTGTCTTCTTCTATAGTCAGTTTCTCTTTCAGGTCAAATACTGTCATGGCAGGGCAACAGTTAGAAAAGCATACAACAAAGAAAGCTAGCCAAAATCCCTAACGATTAAGCTAACGCTAAGAGCTAAAGCATTAGCACGGCTAATTAATCCCTGACTCAACTTAAAGAACAAAATCTAGTCAACATGAACGTTGTTGGGCAACTAGTCGATAGTCAACCATTACGACCTATCCAGAACACACAACAAGACCGTACATTGGCGTACTTTGCAGAGTATTTGTATAGTTTCTATAGTAATTGGACACAAGACCCCCCTACAGGATGTGATTCCAGCGCCTCAGCAAGAGCATAATCATTTATTTTCTGAGTTTAGCGCACACATGTGTTTGGGAGAGAGTGAAGTCCTTGGTGGGAGGAGAAACCCTGCAGAGACTAACTGGAGCAAAACCATGGAGTCAAACCTAATTATTATACACACACACACTTCTCTGGAGAGCGGTTCTGACAGGAAGCCAGCATCCCTGCACATTCATCATTTAACATGTTCATGGTGCAATGGAATCATATTTTACATTACACACCAAATGTGGCCTGAAATTAAATAAAACCTGAAGCGCAGGATGTCTGTGTATTTTCTCACGAGTGTCTGTTTGGCTACTGGGGTGGTGCAGTCTTCACATCAGAGGTCTTGCATCATCACATGGTTTCATGACGCAAGCACAATTTGTGATAAGAAAATATCAGGTGTCTACTGCAATGAAAAAGTGCCAAATACTTTTTTTTTAAAGTTTCTTTCTCATTTTTAAGATCTAGGTTTTTTATAGTGTCTTTTGTTATGTCTATGAAATGTTATGAGATCTAAGCGTTATTTAAATACTTGTTTAATTTACATAATTACTTAATTATTTACATAATTATATATTAAATATAAAACATTTGTTCATATTTTATAATTGTTTTTAATATAATTTAGTTACCATATAAAATGATTAAATAAGTATTTAGCTAAATTTATTAATATATATATATATTTCTTATTTTCTATATTAAATCATTAAAATTAATTCAAGCCTGGAAGGCCAAACCCAAAACCACGCAGCACCAGGAACAAGAAGTGACAAAGGTAATGAATGGACCATCTGCAATTCCAGATTTGTCATTCAGAAATAAACATTGGTCAACCACAAATTTGGATATTTAAACACTCTAGGGTGTATCAGGATGTGCTTGGTAAGAAATTGAAAAACAAACTGTGTTTTCAGTCTAGCATTATTGAAACTCAAGCTGACACTTCATTCTCTCAGTCATTCAGACAGAATGAAACACCCGATTGGCCAAACTCCAAAATAGCAAGGGCCAATCAGATTCCTCGTCTCAGATATCAGACCGCCAGCATCTAAAATGCATCATGTCGTGTACGGCGCGTCTGCATTTCAGTCGCAGAGTCTTTCTCAGATGCCAATACTTCCCTGAAGGCCCTTTCGGCTAGAAAACAAATGGAAGCACAAAGGATAATGACTAGATCTTTTGATTTAAAGAAAATCATTCAGAAATTGACTAAGGAATTTCTACATCTCTGACTGTTTGCTGTGACTTTATCTATGAAACACTTCATTAAATGGGACTTAAACATGTACTTAGTCTGGTAAGACATTCAAAAGCTTTCATTAACTAAATTAACTATTATCAAAGCACAAAGTTGGAAGTGACCAATGCTCTTGATTTAAACAGGATTAAGGGTGAATATCTCAAAATATGTCCAAAATTTCACAACTGACCCTAAAAATCGAACTAAAAACTAAAAGAAATTATATTTTGCCTATAAAAAAAAGAAAACTACAGAAATATAAGCCACTTGGGAAGAAACAACGACTTTGTTTACAGTAACAGGAAGTGGCCGAACTATGACAGGAAGTGCTCTGGACAGACTGACAGAGTAAAGGAGAAACAGCAAGAGAGGAAAAGAGAAAAAGAAAGAGAGGAAATGCTTGGCTGATGAGTAGCTCGCGTCCCTTCCCTTGCTCCTACTCCTCCTCCTGCTGTGTGTATCTGAAGCCCTCCAGCTGGATATGGGCTGCCACAGAGTGGAATTTAATATCATTCCTCAGCTGATAGAACATAAACAGCACAAAAATCTCACTTATAACCCTGAGCTTCCTCTGGGCCAAATATAGGATGCAGAAATGCCAAAGAGCGCAGACAAATTACAGATGGAGAGCAGCACATGTCCGTCTGCTGAATCAGTGATTGAGGTGAATCTACGGTGAAACAGCAAATCTCACTAAAACATGTCTCTCTCACACTTCATAATATTTCATATATATATATATATATATACACATACACACAGTTTATAGCTTTTAATATAATATCTTTTAAAATATTTAATATAATAATTGAATATAATATAATTTAATAAAAAATAGGCAATTTATTATTTCATTGCTTTTGCAATTGCAATATATATATATATATATATATATATATATATATATATATATTCTCATTACCATAAAATGTCCAAACATTCTCTAATACTCTCAAAGGAGATTTTAAAATCACAACTAAATTAGAAATGAATGAGATTTTCTTTCTGAAACTACATTGTGAAAAAAAGTTGCTGCCTTAAAAATGTAAGTGCAATCAACTTGGATGTTTAAGTCATTTCAACTTAAATTACATTAAACTGACTTAAAAAAATGAGTTGAATCTTGTATATCTTACAATAAAGTTGAAAACTGAAACTTATTTTGATGAGTTAAAGCAATGTAAACACATGTTGTCATTACTTCTTGCTCATATAATATTTGACAGTGTATGGTAATGAGAATTTTGAAGAAAATGTGTTTAATTGTCATGAACAATGTTACGTTGCAATAAATAAATATAAAGACCAAATTTTTCTCCAACAAACCAATTTATTATTTTTTCATTATTTGGATTTTAGGCTTCAAATATGAGCAGATCTCGCCACGTTTCATGATTCTACTTGAGCAAAATGAACAAAGATTGCTAGTTTATATATAAACACATCTGCGGTCGATGAATCACCAGGAATCAGAGAGTTAGACAACAGGCTTGAATAGGATCCTCAGACCGTTGAGCGTCTCATGAGTCCTGAAAACAAACCGCCCAGGTCTTGGTCCTGATCCCAGCTAAAGACACCCACTGATACCATCAACAATACACTCCCTCATCCCGACACGCAGAAAAAGCAAAAGAGTATATAATTCTAGGTTATTCTGAGTAATACTTACCCTTAGCTGAACTGAAACTAGTGGCTTTCTTTAAACATAGCATCATTACGCAGACCGTCTATAATAGTCGCATTCGTATTGGAAGAGCAGCCAAAGGCTACGGGAATGGAAAGGCCATTTGAATGGGAGTTGGAGCACAGCGTTTCTAGACCAGGCCTGCTTGCCTCAGGATAAACGCTGTAAAGGCCACAATATACTTACAATGTAATCTCTCCTGATGGCCAACTCTGAAACATTAAATCCTCGTAAAACGATCTGCCATTTTATGCCCTGTCTTTCACAGTCTACTGCCATCTGACTCGAGGGGGATTTTAACACTGCTGTTCTAAGCTGGACTAACATGGCTTTATGTACAGTGGACACGACACAAATAATAGAAAGAGTGTTTTCTGGCTGATAGGCATTTCTGTGAAAGGAATGTTTCAGCTTTGATCCAAGTTAAGCTGTATGGACAACATCTGTGGCATGTTGTTGTTTATTTGATTTATTGTATTATTTATTTTTTAGTTATTTTACAGGTTAGATACGTCGTTTTTATGTAGTTTTGGCATTTTTAGTGGTGATTCTTAAATTAGCGAATCAGTGTGCTGTGCTTAAAGTTGCCTTAGGGTGTGTTCACACTTGTCAGGTTTGGTTTGATTCAAACAAACTTTGGTGAGATTGCTCTGTTAGTGCGGTTCATTAGAATAAGTGTGAATGCTGCCATCTGAACCCTGGTGAACACCAAAGAAGCGGACCGAGAACCCTGAAAAAATGGGTCTCAATCCGCTTCCAAAAGAACTCTGATGCGGTTCAACTGAGATATGAACGCAACACGGGCCAAAGACATGTAGACATGAAAAACAGGACATGATGTCAAGATGCGACCCTAAAAAGGACAGAATGCTCAAGCACAACTGTTTTTTTTCTCGTCAAAGTCCAGATGTTTCCCAGTACAGTTCGATACAGGTGTCAAAAACGCCGTCTCCTCACAGCAGATCTTGGTTTGTGTGTGACGGAGGGATTCCTGCCGCTGTTTTGAGCTCCATCACATGTATGCACATACAAAGAGCGCATTTAGCCCAGCACAGAGCATTGTTTTGGATGTTCTACAAGTTCCGTCGTATCTTTAGGTTCGGTGTTAAAAATGACAGTGAGAACGTTAGAGACGAGGAAAAAAAAGTATAATTTTGTTTTTTGGTCCAGACCAAAAAAACAAAGAGAACCGAACTACAAGTGTGAACATACCCTTAAAAGTTACATTTTTACCATTAAAGGTCCTTTAAAGGCCATTAAATGTATTGCTTTTACATGTGTTCACACTTGGCAGGTTTGGTTAAATTAAAACAAACTCTGGTGCGATTGCTCTGTTAGTGCGATTCATTTCAATGAGTGTGAACTCTGCCAGTCAAACCTTGGTGCGTACCAAACAAGCGGACCGAGACCCCTGAAAAGTGTTACCAACTATTTTCAATGGAAAGTACACTCTCAGAAAAAAAGGTACAAAAGCTGTCACTGTGGCGGTAACTTTTCAAAAGGTACACCTTTGTACCTAAAGAGTGCATTTAAAGGAGAACTTGGTAACTTTTTTAACTAAATAAAACTGTCTAGAATTCATTTGGATGGTTAAACAACCTTTTCTGGTGATATTGGTGACTTTCCCCGCTCTCCCCAGCGTTCCCAGGCGGAAAACTAACCTTGCAACTTGGGGACTACCGTCCCGGCAAGATAGAAATTGGAAGTCTCGTGAGAAGCGAGAACGAGAACGAGAACGAGCGCGAAACACGAATTGCTTTACGGCAATTCGACATAAACACACACGCATGTATGATGTATTACCCACCTCGGTAGACATAGCTCCACACGATACAGTTGGCTTGCTCCGATCAAAACAAACGCACATGAGCAGCGGTAGAGAGGGGGAGGAGGCCGCCGCAAGTGAGTTTTTTACGACCGTGTTGTGAAATATATGTCCCCCCACAGCTGTAGGGGGAGCTCGTGGGGAAAACATGTGACAACAAAAGGAAAAATCAGCGAAGAAGTGACTAGAGTTCGCTAGAGTTGCCGAGTTCTCCTTTAAGTCCCTCAAAGGTACATATTGGTACCAGACGTGTACATATTAGTACCTAAATGGTACATATTAGAACCCTTTTGAAGGGTACTGTCCCAGTGACAGCTTTTGTACCTTTTTTTCTGCGAGTGTAGCTAAAACCTGCTATAATCGCTAAATTGCGCTAGATGATGTAATGTGCCAATTGTATGAAGTTTACATTGGTTTTCTCTGTAATTTTAATATAATATAGCCAAATGTCCAATAAAGCTCTTCTGTGAAAAATTTACATTTTTCTGTTGGACAATGGAACGAGTATGAGACACTGACTGACTACATGCTACATGCTACATGCAAACAAGTATCTAGATTTGTCGCTAGTCGCTCGATCCGCTTACAAACGGACTCTGGTGCGATTCGACTGAAATATGAACGCAACACGGACCAAAGACATCTAAACGAACCAAAAACAGGACGTGATGTCACAGGATGCGACCCTAAAAAGGGCCGACTGCTCAAGCACAACTGATTTTTTCTCATCATAGGAGCTACGTTGCCCATCACAGTTCGGTACAGGTGTCGCAAACACAGTCTCCTTGCAGCAGATCTTAGTTTGTGTGTGTGACAGAGAAATTCCTGGTGCAGTTTTGATAAGCTCTTCATGGGGTTTCAGCTGGTCAAAATTCCTGTTTGTTTTATATGTTTAGGCTCGGTCTTAAAAATGACAGTGTGAACGCGAAGTGAACTAGGACTAAATTTATCATTTTCTTTTCCGGTCCAGACCAAAAAAACCAAGAGAATCGAACTACAGGTGTGAACACCATACACCCAGACCATTACAATGTGTCAAGTTAAAAAAATGTCTTACGCAAACATATCCAATCAGGGCCAGGTGACTCTGAAAAGAGCAAATTAACAGGGCTTCCTTAAAGGGATAGTTCACCCAAAAACTATGGCTGCAGTCAACTGTCTGGTTACTAACATTCTTCAAAATATCTTCTTTTGTGTTCAGCAGAAGAAAGAAACTCATACAGGTTTGGAACAACATGAGGGTGAGTAAATGATGACAGATTAAAGTTTTTGGGTGAACTATTCCTTTAAGAATGATTAGTCGAATAGTGTTTCAGTCAATCCACCTACTAAAATACATAGTTTTTCACATCCCTGGTCAATTAAATTAGTAAATACTTGCTATCAGTTTGTAAAAAACAAATATATTTAATTTACGTTACAATAACGCACTTCCACTGATGATCTATGACGCAAGGTAGGCCTGTTGCTGACATTCAAACACAGAAATGTAAAATTGTATGTTGTTTGTTCTGACAAGTTCCTTAAATCGCTCTTTTCTAGACCCATACTTTGAACATAGAAGATTAGTAAGATATGTTAATCACATAGGTTTCACGTTAACACATTTAATGGTTTAAAACTCATGACTTTACTTGACATACTGAAGTCAAGCTGTAGCCCCATTGTAAGTGTGTTACTGTAAAAGCATCTTTTGTTTGTTTATACAAACCGAATTATAAGTCCTAATCAAATAAGACCAATTTTTCTGCAGTTATAGACGACTGGTTGTCGACACATTTAACTTGTATAGAATCTGGAACATTCATTGAAGGAAAGTCTCTTATATCTTGACTCGTCATGATTTCAAGATGATTTTTGACTCAACAAACGTGGTTTCAGCTTGTAAAAAAAAAGTTCTAAAATTCAAAAAGATTTCATACGAATATAGAATATAACTGTTATTCAAAATACACAAGCATATACAAACACAACCATACTGATCTAAAGTAGCAGCCATTTGTTCTGCGAGCCATGAATATTTAATACACCACCTAACTTGACAATAAATTGTTAATATAACAGGGGGAAGCTGAGGTCTTGTAGGAAAACGAGGCTGAGTTATGCCAGAGGTCAATCCTGTTCCATTCAAAGTCTGAAAGGAATGTGGGAAGGGGAGGGAAGAAGAGGAGAGAGGGGATCGGCGGCTGGGAATGGGAGAGGAGGGGGGGGGGGATGTATAGGATGTCCTCCTCACCATTAGAAATGACCACCGGGGTGGTCGTGACTATCAAACACTGATAACCACGGTAACAAATAACCAACTGTCAAACAAGAACAAGTCGTTCCTAATGAAACTGTACTATTGTAACCACAGTTTCAGTAGTTTAGTACTTAAAATTAGACACTGTTACCAAATTCATACCGTATACATTATTTTTTTGTTACTTTGGTATTTTGGAATAAACTGGTGTATTTATCCTGGTTTTAAATCGGTTTGGCCATTTCACGAAATTTCAAGAAATCACTATAATTATTCAAAAAATAAAGACATTTTACTGGCAGGCATAGGCTTTATGTCAATGAAGGGCTACATTACAACAATAATTGATGGTTCACAAAGGGAATTCTGGGAATATCAATTATAAGACAGTTTAAGCTTTTTAATCGCCTACTACTTAAGTAGCTTAAATATGCACAAATGAAGTATACACACACAACAAGTAATTTAGTTAATTTAAATAATATATCCATCATTTTTAGTTCTAAAAACCTTTTTATATGTAATGTATAGTCCGTGTTGCCTTATTAATATACCCCATTTAAGTTTGTGCCTTTAAAATTTGAATACACCTGATATGTGTGCATCGTTGTAACTTCAGGCTTGTAAAAGCAGCTGAAATGTTACAAGAAACGCTAGTTCTACTTAACACTGAGCGCTGACACAAACATTTCGGAGGTTTGGAAACATAATCCGAATCATTTCAAAAGCAGTCAGAAGGATTAACAGAACAAAAGCGCACAGATGGCATAAACTCACCTCTGCATTCCTGATATGTTTATCCAAAGCAGCGCGCAGTTGTAGTGTTGAGTTGGTCACTTTGTGCTCCTTTGTGGTTCTTGGGCAAAAGCGTCTCGCATCGCATCTGGGCGGGGCTGGAGCGCCGGTGATGTCACAGAAAGGGGCGGGGAATATGAGACGACTGGGCGGAGACTGGAATCCTGTGGTGGTTCGCCATCTGTCACCATGGCCCCTCAAGGAAAATCACTTTTCCCCTGGCGTCTAGAGTTTGCCTGATCAATTATTAATTTTATTTGAGTGATGATGCGGATTATATTCATTCTACACCCTGCATCGAGCTTTCCATCTCTTTCTTACATACTTATACTCCCAAGAACAGACTAAAACTATTCTGTAACTTTATTTTACAGTGTCCTTGTTACATGTTACATGTACTTACCAGAGTAATAACAGTAAATTATGCATAATTACATGCAACTAACCCTCAACCAAATCCTAATCCTACCCTAACCCTATAGTACTTTTTTTTTACCTATAGTATGTTATTAATTAATATTATTCAGTACTTAAATGTATAATTACATTGTAACAATGGCAGCTTAAAATAAAGTGTAACCAAATATTATATTAATTTCTAACATAACATATATATAATGTATAATTAATGATTTTTGGATTTATTTAAAAGTACATAAAAATGTAATTAGCAAAGACTTACCTGTTCAATGACGAACATGTTTTCAATTTCGAAATTAAATTAATTAATTTATTTATTCATTTATTTTGTTGAGCATACAGTCAAAATGTCATGGTGGTATACTGTTACACTGTAACAAACTTTTAAAATAGTGTAAAAATTGTAGTTTGGCATGTTTTCTTCCAAATAATCAGAAAAGGTGAAGCAGCTTAAAGCATTATAAATGTTATCTTTCTCCACCAAGTCAGTGTGGTTCTATAAAGTGGTCAAAAGCTTTCCGGATAGTATTCCGTAATTCTGGACAGGGCCGTCGCTAGAGGGGAGAAAGGTGGTGATGATTCTTGGGGCCCCTGGCATTTGGGGGCCCCTGCGATTTCAATCGAGCCAAACAAGTGCGATTGAGATGAACAGGACTGCAAAAAAAATTGCTAATTTAATTTTAGGTAGTATAGAGCTCCTTGGGTATAACCAACATGACTAACAGGAAGCGATCTCACAAAAAAAGACGTTGAACACAACACACACTAAAATTTGATTGAGGTTGATTCAGTGAACCGGCTCAACCGGTTACCCACTTATAATAACGATTCGTTCAAAAATCAAACATCACTAGTAAGTTCACAGTATTCATAAAAGAGTAGGCAAAAAGTAGGCTATATATATGTAGTTGGTTGAAAACCCACCAAGAAGAAAAGAGCTACATAGAAACAGCCCTCAGCTTAGAGTTTGAAGTTCCAGAAAGCTACAAAAACCTTTATAAATATCCACAAAAAATGCGTGGGGGTCTGTGGGGTGACGCTCAAGGGGCCGGTGCAATAATATGATAGCAGTCTCGAGGAGGGAGAGAGAGCCGTTGCTATCTTTGAGACTGCAACAAAGAGACTCCTCTTCACCGCGAGCATCATGCCCCGCATTCTCTGGGGGTTGTGAGGGCTTGTTGTCTGTTTTGTGAGAGAGGGAGAAAAAATGCATTGAAAGGCAAAACAGAGAAAGAAAGAGATGAAAAACATATGAAAAGCCACATGATATAAGCTTTCACAGTGCTTGAAAAAAAAACAAAAAAAAAAACATCAAATGAACGAAATACAATCATTAGACGGTGATGTACTCTGTTCAGACAAGTTGCATGTTGATTTGACAGACACCAGTTGTTATACGCATGAAGCCATACACAGTTAATTAGTCTCTGACACGGGCTCCGTCCGAAACCACATATTCACTGAGTAGGTACTTAATTTCAATAAGTACTTACTTAACGAGCGCTAAAAGAGTAGGTACTATATAGCCTGATCTCGTTGAATGCAATCCGTACATCATCCTCTATGTTGATGTTATCACAGGCCAACAACTTGAAAGATTTGAGTGACAGGTTTAAAGGTGCTCTAAGCGATGTCACACGTTTTTTAGGCCGAAATATTTTTTGTCACATACAGCAAACATCTCCTCACTATCCGCTAGCTGCCTGTCCCCTGAACACACTGTAAAAAAACGCGGTCTCTGTAGACAACCCAGGCTCCACAAACGGCAACAAAAACAAACTGGCCCAGCCTGGACCACGAGACATAAACAGTGTTCCAGCCAATAACCGACAAGAATGATTTGGAGGTGGGGGTTGGGGGGTTAGTGCGCGTGCACATGAAGGGGGGTGTGGGGAGTGGAGGAGAGAGAAGCATGAAGAGTAGCTAGAGGAGAGATGTCCTAGACAATGACGACTAACGACTAACAACTAACATTAGAATTATATTCTCTTGAATTTTGATGACCGACACACGACCAAAGAGACGACGTTCCGATGAACAAATAGCAAAGAAGAGGGAAAAGGAGAACGCGCAAAGTCCGGAATTCATGACTATTTCAGGAAGCACGGAAGGAAGGGGGAGGGGACGGGATGAGGAGGAGGAGGAGGAGGAGGGAGGGTCGAGCTAGCCTCCGTTTTGTTTGACAATACTTCGAACGTCAACAAGAAGTGACGTCAACCAACATCGCTTAGAGCACCTTTAACTCATCTATCTGTTGTGTAAATTGTGGTCTTGTTGAAGAAACAGCTGCCCATTTATTTTGTGATTGTAGTATAACCAATAAATTATGGGTTGATTTAAGTTCTTATATTTTTAACCCACAGTTTTATCCTTAAAGATATTATGTTTATTACGAAACCCCCAAATCGTCATCTCTTGAATATGATGTTAATTTCTTCATTTTATATGCAAAAATGTTCACCCACAAGCAAAAGTCGCTTAAATCTCCATTGTTTTCCTCTTTTTCTTGTTGAATTAAACCCTCGTTTTATCCCTCAGGCTTATAAATAGCAAACAAAAAATGCATTTTCTTTATGTATTATGATGAATTATTCAAAGATATTTAACCTTGTCATTGTGCTTTTTTCCCCTGTGTGTATAATCTTATATTATGATGTACACAAACCCATGATATTTATGTTTTCTGTTTTTTTGTCATTTTTTTTACCATTTTGCCATGGTATCTTTCCCTGATCTTTATGTAACTATAAGTTCTGCAATAACAAAATGATATGAGCGACAGGTGCACTAAGATCAGTAACCCGACAGCCCTAACAGTTTTCCTCAGCGTTTGTAATGTCTGTACAAAGGAGACGGGCAGCTGTGCGAAGATCTCGACTTTGGAGAAAACTTGATTTTATTCTGGGAAAATTCAAGCATCACTCCTTAAAAAATAAGATTACCCCAAAATTGAATTGTATTGCTAGCCCACCCCAACACTTATGCACAATAATAATGATAAATGCTGACCAATACTTAATTATATTACTTTTTTTTTTTTTTGCTGAAACTTATATATTTTTGTAAAACAAGCTAAATGTAATTTGTTTTGTTATATGGCATAGCTATGCTATGCATGAATACACACTAAATGCAGTGTACACATCTTAATTTTCAGTCAAGCAATGAATTAATGCATTTTATTTAATGACAACAATAAGAAGCATGAATAAATGATTAAAAGATTGAAAAAAGTAACCATCACAATAAATAAATATATAAACACAAGTCAATAACACATGAAACAAAGCTTTATTCAAACTTATTGTTCTAAAAATCCCATATTTACAGGCCGTGAACCTCACGTCCTACTGCCATCTCAACACAGCGGTTCTCATTCTGCGGCTTTATTCTGATGAATCAGCTGACCACCGTTCCCACCTTCACCTGTCTCTGCCGTCCATCATGTCCCTCATTGCAGCATCCTGCGCTGTGCTTCACAATCTGAGGCAATAAGGGCCGGTGGAGTGATGGAGGGTCACATCCATGGCACCATTTCCAGGATTTAGCTCTGGGCTCCTCATCCTCAGTGCTCACACCAGCCTGCAAAGATTTCATATCCTACAAACATAATACAAAAGCAGTCATTTTAACACCACAATGTCATTTGATTTCTGTATTAGAAGCAACACAATTATTTTACTTTATATTTTTATTTCAGGAAATCATCTAAAAGCGGACTCAAATGTGCAAAAACACACAGCCGTTCAGGTTTAAAGGTGGTGCGGAATTAGCATACCGTGCAAGCAGAGAGCTCATTATCCGAGAAGTTCCCCGTGTGCATGTCCTTTTGTAGACATTTGTACGGTCTCCGCACAGCCCTGTTTACACTTATTCTGAATTTTAGCCTGAGGTGCATGCCAAATATGTTTGTATAATACCTTACGCATAAGCAAATGTCAACTCCATAATGCAGACATGGAATAAATATGTAGTAATGGCTGCATCTTATATTCAGGGATATAATCAAACAAACAATTATGCTTCCTAAATTATTATTTTAGTACTTGTGAGGATTTTACATTTTTTTACCATTTATTTTTTACCATGGTACATGTCCAAAAACATAGTATTACCACGATTTATGTCCACAACACTTGGCTCACAAACTCACATGTCATCTTCGATATGTTTATTTTGGTCTTAAAGGGACAGTTCACCCAAAAATGACTGTTTTGTCATGTATGACATGGAAGCTTGTTTCTCACAATTGCGAGTTTACATCTCACAACTCTGACTTTGCCGGACATAAAGTCGCAATTGCGACTTATAAAGTCAGAATTGTCTCACCGTACTTTGCAGCGAGCCCCGGGAGACGGGCAGCCACCGAGAGCTTTTGTCGTCAAGTGTCACTACTATCAAGAGAAGGAAAGCATTCTACGAAAGGCTGTTACATCTCCAAAACTTGTATCTGAAAATGGCGACACTATCAGAGTGTTCCCTGATTACACGCAGAATGTGGCGCGACGGAGAGCGGCTTTCGGACAGGTGAGACAGTTATTACGGCAATGCGAGGGAGTAAAATACGGGCTGTTGTATCCTGCAAAACTGAGGATTACGACTCGGGACGGCCAGCAGAAGAGCTTTACTGACCCAGAGAAGGCGGTTACCTTCGTCAGGTGACTCATGAGTGATTGATATGGGAGTTTGTTCGGCTACATACCTCGGTATATTTGGTGGGAGTATTGGAATGAACCAATTGTTGTTGGGGATCAATATCGCTGCAATGTAATGCCATGGGACATTGGACAGTGGGTGTATTGATGGCTAGTTGCATATGCGGATTGAGGCGGGTTTTTTTTTTTTTTTTCATGTTTCATTCAGAACTGTCTTCTAATATATGTAGGAAACATGTATGGATAATTTGACTGTTTTAAAGTAGGCCTATTATTATTATATATCTATTCATTTAATTATTTATTTTCTATTTTTCTTTATATACAATAATTCATGTATGTCTGCTTGGTTTTTCATGTTTCACTTAGAATCGTTTTCTAACATATGCAGAAATCAAAGTACTGATAACTTGATTTATTTTATTTATTTTTTTATTATTTTTTTTTATTTTTTTTAATTATTATTATTATTTACTTAACGCTCACAAATGCAGTCTTTTTTTTCTCTCTCTTCCATGTACACAGGGATATTGAGTAATGGTTCTAATTAGTCTTGTTAATGTTATAGATGTTCAGCTAAATGGTTATTATAAGGTTTGTGTGGGGCCTCAGCTCCACTCGGTAAGTTTTATTTTCTTCTTTCTATGAAACTTCATAGTGGCTTGGGAGGTTGGGGGGGGGGGGGGGGGGGGGGGGTGCAGTCTCTCATTTGGGGAGGGACCAGCAGGGGTCTGTGTTGTTAATGGGTGATTTAAAAGTTTTCTTTTTACTTTGCACAGTCTGCTTTTTTTCTGTCTTTGTGCTTTTGTTCCTTTCCCCTTTACCTTCTTTCTCTTTCTCAGAGTTGGAGATGAGTTTTCATAATAGCACTGAGTTGGACTTTATCAGCCATGGGTTCTGCAGATGGAATGAATAGACCTGCGACTAAATTTGTGAGCTGGAACGTGAGGGGACTCTATCATCCTGTAAAGCGAAGTAAGGTGTTTTCACATTTAAACAAATTGAAAGCAGAGATAATATTCCTACAGGAAACACACCTTCGCACAACAGACATTCCTAAATTAAAGACAGGATGCGTATCACAGGTCTACCACTCTGAATTAAATTCTAAATTTTGTGGTACAGCCATCTTGATTGGCAAAAATGTACAATTTATACAAACCAGTGTTATTAGTGATAAATGCGGGCGTTTTGTGATTGTCCAGGGCAGACTTTATAACGTGCCAGTGGTCCTAGTTAGTGTGTATGCTCCAAATTGGGATAACCCAGACTTTTTTAAAGAACTGTTTGGGCACACATCATCTGATTCTGGGAGGAGACTTTAATACGGTTCTTAAACCTTCTCTAGACCGTTCCAAAGTATTTACAGCCCCTCCTTCCCCCTCTAAATCTGCAACTATTATAAATGCTTTTTGTGGTTCTAGTGGTGTAGTAGATCCATGGAGATTTAAGAATCCTACGTTAAAGGAGTTTTCCTTTTTCTCCGCTGTTCATCAAACATACTCAAGAATAGATTTCTTTTTGCTGGATCAAAAAATGCTTTCATCAATTAAGAAAGCATTGTTATCTCTGACCACTCTCCGGTCACTATGGAGCTTTGGCTCCAGGTTAGAAGGCCAATTCAATGCAATTGGCGATTCAATACATCTTTGTTGTCTGATGAAACATTTGTAGACTTTATTTCAACACAGATTGATTTCTTTATTGAAACTAACCAGCTGCCAGACACCGATATTTTAATACTTTGGGAAACTCTTAAAGCATATATTAGGGGTCAAATAATAGAATACACTTCTCGTCTTAATAGAAGCAGGATGCTACAATGAGTTGATCAATCTAATCCACGATGTTGACCAGCAACACTCCTCGGCCCCTACAGTTGACCTCCGCAAAAAAAGAATAGCATTACAAACTGAATTTGATCTTCTTGCCTCTACGGAAGCAGGAGAGAAATTTCTGAAATCTAGACAAAACTTTTACAAACATGGAGTTGCGGGCAAGTAGGTTACTCTCTCACCAGCTGCGTCAATATTCTGCTGCCAATTTTATTACAAAAATACAAACTGGAGAAGTTAAGCTTGACCCCAAAGACATTAACGGTCAATTCAGATTATTTTGTTCATCCTTATATTCTTCAGACAATCCTAGTGACCATGTATTTCTTGAAAATGTAACTCTTCCGACTATTGCTGAGGAGGATAAGGTCATCCTTGAGCAGCCGATATTTGAAACTGAGATTAGTCAAGCAATTAGGTCAATGAAAAATAGAAAGGCACCAGGCCCAGATGGGTATCCAATTGAATTTTATAAGGCTTTTCCCTCCAAGTTGATACCTTTAATATGCCTCGTCTATAATGAATCACTCAAACAAGAGAAGCTGCCTACATCTATGACCCAAGCCACAATATCTGTGCTTCCCAAAAAGGACAAAGACCCCACTAAATGCGAGTCTTATCGCCCGATCAGCCTACTCACTTGTGATTATAAAATACTTACAAAGATTCTCTCCTTAAGATTGGAATCTATAGTACCAAAAATTGTGCATCCTGACCAGACAGGCTTTGTAAAGGGCAGGCAGTCTTTTCACAATTTACGTCGCCTCTTTAACATAATTCTAAACATTCGATTCACTCGCCAGAAATAGTGATTTCACTAGACGCGCATAAAGCTTTCGATCGAATTGAGTATGGACACCTTTTCAAAACTCTAAGCAAATTCGGCTTTGGTCCAGTCTTTGTTTCTTGGATTCAGACGTTGTATGCAGCACCCCAAGCTAGAGTGAGGACTAATAACTTTAATTCGCAATATTTCACTATTCAGAGAGGGACACGACAGGGTTGTCGGTTGTCCCCTCTTCTCTTTTGCCACTTGCCGCGGCATTGCGATGTAATAACAATATACGGGGTATCACGAGGGGCGGCCTGGTTCATAAAGTGTCATTGTATGCCGATGATTTGTTGATGTTTATATCAGATCCGGAGACTTCAATCCCAGAATGCCTAGACACCATTTCTCAATTTGGTAAATCCTCTGGGTACAAGATTAACCTCACCAAAAGTGTTTTGTTCCCAATTAATGTTTTGGCTCAGAATCGATCCTTTGACTCATACCAATTCAGGACTACAGAGGGCCCCATGACATACCTGGGAGTAAGTGTCACAAGTAGATATAATGACCTATTCCAAAATAACTTCAAACCAGCCTTAGGACAGATTAAGGAGAACCTTAATCGTTGGTCTACTCTGCCCCTGTCCCTGGCTGGACGTATTAATTCAATAAAGATGGTAACGCTACCTAAGATCTTGTACTTATTTCAAACAGTCCCAATCTTCATACCCAAATCATTCTTTAAGGAGCTTGACAGGCACATCAGTACATTTATATGGAACAAAACTATACCTCGCGTACGGAAAACAGTTCTTGAGAGACGTAAGGAGAATGCTGGACTAGCTCTACTAAATTTTTTATACTATTATTGGGCTGCAAACATTCACAAATTAGTAATATGGTATGGAGCTTCTATTGGTGGGAGTAGTCCGAGTTGGTGTCTAATGGAACAACACTCATGCTCGTCTGTCTCTTTGGCCTCAATGCTGTGTGCTACACTGCCAGTGGCAGTGGGTGCACATACGGACAATCCTATTGTAAGAGGCAGCTTACGCATATGGACCCAATTTCGCAAACATTTTGGTCACATACAGGCTTTGGTGTCTATGCCTCTGTCCTCAAACTTTCTTTTTAAGCCATCGCTTATAGATACGGCCTTTCTCACCTGGACTAAGGCATAAAGAGTGTGGGAGATCTTTTTGTAGATGGCACATTCGTTTCTTTTGACTATTTGGTTAATGAATTAAGTTTACCAAAACACATTTTTTTAGGTATCTTCAGGTCCGTGATTTTGTCCGTTCCCAGTTTCGTTCATTCCCCTTAAAACCAAATATCGGCCCTCTTGATCATTGTCTGACGGTCAAGCCCCATCTCTCGGGTGGTGTCTCCCAGCTGTATACTGCTATTCAGGCCATGAAATGCCCATCTCTTCTGTCTCTTAAGGTACAGTGGGAGGAGGATCTAAATACAGAATTGACAGATGAAATTTGGCAAAGTGCTATACATAAAATATACACATCTTCTATCTGTGTTAGGCACAGGTTGATACAATTCAAAGTATTTAATCGCCTGCACCTCTCTAGGACCAAATTGGCCAAAATATATCCTAATGTGGATCCCAACTGTACGCGCTGTCACCAAGCCCCTGCCTCTCTGGCTCACATGTTCTGGTCATGCCCAAGCATAGGCACATTCTGGTCTGAGATATTTAATACATTCACCTATATTTGTATAAAGAATATTGATCCAGATCCTATCATTGCAATATTTGGGGTGGTACACACAGTAAAGTTGGGGTCTCAAGAGGCCAATCTCAATTAATAGCATTCTCTACACTGTTAGCCCGCCGACTAATTCTTACAAATTGGAAATCTTCCTCACCCCCAAAACACTCACGTTGGGTGTGCGAAACTATGTCCTTCCTCCAGCTTGAAAAGTTAAGAACTACAGTCCAAAACTCAGCAGAAAGGTTTCAGAATGTATGGCAACCTTTCTTGGATTATTATGAAAATGCATTTGATGCTAATTCTTTAGAGTAAAAAAATTATGTTCTCATCTCCCCCTCTCCCTTTTTTTTTTTTTTTTTGTGTTCTGTGTGCATTCTCAGTATTTGTGCGAAAGGGGATATGTGAGATAATGTATATAAAGTATGAGGTTTGTGGATGGGGATGCCTTGTATGACATAAGAGAATGTGTGTTGGTTTGTTTGTGTTATGTACGTTTAAAACAATAAAAACACTTTGAAATAAAATAAAGTCAGAATTGTGATATAAAGTCGTAATTGCATGTTATAAAGTCAGAATTGTGAGATATAAACTTGCAATAGTGAGAAATTGTGAGATAAAAAGTTGCAATTTTCTTTTAAAATGTTTTATTCTGTGGCGGAAACATGCTTCCATAGTATAACTTTATTGTGTGGAACACAAAAGAAGATATTTCGAACAACAGTTTTATCCATATAATGCAAGTCAGTGGCGTTCAAAAATACAACATTGGACCCCATTGACATTCACTGTGAATAAATTTGAATGAACCATCCGTTTAAATGAATATTTCTGGGTTTACTACAAGCTACTCATATCAGACAGTAGTGTGTTGCATTGTTAGCATAGCAACATGCTAGTGTTTCACACATGGCTACTTAAATGACAAAATCTGCCTAGAACAATTAGTCCTGGAGCTTAAAGATGTTTTAGACAACTTTACAGTTCAAATAATACACAACTTGTACAATTTTATATGTTATAGAGTGTTTAAACAAAAATGCTATCAGCACATTTCTGACTTCCATAGTAAGTGGATTAATGTAAACATGATGGTTTGTTTTTGAAACTGAGGGAGGAGTTGAAATGGTTTTCTGTGGTTACTGACAGCTTGTCACATCTTGTATTTAACCCAGTACGTTCCTTTAAAAGTATGTGCTGTGTCTCTGTAAACCAGCGAGAACGATTCAGGCTGTTTCTGTTATTATCTGCATGTATCATCACACAGAGGGTATTTGTGCAGGCTGCAGTAGTTTTCACTGCCCGCACTGCATTCTCAGGCATTGACTCAGAGGTTTTTCTGTCTGGGAACTGAACTATGGGAAACACACAGGGGTATTCAAGCGGCCACATCCTTATCTGGACTTCTGTTTGAGCTCCAATGTCACGCGGTGACGCTGGGTAGCATGTTGTCACACCTGGCTGCAAAATAAACACACAAAAAAAAAACATTAGAATTTTGAAAGTAGTAAAGGCATTTGAGAATAAAAGTATCGCAGTTTGACTCTCAGGAGATCACACGATAATATTCAGACCAGTTAGTGGTGGTTTCTGCGTAAGTGTCAAGCTGGAAATGTGTCCGCAGCCAGCGTAATCTGTAAAACATGTCACAGTGGGCAGCTCTTCTCAAGGGTTTGGGCCATTTCCAACGTTCTGTTAACATTAAAAGCCAAGCGCAACGGCGCACACACAATGATGCAAGGCCTTGTAATAAACAATTTAAACAGAACCAGTGCTGTTTAGCAAGGGTGTGTGCTTCAAAAAACATGTGTGTGGCATGGCACACATGGAGAACAGTGTCACGTCTGGGCACAATTAAAAAGAAGAAAGAGAATGAAAGATGGCTTTACTATAGGGTATCACAACTCTGACTGAATCCAAAATGGCTGCTCAGCACATCAACCATAGTGAAACAATTGTAATATATTGTTTATTACACTTTTGTCTCCAACAGTGGTACACACAGTAACCTCTATCTGTGGACATGATACTGTGGAAAATACCATGTGTTTATGTGTTTGTATTCCAAAAGAGCAATTACAACAAAGGTTTGCCTGGGCGTGTCCATCTTCCTCCTTCTAGTTAAATTGAACACAGCAAAATTATAGCTTATAGTCGTGTTCCACTAAACTGAAGCTGTCATATCAGCTATTCAATCAATTAATTCCCAATAAAATTAGTTGCTTCTCTACATTTTTTCTCATCAAATACAGCATTCAGAAATACATCACATTACAGAAGTAAAATGAGTTTTGATACCTTATTTCGGCCAAAATGTAAGTCAGAATTTCAATCATCCTTCATGAATGAGAAGAAATTCCAGAATGCATTGCATGCTCAATGAAAAATATTTCAACCCTGACAAACTTCAATCTAACTCAATATGTTCTAACAGATTTATATGCTTGTTAGAGTATCACCAACCTGTTCTTATGAGGAAAATTTAGCTATTTTACCTGTTGGCAATTCTTCGAGGTAGTGATCCGTACGGAAATGTGATTTTTAGAAAAAAGTAAGTACGAAGGTCCATCCGTAAACCTAACTGTCAGTTAGGCATGAAGAGATCATATGAACACTTACAAATGAGATCGTACAAATTCATGACTTAATTCGCCAAAATGTAAATTCTGCGTTAGCTTAGCAACATGTTAACGTCTAGCACTGGTGAATTGAGTCTGTGGGAGTTGACTTATAAAGTTTGAGCGCATGCAAAGTTCTAAATCTGTAACGTATGGGGTTCTATTTCAGATAGGACGTTGTTTGGCAGTAGAAGCTTATTAAGGTTTTAAAAAGAGCTGAAGCCTCAGACTGAATGCTTAGAGTAAAAAGTGCCTATTTAGTATTTAAAAAAAACAATTGCACAGGGTTGAAATGCATTGTGCAAGCTGAGGAATGAGCATGCTGATTTATTCGATTGCCCTCAGTGCCATTTCATTTCCCTTTGTCAGAGAGGCACACACACTTCTGATAGAAATGAGCCTCCATTTCAGCGGCCATGACTTCAGATATAACGTCTGGAAAATGGCCTAATCCCTGCAGCCAACGTCTTAGGTTTTAGCCTTTAAATTTAGTTGCCTTCTTGAGAGCAATTAGCCAACCAGAATGTAATTGATTTCCATGAAATGTGATGTTCGACTTGACACATTTGAAAAAATAAAAATAAAAAATCAATCTCTGGTTATCAGATTTTTTACTTTAGATCCGTGGGCCTCAAGCTGGGAAACTGCGTGAAAATATTGATGGCTTAGTGTCGTCCTTTTGCATTCGTGATATGCGCTGACATTTTGAAAGCCTCCTGGCAGCCGTGAACTCTCAGCGGAAGCAAGGTTATAGTGAAGCGAAATGAATTGCCTTTCCGCATTGCTCATTCTCCTTCAGGGTGTAACACAAACACATAAGAATAACTGTCAATGTTATTATTGTAGATGGATCATCAGGCAAGTATGCAGGTACACACAATGATGTTCTTGATTTTAAGGTACTTCCTTTACCTTCAAGGAGTCCTATTTTTAAAACCTTCTTTAGCTTGCTGTTTGAGCATGAAAAAGGTCTGCAAAGTTACAAAGCACAAAGTCACACCAAAGGTGGTAATTTTCTATATGAGTAAACATTGTTTCTGAACTCCCTGAAACGCCTCGATTGTAGTCTTGAGTTTTCTTTTTGGAACGTACGCGTCACAATATTCCTCATTTAAATAATTCCCACCCAAGCCATACACAAAAAAGGAGGCAAGGCCTGTTTGAGTTAGTTAGTAGTGTGTTGAAACTCACGGTTATGGTAAGGGGCGTGACATTTCCCAAACATGCTCAATGTTGTCAATCACAACACTGGTCCAGCCGACCAATCAGAGCACATTGCGCTTTTCAGAAGGAGGAGCTTCATAGAGACAGGCACTAAACATAGCGTGACTTACAGAATGTGAAGATAGGTGCAACAATGTAAATTATGTGAAAAATAATGTTTTTTTAACAATCAAGCAAGACCTCAAAACAAAATCAAGACTTTGAAAAAGGGCATAAAAGGTCCCATGTTACCATCCAAATAATAAACAGCACTTTTAAGGCTCAATCCCAATTCTATTTTATACCCCTTCGCCTACCCCTAACCCTTCGCCTACCCCTAACCCTTGCCCCTTGAAACAGAGTTTCAAGGCCTAGGGGTGAAAATATTCCCCTAAGAAATGGGACACCACTACTACACCGTTACATGTCACATCGTCGCTAGCGCCTACGTCACAGGAGATGTGCCAATGTTTATCACAAACTTCCAAGATGCCGTCGTCAGCTGTAGTCTTGCGTGAGTTACAGCTATTTTTTTTGCATTTTTCTTCTGAAGTTTGCAGAAAACAACGGAGATGACGATATCTTCGACGCCTAATGCTTCGTTCACACCAAACGCGAATAGAGCGTCTGGCGCGAGTGATTTCAATGTTAAGACGCGTTTACGCGCGTCTGGAGGTCTTGCGGCGCGAATGAGGCGTTTAGCGCGGCGCGGTGGACGCGAATTCGCCTCATTCGCGCGTCCATTTCCCTTTAAACTTTTGCTTTTTACACGCGTCATATTGTTAACGAACTTTAACGATTTTTTTGCAACCGTTTCTTTGAAGAACATGACCGTAAACACTAGATTGAATGTGACATAAAGAAAATGATTATTGGCAGTCATGTTGCCTCTGTAGCCGGTGTATGCAGGTACATTTCTCATACCCCTTCGTTTGAAGTGTGGTCCCAAAAAACTTCGTTTCAAGGGCTATCTGGCCCTTCCCCTTACCCCTACCCCTCCAACCAAAAGAGAATCGAGACAGCCCTACCCCTTCACGGGAACGCGCAAAACGGAGGGGTAGGGCCAAGGGGTAGTGGAAAGGGGTGAATTGGGATTGAGCCTAAGACTAGCCTAGCCTAGGCTAGGAGTGATTTGCTTCAACTACTGTAAGAAGTTGGCACAACCATGCGGTTCTTTGGCGCATAAAAGACCGCTTCATCAGCCTAAAACAGTGGCAACAAAGCTGCTCTAAACATGTGGAGGCTGAGCCTCTTGTTAAATCTGTTGGCTAATTAGCGCTTGAGTCGCTATCCATCCAGGGACGTTCAAAAGACCATTGACTGCCATGGCAACGTGAATATGTCATGATACTGGGCCTTTGTCTCTTTGCTAAAGCGTCAGTGAGACTGTCTCAATCTTAATTAGACACAGGGATGACTCAGATGCAACTTTAGATAGAGTTTAAGCCCTACGTGCACATACAGCTTGCTAAAAATAGCTAAACATATCACAGCTATTTCCCAACACATGCTCCAAGCTAATTTTCTACTCCCACCTTTTGATGAGATGTCAAACCGCATTAAAAATAAGTGGACTCTACTGTATGAGTGGTCTCAGATCTGGTTAGATTAGCATAATGCTAGCTAATTAGCCTGCTGGTTTAGCTACCACTACTACAAAAGTGTACCTAGAAATGCTATAGAAAATATCAATGTGAAATATTTTTTTGAACATGCTTGTTGAGTAGAAACGTCAAGCTAATTTACGAGCATCTCCCGTCACGTCTCTCAGACACAACGTTTTAACGAGACAGTAAAGCTAGTCACAGATCATGACCGGAATGACTCGTTTAAAGATTAGAGACTGGAGATGGCAACAATTACTGGATGACAAAAGCTCTTCCGATCACCGCATTGTGCGTGTGGCCCAGATGATTTCCACATGCTGAGAGCATCTGCTGGTCATTAGATAGTGAAGTACTTACAGATCTTTGCTGTAAAAACATAAATGGAGAGTTAAGTGTGTTAAAAAAAAGTGTATTGTAGAAATGTTAAAAGCCAAAAGTCACTGGAAGAAGTTCAAAACTTTAGCAGTTGGACCCAGGGGTTCAAATTTCATTGGTTTTCTTTGGTAGATGCCATAATTACACTTTTCTGGGGCCAAAAAAAAAAAAAAAAAAAATATCTGCTGAAATATTTTGGTAACACTTTGTTTTAGTGTCCTTGTAACACGTGTTACATGTAGTTACTATAGTAATAACTATAAATTATGCAAAACCAAACCAAACCCTAACCCTATATTAAGTACATGTAGTTACTTATTATAACTCAGTACTTAAATGTATAATTACAGTATAAAAATGTAACACAGACACCTTAAAATAAAGTGTAACCCTTTATTTTAAGGTGTCTGTGTTACAGTGTAACTATACATTCTATCCAACTATCCAACTATATCACAAATAAACGGAGCAATTCCAAGAGGGTCCTCACGCCATCGGTGCTCGGGCCCTAAAAAGCCCCCCAAAAGTAAAAATGTCATTATATTATAGCAGAGGAGGTTTTTAAGAGCTGTGGTGTCTCTCATGCTGCTATATATATATATATATATATATATATATATATATATATATATATATATATATATATATATATGGCACAAGCAATATATATTAAATTTGATGGTTAGTTGACCATTTTAGCAGACTGTTTGCTGATTAGCCGGCTAGCAGTGTTATTTTTAGTATCATTGATTTACTATTATAGTTAATATTTCATTTATAATAGGTAATTTGTAAATGAATAATATTTAATTTGTTAATATTTTAATATATTGTGCTTGCTATAGGCTGTTGCTGTGCAGTTGCTAAGGTACACGGGGTGGTTACTACGGTGTTGCTATGCGGTTGCTAGGGCATTCTGGGGGGTGTCTAGGGTGTTTCTATTTGGTTGCTATGCGGTTGCTAAGGTACTTAGGGTGGTTGCTAAATGGTTGCTAGGGTACTCAGAATGGTTGCTTGGCTGTTACGTATTATCACACTGCTTGCATGTTTCAGATAGATACCATGCTAGTTGATAGGTAACATTAATAACCCTGCCTGCTAGCTGTAGGTAACACTGCTAAAACAAAAATAAACGAAAACTGTTTTCAAATAGGCATTACAAATAGCTATCTTTTGGGGTCCATCCAAGCCGCATATTTCCAGTTCGTAATTTCCCATTGAGATAAATGTTAATGCTAACAGTTAGCTTTTTCCGGAGGTATTAGAAATCATTAGCAGAAGCTATTAGGACTCTTGAATTCTTATTAAATGGCCCCTGCTGGCCGGTTCTCTCTATTAGCAAATAGTGAGCCATTCAGTATAGTTGACAAATTTTGTTTACCAAAGCATCATTACACGTTGTTTATTAATGGTTTCTCGCAACAGACTATTCATACTCAGCCGGCACGCAGAGAAGAAAATAAAAATATAATCGAAATATAATTTGCGCTATAATCGAAGAATCACTCAAGCATTTGGTAGCTTGTTTAATGCAGTCTTTTAATATTAAAGAACATTTATTCGCAGCGAGATATATTCACACTTAATGGAGTTTATCTGGTCCATTTCACAAGCCCCGGTATACACGCCAGGCAAAGCAGTCTATCGCTCTCTCTCTCCCTGGACCGTTTTATCAGCTGTTTGATGGAGTGAAGCGGCCTGAAAGCACGGCTCAGAGCTAGAAGGACCCTTCAGAAATCACTGCTCATATGCAGGAGAGGAGAGAGAGAGAAAGACCGAGAGACACAGAGACAAAGCATTCCATCCTGTCAGGTTGCCACAGTAACATCCATAATCCATGACAATGTGACCTGATAAAACAGGCCTCACTGACAGATCTGGCAGACGCATGGTAAGACGCTTGTAGAGATGAGAGATGAAAGGTCTTTTCTCTGCATGACACTGTTGGTTTATTTCAGGCTCTGCAGCAAATAAACAAACAAACAAAATAAAAATCTATCTATCAGTCTGTCTGTCTGTCTGTCTGTCTGCCTGTCCCTCTATCTATACTGTAAAAAATATTTTCATGATTTGTTATCACAATATTTTTTCTTTTGTCAAATAAACTTAGATCATTTATGTGCTTCAGATAACATTATTTTGAGTTTCTGTTGTTTAAACCAATCTTTCATTGTATTAACAAAACTAAATTATTTCAATGAACTTAACTTAAAATTTATCTTAAAAAGAATCTGAGGGGGAAGACTAGACTTGACTTCAATGAACTTAACTTAAAATGTATCTTAAAAAGAATCTGAGGGGGAAGACTAGACTTGACTTGGCTTGACTTGACTTGACTTGACTACAAGGAGAACACACGAGGGTAACATACCATGTAGAAATGACAACACACCAGCACAGGACTGCGAACACAGGGAGAATAAATAGGGAGAGTAAACAAAGCTGGTAACAATGGAGGACAGGTGGGGCAAATGAATCAATAATCAGGTAACAAGGTGGGTGGGGTTAGACAATAGACAGGAGAGCACATGGCACAAGGAAACGTGACAAGCCATGTGCTCACACCAAACATGACAAAAACACAAGCACACATGGCCAGTACAACAAATCACAAGCCATGTGCTTACACAAAACGAGACATGAACAGGCAGCCAATGAGAACACTCATAAGCCACGTGTTCACACAAAACATGACAACATGAAAGCACACAGCTAGTGTAAAACACAAGCTGTGTGCTACACAGCACAAGACAAAACATGAAAGCATGCGGCCGATGTAAACACGAACCGCGTGCTACACAGGACACAACAACACACGCAAACGGAAGAGCGTACGGCTCGAGTCACGAGACAAGACAGAGCGCACGAGAACGAGCAAAAGCCCATTCCGTGCGCTCACAACAGAAAACAAACACACGGAGCATGGATGTCTGAATCCCGACACAGAACCGAAACCAATCTATCTATCTATCTATTTTTTATCTATCTAAAAAATAAAATAATGACTTATACCATAACAAATGGCCAATAAAATAAATACATAGAATTCATTCATAATAAAACAATTGCATTTATTTTATATTAAATTATTGCAGTTAGTACTTAGTATCAAATAATAAAATAAGTTATAATATGAAATAAAAATAAAACTGTATATAATATAGTTAGTAGTAAATAATAAAATAATAAGTAAATAAGATATAAAATAAAACAAAAAAAAATAATATAAATTTAAAATTCACTTTTGTTTTATTACAATATATTATTGTTAATAACCTTAATATTAACATTATACATGCATTGGTGGACCACCTTATCACCTTACAGGTAAAAAATAATAGGCTATATATCGGTTAAAATGTTACTTTAAACTGTTCTTTTTATAACATACAATATACTCTGGTGAGATAAAAATGATATTTTTGCTGTATGTGCAAGTGAGCTTCCAAACAAAGACAATCCAGACATCTGGTGTAGTTACATCACACTCATTGTGATTAAAATAGAAAGATAATCTGTGTGTGTGTGTGTGTGTGTGTGTGTGTGTGTGTGTGTGTGTGTGTGTGTGTCTGAATAAAGATGAAAGGCTAATCATATGAAGTTATGGTGCACTTTCCCGGCGTTTCGACACAGACGGGAAGCGACACGCTGACATGCCTCGCAGTGATACATCTTCCTCTCAGACGTAACAGGGTTTATACCCATATATCACTTCATTATGTGGATGGATTTATGACAAGTGGCCAATATTAAATCTCAGTACAGTAATTATGATGAAGTCAGCTATCTGCCTTACATTTTGTCTTGCAAGGCAAATTCCTTTCCTTCATTGTGGCTTTGGAAACTCATCAAGCATTTGGACAGATTCCAAAAGGTGTAAAGTACTCTGTATGTGCATATTTAAATATATACATATACATATATATATATATATATATATTTAAATATACACACACTTTTATAAGTATTATTACACGATTATAAGTATTATTACATTACTTTGATTATTTATTATATTATTTTTATTATTATATTTTAATTTATTTTATCTATATTGTTTTTATTACATATTATTAATAATTATTCACATTTAATTAGTCATTTCAAATTTTATTTTAATTAATTTTAACTTCTTCATCAAATTAAATCCTGTTCGGACACTGTATTGTGGAGTAAGTTTTTACATCGGCTGATGATAATGCAAACCTTTCTTTATTTATTTCTCTTTTTTCTTTCTGAAACTGGGAACAGTAATTAAAAACGATGAGATGAATAACAATAAACAAACCCAAAAATAAATAAATAAAAATCCAAAACCTCATCTACGCTCTGAACAATTATTTAAAGAATATTTTTCCCTACAGAATTAATTCCAAACAAATGAGTTTTTTTTTTTTTCTGTGATCAAAAGTCCTTTCTTCTAGGTTGTGCTTCTGTTTAAACATGTTCTGCTGTTAAATAATAAATTACAGTTATGTTTTGATAGTTTCCAAGGTTAAAATTAAGTATCGAGTTAATAAAGGATTACGCATTCTTGAACCGTTTCCACATTTGCTATTAGAACAAGAATGATAATTCATTCATTGTGAGAGGAAACATGCCTGAACATGTCCTCTTCGCTGTGGAAACTGAGTATTTAAATGGATAGTTCACTCAAAAATGAAGATTCTTCATCATTTACTCATTCTCATATGGTTCCAACCCTGTATGACTTATTTTTCTGTGGAATATAAAGGAATAATATGCAAAAAGTCCATAAAAAAGACAATAGTGTCCACTAATGTTTTGGCTATAGGCTAAATTCAGAGTAGCATGCTAGCACTATAGGTCTTTTTGTAACAGTAGTAGTATGCTAGCTTTCTTTTCCAAGCAGATGTTTATGCTAGCTCTTATTTTTCTTTTTAACAACTGATTTACATTAACCTCTCCGCTAAAGTGGTGCAGAAATTGCAAAGGTTTTAAACATAGGCTACTTCTCAAAACTACAATTAATTTCTTTAGGTGTAAAACCTTTTTAAGCATAAAAATATACGGGTCTCCTTTAATTTTACGCTGTGTTTTCTGGGAGTGGGAGAGCAGTCTGTGTTGCAGTGAGGTGAAACCTGGCTAAAGAGCTTATGTCCGTCCAGCATACTGACCTCACATTACAATTAGCCTGGTGACCTGGATTTACTATTCCTGTTCCTGTCAATTACCCAAAGGAAAGGCTGACCCCTGTGACCCAGACACTGTCGCTGCGTCCAAAATAGAATACTTCCCTACTATATAGTATTCGAAAAACAGTAGGTGAAATGATTCTGAAGTGAGATACTGAAGTGTGCATTCGATGGACTATTTACTATCCCATGAGGCCATGCATGGGAGAGGATTTATAAATGGCAGTGAAGCAATGCAACTGGAGGATGTAGTACATCCAAAATTCATTCATACTTCCCATATTCATATTATATTGAACATACTTTTTCTTTGGGCAAAAACGCATTGTTTTTGTGTCTGTCCCTTTAAATGCAAATGAGCTGCTGCTCCCGGCTCAGAGGGCGGAGCTTCAACAGCTTGTGTCCTAAAAATTTCAAAAACGTTTAGCCTTTTATGTTAAAACCGAAGTCAGACAAAGATGGAGAGACTCAAGAAGAAGTGACAACATGTAGAATGCAACAGGACATTTCTGAATGGTTAGTTGATGAATTTATGTAGCTTATGTGTAGATATCTTCTAGTCATTGATTAGCATATTCTGTCTTGATAATCTAAAAAATATTGTTCCGGGGGCGGGGTTTATGTAAATTTTAGGGTTTGTGATGTCACTAACCCAGGAGGAATGCCGTGTAATCCCTACCAGCCATTTGCTGTAGTCCTTAAAAAGCAATTTCTTTAAAAGCAAATATCTCCCTTTGCTTTGAACTTTGAGCGTCGTGACTTTGCAGATGTTGTTTATGCTCAAACAGCAACATTACACAATAACTAAAGTTAGAAAAGTGAAATCATAATCAACCACCCCTTTTTTAATACTTTTAGAAATTGTATTATTATTTTATATTTTATACTACTTAAAAGGGATAGTTCACCCAATAAATGAACATTCTGTCATCATTTACATCATGTACCTGTATGAATTTTTAAAGAATATGGGTAACTAAACAGTTACTGGTCCCTTTAATACTTTTTTCATCAAATAGTTATGAAGAGATGTTTACCTTTCAGAAAACAAAAAATATCTTTCAAAAGTGTGTGTGTTTGTGTATATGTGTGTCTTAGTGCGGGTTGACATGGTAAGGTGAGGAGAAGCCACACTGTTTTCCGCTGCCAAACTGCCAATTCATCACAAGGGCCACATAATCCACTTAATCAAATTGAATTACTGCACCTGCTTTGTTTCTGCCAGTTTGCAAAGCTTGTTTACTACGGGACAATAATGAGATGATGTCTAGTTAAATGTCCAAACACTACACACCTTGATCTTCATTTCAGTAGCTGTCAGCAAAAACGTTGGCTGGGGCAATGAAGTCGTGAGGGTAACATTTAAATTGTACTTTTGCAAAACTGTTACACAAGAGCATCGTTTTTTATAGGTGACCACAAATGTTTGTTTGCGCAAAGGGATTCATGTTGAACTTCACCTGTTAATCTCAGGGAAGTTGAGCGGAAGTCTTACATCCGTTTCTAATTACCTCAGCAGGTGACTGACTCAAATAAAGGCCGCTTACAAATATATGACCCTTGATATAGCCAAACCAATTCTATGCCATAGATCAAACCCATCTTCACTAAGTAGCGCAAAAGGGCCAAATATTGATTCAGCTAGTGCTGCCAATCGACCCGGCAGCCCTGTAGGAAACATTACAGGCTTCAATACAACAAGTGCATGAACCTAGCAAGTGACTTCCTATTTCTCATTTAATATTTATAGCAGATATGCCACCAAACTTATAACAAGCCTTTGTTATAGCCACCATCATGGCTGCTAACTAAATGACATTCTTGCTAACTCGCTAACAACAACCAGTGTTGGGGAAGCTGCTTTAAAACTGTTGCTCGTCAAGCTAAAAGCTAGGCTATTCAAGATGAAACAACTATTAACTAAACTAATAAAACATAGCTGACTGCATTGAAGCTAAGCAATTAAGCTAAAAAATGCCTGTTTTTTCTGAAGAGAAACAAATATTTACCTCAGCAAAAATAGCAATGTAACATTTTGTCATATACAACTGCTACTTGGAAAAAGTAGCTTTTTAATAGACAAGTTGCACAGTTTTGAAAACAGTTAGCTACTGTTTGTAAAGTTAGTGTTGTTGCTAGCTTTTGAAAGTTACGGGTACCTTTAGCTAGTTACTCACTAACACGACAACTTTGCAGCTAGTAAAATGCTACTAAAATCCTTTAGTTCTCATCATAATAAGTGCTGTGGTAGACTGAGTGTTAGCGTTTTCTACATATTCTGAGTTGAGTTTCCACAGAGTTGTACCTTCACCGGTTGTAGAGATCTGTGATGGAATCACGTCCTCATGTTCTGATATCAAAGACATGCTGGTTGTATACAGGAACAAACTCAATGGCATTTGCAATAATTGAAGCTGTATTTTGTATATATTTTTATAGTTTTCACATGGTTTTATATAGCCTAATTATATTTTATTACTGTTATTACTGTATTATGTTTATAAAATGATCTCTTCAGTTAAAACCAAAAACGCATAATGTCCACTCGAGTGGACATCTGAAAATCTCGTTACAAAAAATAAATGTTACAACAAAAGTTCAGATCTTGTGCAGTTACATCACACTCATTGTGATACAATATATCTTGTTTATATATATATATATATATATGTATGTATAACATTGACCATAAAAAATGTGATTAAAATGTGACCATAAAAAAATGACCTCTTAAAATGTGACCATAATAAATATTATAATATCAAATGTCAAATAATGATATTAAAAATAATGTGTATAAATGAAATCCAACACAGTCCCTCATTAGGGGAGTCACGTGACTTCTGAGCCGTAACACGGCATCTTGTTTTACTGGGTTAAGTGGCTTATAGATCTTGTTAACTGGTTGGTTTATCTGTGGAAGCAGACCAGACAAAACACTGCAGGTAGGAAATAAGGGACAGATTAGAAACCTACGTGCCCAGACATGGATGGAAGCTTCCTTTTAAATAAGCCTGCAGGACAGTAAGAAATCACAAAAAAAGCCAAGTCTGCCACCTAGTGGTTAATCTTAAATATTGCAAATGAGAAAATGGCAGCGTAAACAAAAATTGCGGTTACACAAATCAAATGTATCCAAAAATAGTCCATAAAAATAAACAATGGCTTATAAGCTATGCCTTATAATGCGCTTTAAGCAGTACTCTGAATAGTTTTCAAAGAGGCTGGATGCATTTGTAATGTTTACAGAATATATGACAGTAGAACAGTAGCAAATGCGGCAACGCCACCACGTGGTCATATATGAAACATTTTGAACTTCGACTCGTATCAAATGTCAAGTTTTGATTTTTTCGAAAAATCTTTTCAAGTTCAAAAGCGTTTTTTTTTTCCCCCGTTTTTTTTATTATCAGACCTGAAGTACTTAACTAGCACCCCCTGGAGAGCTGCTGTTGTCCGTTGCGTGGCGCGTTGCCAGGCGATGACTCAGCGTTTTTGGCGAACCTTTCTGGCACAGCGCGAGATGGGAACGAAAACCCGCCACTGCAGCGCGGCAACAGGTCATCGCCATGGCAACAGCCAAAGCGACAGGAAGGCGAGTGAATCTCGCTGGGTGATTTGTATGGAGAGAAAAGTTCACCTGACTGAAAAATAACTCTAAAGACTTTCTGAATGTGGCCAAACATACTAAATTCTCTCTCGGATCAACCACCCGCAAACAGAACACACATATTTCGTTCCTTAACGTTCAGAAGGTCAAGCAATGAAATATTAGGTCGTAATTGTCTTTGTAAATCCTTGTTCCTCACTGTTATCCTGTGAAAAGCAGCCTTGTCTTTTAAAACTAAGAGAACGCATTTACCAACTGAGGTAAATCCAACTGATCTTTATATTTTAATTATGTGCACAAATATGCAGTATAATTGGCATTAACTGACATTGGTTCGCTATCATCTAATATATAGAGCCTGGGATGCTTTTTTAAAAAAAAGGCAGGAATAGGTGTCCTTACATGACCTTTCAAAATCAGTTTTTTTTTTTTTTTTTGCAATTTCAATTCATGGATGGACACAAAAGGCCACAAAAACATTAGATTAATATATTTAAAAATTAACAGTGTTAGAAACTTAAAAAAAGAAAAAAAGAAAAGAAAAAGCTAAATAGAACTCTTTTGTAACAATATACACTACCGTTCAAAAGTTTTGGGTCAGTCTTTTTTCTTTCTGTTAAAAAAAAGAAATTAATACTTTTGTTCAGCAAGGAAGATAGTGAAGACTTATTGTTAGAAAATATTTCTATTTTGAATAAATGCTGTTCTTTTTAACTTTTTATTCATCAAATAATCCTGAAAAAAGTATCACAGGTTATAAGAAAAAAATTAAGCAGTACTACTGTTTCCAACATTGATCATAAATCGTCTCCGGTTACAACTGTAACCCTGGTTCCCTGAAGAGGGAACGAGATGCTGCGTTGAGACGCTGTGGGAGCACCCCTGTGTGATTGCGTCATGAAGCATGTATGAAATCAGTCCAATGACGTGACGGAACGTCATGTGACGTCATCGACCAGGAAACTATAAAGCATACCTGGATCAAACAGTCAATAGCTTCTCATAGGCTGAAGCAAGTCGCTCACAGGCATGCAGGGAGCATTGCAGGGCGACGCAGCGTCTCGTTCCGTCTTCAGGGAATCAAGGGTTACAGTCGTAACCTGAGATGTTCCCTTTTAAGAAACCTCGAGCTGCACCGAGACGCTGTGGGAACACTATACCCACGATGCCACAGTAACAAGTGCCTGTCCGTGTGAAATCTCTGCGCACACCAAGACGAAAGCACCTGCGCCCCTGGAGTGGAGCCAAGGTCAAAAACCTCACTAATGTGTGCGGTGAGGCAACATCCTGCCACATCACAAACATATTGGAGGGAAACTCCTGACAATAATGTTTTAGAAGCAGCCATACTCCTAGTCTCTTGGTCTGACGCCTCACAGTGCCACGAAGGAAGCGTTACTAGAGGGTGTCTCCCCATGGATACACCACTTAAAGGGACGTGGTAAGCAGCTAAGGCCGCCATGTACACCTTTAGTGTGGAGGGGGATAGACCTGCGGAGAAATGCTCCTGCAGGAACTCCAGCACTGCAACCACTGGGCAGATAACTGGGACCAGCTGGTGCTCTCTGCACCAGGAAGTGAAAAATATCCACTTCAAGGTGTAGAGTTTCCTCGTAGGAGGGAGCTCTGGAGTGGAAGATGGTCTCAACAACCTCAGTTGAGAGACCTGAACTTATGAGCTGGGCCCCCTCAGAGGCCAAGCCCAAAGTTTCCACAATTCTGGGCGGGAGTGAAGGATCAACCCGCTCCCTTGAGAGAAAAGGTCCCCCCCGTGCGGAATCTCCAGAGGAGAGCCATTGAGGAGAGAACCGTACTCGGGCCAGCCAAAACGAGGCTATTAACAGAAGACGGGCCCCGTCACGGCGAACTCTCTCCAGATCTCCCGGGAGCAGAGAGATCAGGGGAAAACCATACAGATGTGACCCCGGCCATGTCTGCATCATAGCGTCCAGCCCCAGAGGAGCTGGTTGACTGAGTGAGAACCACAGTGGACAGTGTGTCGTCTCTTAAGATGCGAACAGGTCTACTTCCGCTTGACCAAAGTTTTTCATAGGAGCTCCACCACCTCGGGGTAGAGTCTCCATTCCCCGGGCCTCGGCCCCTGCCTCGACAGGATGTCTGCTCCCTGATTTAAAAACCCCGGGATCTAAATTGCCTTTAGAGAAAGCAAATTCCCTTGGGCCCACAGGAGGATCTGGTAAGCCAGTTTGTATAAGTGACGTGACTTCAGACCCCCCTGATGGTTGATGTAAGAGACAACCGGTGTGTTTTCCGTGCGGGCATGCACATGATGGCCCCACAGGTCTGGGAGGAAGTGTTTGAGAGCTCGAAACACCGCCATCATTTCTAACCGATTTATGTGCCAAGAAAGTAGATGGTCCTGCCACAGACCTTGCGCCAAGCGATCACTCATGATCGCCCCCCAAGCTGTGAAGGAAGCATCTGTCGTTAGCATTACGTGATGACAAGAAGCACCCAACACTGGGCCTTGGGCGAGGAACCAGGGTTTCTTCCACATGACTAAGGCACATAGGCATCGCCACGTAACCTTGACCATGCAAAACAGATTTCCCCTCGGAGAAAAGCCCTTGGTTCTGCGCCACCACTGCAAGGGCCTCATGTACAGGAGGCCAAAAGTTATTACGTTGGACGCAGCTGCCATGAGACCCACCAGTCTCTAAAACTGTTTCACAGTGAGTGACTGGCCTAGTTTTACCTAGGCCGAAGGGAAGAACTCGATATTGGTACACTTCGCCCCCGAAAGCGAACCTCAGGGACTTCCTGTGATGAGGATGGATGGCTACATGGAAGGACGCGTCCTTCAAAACGTGACAAACCAGTCCTCGGACTGAATCTGTGACAGTCTGTTTGAATGTAAGCCTCCATCCTTCTTTGGAACAATGAAGTAACGGCTGTAAACCCCTGACTCCCGGCTGGGAGGAGGAACCCTTTCTATAGCCTCCTTTCGCAGAAGAGTCTGTACTTCTTACTCCATAACCAGAGCCTGCTCGGGGTCCACCACCGTAGGGAGTACGGCTCAAAATCTGGGCGGACAAGAACCAAACTGAATTCTGGAACCCTTTTCTATAGTGAGCAGGACCCAATGAGATATATATGGCAGTAGCTTCCACGCTGCCAGAAAATCTACTAAGGGAACCAGTCTCTCGAGACTGGCCTCTGGTATTGGTCGAACAGCCACTTCGGTCACCCTATTGCAGACCTGTAATCTACACGCTGCCTCGGCACACGCGAGATCCGAGATCGAGTCACAGAATTTTTATTGCAGACCTGTAATCTACGCGCTGCCTCGGCACACGCGAGATCCGAGATCGAGTCACAGAATTTTTATTGCAGACCTGTAATCTACGCGCTGCCTCGGCACACGCGAGATCCGAGATCGAGTCACAGAATCTTTATTGCAGACTCGTAATCTACGCTCTGCCTCGGCAAACGCGAGATCCGGGCGAAAGAATCTTTATCAACTTTCATCCCTCGAGAAGACAGCCAACAGGAGCAGAGCTAAAACTCTCGATAGTGCATATGTTACACATCGGGAATATATGAGTGAACACTTGTCAGCCCCCTTTTACTAGAGCTGACCATGCATGCTCCACTCCCAAACAAACAACACATAAATCGTGTGTGTCCCCACTCATAATGAAACGAAGGCAGGGACGAACACACGATCCCAAGCTGTTTGATCCATCACGCCATTGGACTGATTTCATGCGTGCTTCATGACGCAATCACGCAGGGGCGTTCCCACCGAGTCTCAAAGCAGCTTGCATATAGCATATTAGCATATTAGCATAGCATATTAGAATGATTTCTGAAGGATCATGTGACACTGAAGACTGAAGTAATTGCTGTTGAAAATTCAGCTTTCCATCACAGAAATAAATGATATTTCAAATGATATTAAAATAGAAAAGCATTATTTTAAAATTGCAATAATATTTCACAATATTACTGTTTTTTACTGTATTTTTTATCACAAAAAAAAAAAAAAAATGCAGGCTTGATGAGCATAAGGGACTTCTTTCAAAAACCTTACAAATAATGCTTCCAAACTTTTGCCCGGTACTGTGTGTATATATATATATATAAACCTTTATGTTAGATGTGATTATTCGCGATTAATCGATTTGACATCACTAAAAATTACTCTTTTTTTTATGTTTTAGTATATTTTCGAAGGCCATGTAAGTAGTAGCTCCGCCCACTGTGAAATCCCATTGGGTTCTCATATCTGTACTTTTAGATTATCATATATTTTATCGAAAAGACCCACTCAAAAATAAAAATGAAATAAAAATGATTTCTGAGCATTTTAAAACGAACCAAACTAAACTGGCAAGTAAATATCAGCAATAAATAACTTTTTACCATGTTTTTCTTACACTTCTTTTTCGTTGAGATGAATAGAAGTGATAGATATAGCCGTAGTCAATGAGAGCATGTGATCTTGAGCGTGGCTGGATCTCAGAATAAGTCCTCTGTCAGGCCACCACCAGTATCCCAGAGTGCACTGGGCCGCCAATCATATGGCTGACACAATACAGGGACAGAACAGGTTCCTCAATCTAGCGGCCAACAAAAGCTCATTTATTCTGTCGTTTTTTACAGAGGCGATTATTCACAGCCAGACTTGGACAAATACACACACACACACACACACACACACACACACACACACACACACACACACACACACTTGATTTTATATAATGATGAAGGCCTTGCATTGACTTCTATTAATTAATTTATTTATATTTAATTTGATTTAATATTATAGTTTAACTGTTAAAGCGCCTCAAATTATTTTATTATTTATTTCATTTGATTTAGTTGTAGTTTAATTGTTAAAAGAATCTCATATTATTTTAGTTATTTTATTATTTTATTAATTAATTTAGTTTATTTTGTTCATTTACATTTAATTTGATTGAATATTAAAGTTTAACTGTTAAAGCGCCTCATTCATTTACTCATTTATTTTAATAATTTATTTAGTTTTAAAATGTATTTTAATTTAATAGGATGTAATATTAAGTTGAACTGTTAAAGGGCCTCATATTAGTGTATTTTTATTTATTTTTTTATTTACATTTAATTTGATTGAATATTAAAGTTTAACTGTTAAAATGCCTCATTTTATTAATTTATTTTATTAATTTATTTAGTTTTAAAATGTATTTAAATTAATAGGATGTAATATTAAGTTGAACTGTTAAAGGGTCTTATATTAGTGTTTTTTATATATTTTTATTTATTTTACTTTAATTTGATTTATTATAAATTTTAACTGTTAAAGTGCCTCATATTATTTTATTAATTTATTATTTTATTAATTAATTTATTTCGTTTTTTAAATTATTTTAATTCCATTTGATTGAATATTAAGTTTAATTGATAAAGGATCTCATTTTATTTAATTTTTAAAGAATTTATTTATGGATTATTTTTAAGAATTTCTAAATTAATTCTGTTTATTTATTTATTTTACTTTAATTTGATTTAATATCAAGTTTAACTATGAAATGGTCCCACTATTTTGTTATAGTTTAAAATGGTATTATTATTTTATTCATTTTTAAAAATATATATATTTAATTTAATTTAATATTAAGTTAAAAAAAAATGGTCTCTTTTATTTATTATTTTAATTTCATTTAATAATTTCATTTAAGTTAGTGTTCAACTGTTTAGGGACATTTAATATTAAGTTTAAATGGTATAACTATTTTTTATTTCATTTATTTATTATTTTATTAATTTATTTAGTTTATTTTATTTCATTTAATAGTAAGAATAAAATGGTGTCATTATTTTATTATTGTTTTTATTTAATACATTTAATTTAATTTAATTTAATTTAATTATTGAAGTTAATGTTCAACTGTTTATGGAAATTCAGTGCCCAAAATGAAAAAAAATGGAAAAACTATTTATAAACCTGACCCACACATCTTAGACTGGATCAAGATCACTGATTCATCACTGCAAAACAATTCAGCAGCCATAATTGAACAGTCATCTGAGGCAGTCCACTCCCAGATTGCAATGTGATGAACAAATCAACACACGAGTATAGAGAGGGAGAGAGATGGATTATTGATTTGTTCATGGGGCGTTATATCCATCTGACCCCAGAGAAGGGCCGTCAGGACAGCGAGCCCCACACAAGATGCAGTGTTTGCTGTCAACAACAGTTTGCTTGTGCTGCCTATATGAGGCCACAAAGACACATTTATTATGGCGGAATAAAGGCCGTCCGGCAATCGCCAACCGTCCGGCCCGCTGGGCAAACGCCAGGGAGGAGTGGGACGGGAGAGTGAAGGATCATAGTGCCCCGTGACTGCATTCCCATGCACCTCTTCATTTTAATATAGACTATGACTTCATGACTTCAGATTTCACTGTTTATATACGCCTAGAACAATAGTAGTAATTAGTGCAACTAAATACATTAATAGTTAAAACATAAGGCATAAACATTCAAATAATTTATTATATTATTATCCATAACCATCTTTTCATTTTTATAATATTGTAACACATACTACAATAGGCATTATATAATTGTTATTTATATTTATTGTTATTCATATTTATATATTGTTAAAAGAGTAAATATTGATACTTGTGAAATTATATTGCTTTGATGTTTATCAAATTAAAACAAGCAGATTACAAGTTTTCATTTTCTGTTGTCATGCTAAAAAGGCACTCGGTAAATAAAATGATTATTATTATGCAAACTGCCTGTAAATAATAATAATAGCAACACTAAACACATTTAAAAAGCAATTACAATGGTTATTATTATTATTGTTATTCAATTTATGTTATTTCAATACAGTATTTATATATATAGCTGAGTTCATAGTTATGAAAATAAACTTTATTTTCATTCTTTTATTTTCATTCTCTGTTGTAAAGCAACATTGAAGTGTTGTAAAAAGAAAACAACAACAATAATAATAACACTTATTATTTGTTATTATTTTTATGATTATTGTTATTAATGTTATTATTCAAACACTGAATTAATTGAATATAAAATACATACAATATATAATAATATATTAACATAAATAAATTATTCATTTATTTAAGTTAATATATAATAATAAATAAATAAAAAAAGTGTTTGTCTCGGTGTCAAAACTGTTTAATAGTCCACTGGTGTTTAGGACACACGTCTGGCCAATTCTATAACAGAAAAGGATCGGCTGATTAACATGCCACACCACTCACTTCCTCTCAAACACACTATTGTCGTCCACCCAGATGCCTGACAACAAAACACTTGTGTGCGCTTATGGGCAACAGAACTTCCCGGAAAGATCAAAAGGAGAGCAAAAAAGAGGGAAAAAAGTTGTGAACATATCCTCACGGCCTAGAGTGAGACGACGAGACGACCAATGTATAGAAAAGAAGACTGTTTGATTTCCTTGGAAAAGACTGACAGGACAAAAGCAGGATGTTTCCAAAGAAACATCAAAAACATGCAGACAATCAAACATATTTAATACGTTTTCGAGACGATTTTTCATGTAAAGAACGTTTTGCATGATTGCAAAGGCATTATTTCATGGAACAGGTTTTTCCACTCACTTCTTTACTATAAATTTGGCCAGACAAGTGTTATACTCTGTGTGTGCGTTGATCTTCAACTCTTTGTATCTCACTCTGAATATGTGTGTAGTGGAGTGAGAACAAGGTCAGAAGCTCATTGGTCAGTTCTGGTGATTGACAGGTCAGAATCTCAAAGCTACAGGCCCCTCTGTTACAGACCTATAAATAGACTCCCATCTCACTCGGCTCCGAATCGCTTCATTCTGACAAACTCTCTGCTGGTAAGTCTAGTAAGTTTTTATATCATTACAATGTTTTACAGCTTATTTCGCTGCAAGCGTTCTGTACTGCAAAGCTAACTTCATAATGACTAGAAATGTGTTTGCACAAGTGAAAAACAGAAAGAAAGTTAATGGTCCATAAAATTGCTCCAACACTTAAACGTTTACAGTCGTTTGAGGGGAAAAGTTAAACAGCTTGAAATTGGTTTCAAACATTTTTGTGCTTTTTGTAATTATTCCAGAAAACGTCGAACACACTACAGTACATTAAGATGTCCGACTTAGAGACCTGCCTGGGAACCATCATTGACACCTTCCACAAGTACTCGTCGAAAGAAGGTGACAAGTACAAATTAAAAAAGAGCGAACTCAAGGATCTGCTCACGCATGAATTCCCGACTCTTACTGAGGTAATTAAAAAATTACTTTTTATTTTACCCTATACTTTGTCTTGAAAATGTACGAATATTTGATTTACAATCAAGGATTTTTTGTCAAAATTGAGGTTTTGTGTCAAAAATTTACGATTAAAATGTAGTGCTGTCAAATTGATTAATCGCATCTAAGTACACACACACACACACACACACACACACATATATATAAATATATATATATATATATCAAATCGATTTAATCGATTTGACAGCATATATATTAGTGCTGTCAAATCGATTAATCACGATTAATCGCATTTAACAAAAAAGTTTGTTTATATATGTGTGTGTGTGTGTGTGTGTGTGTGTATGTATATATACAGTAAATATAATGTATATATGTATATATATATATATATAAATATAATACTATATACACTTATATTATATATATTATATAGTTGATTAATCGATTTGACAACACTAATATGTATATATACACACATACGCACACTCACACACACACACACACACACACACACACACACACACACACACACACACACACACACACACACACACACTTATATATTTACAAACTTTTATGTTAAATGTGATTAATCGATTTGACAACCCTAGATTGAATATTTTAATGCTAAGCAAATTAGCTATTTTCGTATTTCTTAGGTTTTTCTCTTTATCTCCCTCAGCAAGTGAAAGATCAAGCAACAATGGACAGTTTGATGGAAAGCTTGGACACCGACGGCGACTCTGAGTGCGATTTTCAGGAGTTCATGACCTTCATCACCATGGTTACCATTTGTTGCCATGAGTTTTTCGAACACCACGAAGACGAATGAGTCGGATTTAAAAACAAGTTAAATTTTCCGTAGTTTAATGAGTCACAATACATTCCTTCTCTTAAATTTTGCTTTGTTCTTTATCACACCGTATTAGGATTGTTGTTTTGTTTGGACAGAATGTACACGCTGCTTGTATGACAATTTGCTTGGCTTGTTTTGCTAGAATCAAAACCAGTTTATAATTTATTACAAAGCATGTTTCTATTATTTTGCCTAGACATTTTCTTTCCAAGACATGCCCATCATAAATCTCATCGAGTGAAATGCGGACCAGGTGTTGCGCTCTTGTCATTTCAATTCCAGACTTATTATAAAATGTTTTATTCTGATTAGCTTCAGACTATTAGGCTGACTTACAATGGATTGTTCCAGGGTTTTAGACAAATCACACTGTGCTTTAAAAAGACCCACAAAAGCAAATTATTCTTTTGAAAAAATCTATCGAGCATATGGTATGATGTTTATGACCATCCAACATATGTTGTTTGAGGCATCAAAGCTAGTGTTTTTCATGTCTTAATTGCCTCAGATTTGTCTGTTTTTTTGTTATAGTACATGAATTGTGTTTCCAATTGTAACCTAAGCTAAAAGTTAATGTCAAACGATCTCAAAACATCAGGCCTCACTCATTAAACATAAGCGATTTTCTGTGTAAATCATAGAAAAATCTATTTATGCCAATGATTGTGTTGAACTGAATGCAACAGTTTACATAAGAATAATTTACTCAAATTTGTTTTGATCGTACTTAATGAATGAATGAATGTTTCTTTACAAAGTGAAAAAGGTCTTTCTTTATAGAAGGTAAATCAGTTTCAGAGGCCAAACTGTTAGAATTATGGAATGAAAACTAGCTAAATAAAATTGTGAACAGATGAAATTCAAGCAACGTGTAAGCAATTTTATTATCTATCTATCTATCTATCTATCTATCTATCTATCTATCTATCTATCTATCTATCTATCTATCCATCCATCCATCCATCCATCCATCCATCCATCCATCCATCCATCCATCCATCCATCCATCCATCCATCCATCCATCCATCCATCCATCTATAAAAACTTGGTGCCTTAAATTAAGTACAATCAATTTGTACAAACAATCATTAAACTGACTTAAAAATTAGTTGAATCTCGCTTAACTTAAAAAAATAAGTTTAAAATGTAAAAACATAATTGTCGACTTAATGATCTTGTCATTTTTTACAGTCTATCTATCTATCTATCTATCTATCTATCTATCTATCTATCTATCTATCTATCTATCTATCTATCTATCTATCCATCCATCCATCCATCCATCCATCCATCCATCCATCCATCCATCTATCCATCCATCTATAAAAACTCGGTGCCTTAAATTAAGTACAATCAACTTGGCAGTACAAGTCATTTCAACTTAAATTACATTAAACTGACTTAAAAATCAGTTGAATCTCGCTTAACTTAAAAAATTAAGTTTAAAATGTAAAAACATAATTGTCGACTTATTGATCTTGTTATTTTTTACAGTCTATCTATCTATCTATCTATCTATCTATCTATCTATCTATCTATCTATCTATCTATCTATCAGTTTTAAAATCTAGCATTAGTTTTAAAATAATTCAATTTTATCCCTTCATTAACGCAGCATCAAGTTTTCTTTATCCATGAATCGTATCATGTTATTTATAGCAGGATACATGGTAAATGTTCTCCAGTGTCTTTGTATAGCTCAAAACAGAATGAATAATTCTACTATTTATTTAAAATGTAATTTAAATGCAATTTGAGAAGAGGAACTGGCACTCACTGGGCTTTATAAACCAAGAAAATCATTTGGAATTACCTTCTCTTTTAGAAAAAATATGGACGTGCGCTTCCTTAGCTAGAGGACGCCTCTAAACAACTGCTTGGCAATGTCCCTGGTGACTTCCATTGATTTAGATGTCCCGCAGGTGTCCTCATTACCCAGCACAAACGGTCAATAAGGAGGCCTTCACATCCGGGTACTAATTAACAGATCAATGTCACTCTGCAAGACCCTGAAAGATGTAAATATTATATGCACACACAATCTGATAAAGAATACCTTATGTAAGCAGCTTGAAAATCAGCCAGATATTTATATGCAATTTACGAATCCAAACAGACAAATACAAGTTTGTTTGAAGGACTTTTAAGTATCGACCAATCACAGACTGCCGTACTGGATACTTCCGATAAGTGGCAGTGTTGTGCCGTGCCAGCACACGTTCTCTGATCTGAGAAAATGAGAGATGTGTTGAGGTGGAGAGTGGACGCAATATGATAAAGTCACTGGATTTATTTGACAATGCAATAAAGCATAAATAAATAAATAAATAAATAAAGCATGATAAAAATAAGTGTCCACAGTATTTCTGGAGTGAAGGATGAGTGCCTCGGGGTGATTGCTTTGGCTGAGTTGAGCAAATGAGGCGCTCTCTCTCTGTGTGTGTGTGTGTTTGTGTTTGTTTACCCAGCTGTGTGGTCTGACTAGCATCTTTTAGCATCCCACAGTAGGTAATGTCCCATGAGGTCATTGGACTGGACTTTAGGGTGGAATTTGGGAACTCGGCTTGCTGCCAAAAGACAGAGTTCTGTGGTGGTGTTCAGTCTGCTACTTCTGGAACATATTCAAATATGGCATGATCACACAACTATGATTTTACCTTGATACTTTTGACGACACAGTCACACATATCTGTCTGTCTGTCTGCCTATCTAGCTATTTATATGATAGCCATCTATCTATCTATCCATCCATCCATCCATCCTTCTATCTATCTATCTATCTATCTATCTATCTATCTATCTATCTATCTATCTATCTATCTATCTATCTATCTATATCCATCCATCCATCCATCCATCCATCCATCCATCTCCATCCATCCATCCATCCATCCATCCATCCATCCATCCATCCATCCATCCATCTATCTATCTATCTATCTATCTACTGTAACTTGTCATCACACTTAGTTTTGACTGCATTGTTGAAAATAAAAAAATCTAAAATGTGTAATTATTAATAACATTTGTATAAATTACACACAGCACACACACACACGTACGTTTTGGAAATTATATCATCATGAGCTCTGAGCAATGATTAACATACATTAATTTCCCTACCATCCAGATTTTTCATTTTCTTTCCATCATTAGGGATTCAAGGCAGCTTTGAGAACACTTGAAAGAGAAAGAAGGGAATGCAGAGAGAGAGAGAGAGAGAGAGAGATGGGATTGAGTGACTGTAGTCTTGTTATATAGGCTGTTTATGCTTGTGTCTTGAGCGAGAGATGCAGACAGAATGCGTTTTAATGACATCCACCATCATGGACAAACACTTCTTTGATTATATAGAAGCCTCAAGATGCAGCATAACTGCAAGTACTTCTCTGTGAGTGCCAGCCAGTCACTGATTGATTGTTTATGTCTACGTGTGTGTGCATACCTTCTGCAGCAGAGAGTGCAAAACATTGCTGATTTGATATACATTATCATTTGACAATGCTAACTATCCCTATTAAATGGTTGATGCTGTTTTGGTGGACACAGTTTTTACATCTACACATTTGTTAAGTAATTCCGCTTTGCACCATGGCCGGATTATTATGTCTGGTTTGCATTTATTTATAATAATTCAGCAGCCTGTCATTAATTAGTGCTTTTAAATATTAAACTTATTACAAGGCGGCTAGGGATCCACAATATATCGGCCACCATACCAGTATCGGCCGATATACAATCCTTTTTAATATTATCGTAATCGGCCCAGTATGCAAATTTGGCTGATATATTAAAGACAATAAATAATGGATTATTTCTTTATTATCTATATTAAATTGCTCGAAATATGATTGGAATCACTTCAAAACAGGAAAATACAGTTAAGTGCACCATGTGCATAATGAGAACGTCATAATTGTGTGCTTGGGACATGACTTTTAATAGTGAGACTTTTGTTTTTGTAATCAGGATCTCAAAAATTATATAAAAATTTGGATTTAGATTTATCGGCCAAAATTTTCATATCGGTGTGTCCCTAAAGGCAGGAATGGGTATTTTATAAACCATGGCTGAAAAATATCTATATAGCAGTGCATAATAAGGGCAGGTTTCGATGTGCTCCCATGTGGACCGTATAGCTAGAAATGTTTATTTATACTGTTCGGTTAACACTTTCACCCAGTGCGCTTTAAACGCAATCAAAAGGTGACAGAAATGGAGAAGACTGAGGAGGAGGACAGCAAAATATGGAAATAAAAAGCCAGCATTATGCCTTCATTCTCTCCTCTCACTCTTTTTAAGACAAAGTATTATAACACATCAATACTGTTAACCCTCACATTTTCCCTCTTTTAAAACAATAAACTATTCCATAAATCTAAATGTTTAAAATGCTACAGAAAATACAAACAAATAATTCAAAGAATGACCCTTTTCTCTCCCCTACCTCTGCCTCTTTGTGGTGTTCATTGTTTAAATGGGAAGAAAGGGTCTCAGAAGCGAGCAGAGATGCTTTCTTGGGGCTGCATGGATGCACATGATATGAGAAGCAAAATTAAATAAAGGGTGATTGTGTTCAGGGGATTATATCGGGGTTAGTCCTGCACGCTCGACTGGAAACATGACAGCACAAGAATAATTAGCTCACCTGCAAATATTCCTAACTCACTTACACCGGCCGACTCCAGTGACCACCCTGATGGAAGGAGGGGAGTGTGTGCGTGCATATATATGTCTGTGAGCGCATAAGAAAGAAAAAAGTAACCCCAGGAGCTCGTAGACCCCAGCAGTGAGAACAGATGTCCTACCATAACCCATAGCAGCCTGTGAGTGACCTCCATGAGAGCGGGCCGTCTTGCATTAGCACCTGCCCTTGCTCACGGGGAGGCGGAAAGGAAGTCATTTTAATTGGAGTATTACTTACGGGCCAGTGATTCATTAGGCCTTTAACCTTATCGTATATTATGTGCGTGTTTGAAGAACATCGGTATGTCCTGGAAAACATCTGAAGAGGTCAAATGGGACATCAATATGTGCTTATTTTACTGTAGGATGCTGATTGGTTTATAGTATTTTTTACAAATTACCCAGCTCTCCGGCAGGCCCCTTAGAGCCCACACTTATGCTCCATCCGATTATTCCCCAAGCATTCTGCTTCCCCGAGAGAACCGCAACAATAACAAAGCAATAAGGACCTCAGGTGGGGTCTTAACCCTCCACCACAGTGACTTACGATGAGGATTTCGCTGCAGAAATCTGAAAGAAAAGAGATGGCTACGATACTGTTTTTAAGAACGGCATTTCACTAAATATATCTGCATAAGATTTCCTTCATTTTTGAAGAGGCTTTCAGACAGATTTAAAATACATGTGATTAATTAATCTACTTAAATACATACGATAATATTTTTTATTTTACAGATTACCCGGGCTCTCCGGCAGGCCCCTTAGAGCCCATACTTATATAGTTCACCCAAAAATTTGAATTCTGTCATTAATTACTCACCCTCATGTCATTCCAAACCCTTAAGACCTTCATTCATCTTCGGAACACAAATGAAGATCTTTTTGATGAAATCTGAGATCTTTCTGTCCCTCCATTGACAGCTACGCAACTACCACTTTGATGCTTCAAAAAGTTAATAAAGAGATCGTAAAACTATTCCATATGAATCGAGGTGTTTAGTCCAAATTATCTGAAGAAACTTGATCGCTTTATATGATAAACAGATTTAATTTAGGCTTTTATTTAAATATTCAAATATTTAAAAGTAGTCAATTGATATGCTGATTAATTCATCAAAATCACCACTTTTTTTATTTGTTGGTCTATGTAAACGTGTGGATACCTCGATGATTTTATTCATAGTTTCGCATCTCGCACCATCAGCACCCCATGCAGATAAACAGTATTATTTTATCCCATTTGTACTCTTCTCTTAAACACTGATACATCTTTTCCTACACCAGATACTGGTGTATCACTTTAAAAAGAATTGTCGCTGAAGGCTCGGAATAATGACGGAAAATGATCTGTCACAGCGAGCAGCACAACAAGGGCCAATACTCCGAAACGTCACAACATATTTGCCTTCATATCCAGCGTGTGCTTGAGCAGACCCACAGGACAGGCGGAAATGGGAAGCTCTTGTGCCGAAATGATGTTTTCTGCATTCTACAAGTGGCTCTTCTCCGAATTCATTATGCTTTTCTATTTCTGATATAACCGTGCCGTCTTGGAGAGGAATATTTGTTTACAGCTTGCTTGACAAACAAGTGCGCTGTTATTTTGGATGCTGAGTCTGGTTAACCCCACCAGTGTAGATGTGATTGTCTCTAAAGAAGAAGAGCCAGGATTTCAGCGGCGAGTTTGACCTCGGTCGCTCGTATAATTCTGTGATTTCAACCAGAGCTGTCTTAGTAAACCAAAATGCTTGCCAGGTTTTTATCCTGAAGAGAACATTTTCTTGCACCTGCAAGTGTCAGTGCAGTGCTAGGTAGATTACTTACTAATAGTAGTCCATTACTGATTCCAAATTACACAACAGAAAATGTTGTTACGTAATCCATTACACATTTTAGGTAATATAATCTGACTACTTTTGGATTACTTTTAGATTACTTTTGACCTAACTAGTTTATCACATTCAATTGAATAGAATAATCTTGCACCATGCATATTAACATAAAACTTAGGGCTGTGAAACCATTAATCAAATCAGTTTGTTTACATAATATATGTGTGTGTACTGTGTATAATTATTTTGTATATATAAATACACACACATGCATGTATTTATTTAAGATTTTTTTATATATATAAAATATTTATATTTATATTAATTTTATTTAAATACACATTATATACATGCAAATATTTCTTAAATATATACATGCATGCGTGTGTATTTATATATACAAAATAATTATACACAGTACACACACATATATTATGTAAACACAAACTTTTATTTTGGATGCGATTAATCGTGATTAATAGTTTCACAGCCCTAATAAGAATACAAAGAACAAAAGAAAATATATTCCAATTTTGGTTATCAACAACATGTTTATTAACAAAGTTTATTAAACATTATATTATGTCAAGGTTTCCCAAAGTAGGGTTCTCAATTTACCATGTAATTATAGCCAATTTGCTTATTAATAGAGTGCAATTTCACAAAACTAGAAGACTTTATGAATGTATATTAGCGATATGCTTTTTTAAAAATGAAAACTTAAAACATGAAAAAGAAGAATTAGGGACAATCAATAAATTATGAATGTTTTACTGCCATTGTGTGAATAATGTAATCACATAACCAATAAAAAAAGTAACCATAGTCTGATTATGAGTGTTCTAAAACGTAACATAATCTAATTACAAGTACTTCATTTTTGGAATCTGATTATGTAATCCAGATTACAAGTAATTGGCATTCATATAACACAAATTCCAAGCTAACAATTTTTACATTGCTTTTTTAACAACATTTCAGTTTTGTGTGTTTAAAGTGTTTTAAAAACAATAGCATGATAACGTTTAGTCGTGAAAGTAGGTGTGCAATTATCACACTTCCAATTGCAGATTTTTGTCGAATGGGTGAAAAATCGGATTCACGTTAAAGGTATAGCGGAGGATTTTCTTTTTCCGGGTGGATCATCAAGACTATTGGTCCTCCTAAGTGTCAATCATTCTGGTGATATGTTTACGTAAGGCCGTCGTACGTGCTCGTGCACACGATTCACACGATGGCGTGCGCTCAAAACACAGGTTGGGCTTCCCACTGATGCCTCAGTCGCGAAGTTTCTACTTGACAGGTAAAGTTTGGCATGCTATTTGGAGAAATCCATTTAAAATCACTGCTAGTAAAAGTTAATGTAAGCTGTGATTAGCTTGTGCATACGTTTAATAGGCGTTCCCTCTCGGGAGCAGGTAGAGTGTTGCGCATGTGCATTTTTTCAAAAAGTGGAGAGGGCGGTTCTTTTCTAAAATTCGGGAAAATCCTCCGCTATACCTTTAAGTTGTGTATGTTTGCACATATGCTCACATAAAAAAAATAAAAATAAAAAAAAGCATCTGTGACCTTGTCCAATTTTAGCCATACATGTGCAGCATCAAAATAACTTCCTTATCGTTTTCATTACTGAGTTCAAAGCACCTTGGAAGGAGATTGATGACAGGTTTATAAATGGTTTCCTCAAAAGTTTTGACATTTATTTATAACAGGAGTTTCTCTGTTGTGCCGTTCTGCTGCTCGGCTTTATTGTTCTTGTGTAAGTCAGATTGGTCGAGGTCAGAAACGCCTGTAGCAATAACAGAGTCCCTGGAGTCAAACCACACTGCGACCTAATTTAAAATAGTTTGCGATTTATCCCTGAGTCAAAGCAAAGTCTGTCAGTTTTGAAGCACGAACTGTTCATCACATCTGTATACATTACATTTAAAATAATTACACCGTCTTGCAAAAACTTTGTTATACTGTATATGTAATGATTTATTATTTGAAATTAATTATTTTTAATATATCAGAACTTATTTTGGCTGGTTAAAATATCTTGTTGAAATGTGAAAATAGAAAAATAAAATTCAATTGCTTTTGAAAGCAGTCTCTTATGGTCACCAAGGCTTCATCCATTAAAATACAGTAAATTGCTGGAATTTATTTAAAAAAATAATGAAATAATAAAACATTCAAAAATTATTACATTAATAAATAAAACATAAAAATGTACTGTATATTATTATAATATATTAATATGTTATTCATAATTGCGCATCAATAATAATTGATAATAATTGAATCAGCATATTCAGGATCATGTGACAATGAAGACTGGAGTAACGACGCTGCAAAAAGAAAATCGCAGGAATAAATTACATTTGAAAATGTATCAAAAAAAGAAAACTGTAGTTTCAAATTGTAGCATTTCTCAAATTGACTGTTTTTACTGTATTTTATTATAAAATAAATGCAGCCTTGGTGAGCATAACGGTACTGTCACACCACTGTATGAACGAGGACACAGAGTAAAGGATAACAAAGGTTTATTTAGACACTGTATGCAGCTCCGGATAACTGGGAAGCACAAAAGGTCAAACTCAGGGAATATAACGTAGAACTAGAGTCTTTTAGAATGCATGAAACATAGGAAGTCACTCGGGGCGTGGAACTGGATAAATGAAGCTTAGCTGGTTGAGACAAACAGGACGGGTTTGGATCTTGAGGGATTCCAGGAGAACACCGGATACTGAGGCTGGCAGGGAACACACAGAGAGAGTAATGAGAGTCTTGAACTTGAGATATACTTGCAAATGTGGAGCATGGAGAATAGCGCTGAAGAGTCACGGGTGTCTGAAGACGAGACCGGACAGTGAGCTGTGGTGTGACTGGGGTTTATATCCAGAGTGAAGTGATGAGTTGCAGGTGCAGACAATCAGAATTCGGGTGAGTGAGATCGCGACCAGGTGTGTTGAGTTGACGCTGGCTGAGGTGTGCTGAGTGGATCCGTGACAGTACCCCCTCCTCCACGGCCAGCTCCTGAGGGCCGTATGCCCCGACGACGAGGGCGACCCCTAGGACGAGGGGCTGGACGATCCGGGTGTTCACGGTGAAAGTCCTGGAGGAGCGTGGGGTCTAAGATGTCGTCCCGGTGTACCCAACAGCGCTCCTCTGGTCCGAACCCCTCCCAGTCCACGAGATACTGCAGTTGGCCCCCCCGTCGTCGGGAATCTAGAATGGCGTGGACCTGATACACGGCTTCGTCAGTGGGGTCCACTGGAGGAGGAGGATGGGGTACCTCACCAGCGTCAGCTTCTGTGGAAGGGGAAGAGAGAGGTGCAATGTAAGGTTTCAGCAGTGATACGTGGAAAGTGGGTGCAATCCTGTAGTGACGGGGTAGTGCGAGTCGATACGTGACTTCATTGACCTGCCTCAGTATCGCAAACGGACCTATGAACCTGGGACTCAGCTTACGAGAGGGCAGCCGGAGGCGAATGTCCCGGGTGGAGAGCCACACCAGCTGGCCAGGAGTATAATGGGGTGTGGCTCTACGACGTGCGTCGGCCTGCTGTTGGAACCTCCGGACTGCCCCCTGAAGATGGACATGGGCTGAGTCCCAGACCCTCTCACTCTCGGTGAACCAGTGTTGGACCGCTGGAACGTCCGAAGGTTCACCTGTCCAAGGGAAAAGAGGTGGTTGATACCCTAGAACGCACTGGAACGGTGTCAATCCGGTGGATGTCTGGCGTAGGGAGTTCTGGGCATACTCTGCCCATGGGAGGTACTGGTTCCAGCGGTCCTGAGCTTCATGGCAGTAGGTCCTCAGGTACCTCCCGATCTCCTGGATTTTACGTTCTGCTTGGCCGTTAGACTGTGGATGGTACCCCGACGTCAAGCTGACCGATACCCCCAGAAGTTTGAAGAAGGATTTCCAGACTCTTGATATGAACTGTGGTCCCCGATCCGAGACAATATCCTCTGGTATACCGAAATGGCGGAAGATTTCGGAAAACAACATTTCTGCTGTCTTGAAGGCTGTGGGAAGACCAGATAGGGAAATCAATTTGCAGGACTTGGAAAATCTGTCCACGACCACTAGAATGCAGGTCTTGGAGTCGGATGATGGTAGATCGGTGACGAAATCCACGGCCAGATGGGACCAGGGTCGATTCGGAAGAGGCAGTGGCAGGAGCTTTCCTTCGGGTAGACGTCGGGGTACTTTGGCCATAGCACAAGCAGTGCATCCCTGCACGTATCGGGAGGTATCCTGAGCCATGCTGGGCCACCAGTACCGTTGTTAAAGGAGTGAGAGGGTGTGCTGGCTGCCTGGGTGTCCAGAGCCCGGAGAGGTGTGTACAGAGTCCATGAGGGGAAGACGGAGATTGGTGGGTACGAAAACCTTCCCCTCAGGACCTCCCGGCGGAGCAGGTTCGGCAAGGGTGGCGTCGGCTATGAGTTCGTCGATGTTCCACTGGATGGGGCTGACAATCATAGTTGGAGGGAGGATGGTTTCGTTGCTCTCTGTGGTGGATTCAGGCTGATATAAACGTGACAGGGCGTCTGCTTTGAGATTCTTGGAACCAGGGCGGTAAGTAACCGTGAAGTTAAAGCGTGTGAAGAAGAGAGCCCACCTAGCCTGGCGAGGATTTAATCTCTTGGCCTCCCGGAGATACTCAAGGTTGCGGTGATCTGTGATCACTTGGAACGGATGATTGGCTCCCTCCAACCAGTGTCTCCATTCCTCTAGCGCCAACTTAATAGCCAGGAGTTCTCGGTTACCGACATCGTAATTCTGCTCCGCCGGGGACATCTTACGTGAAAAGAAGGCGCATGGATGAAGTCGTGGAGGGGTCCCCTGCCGCTGGGATAGAACTGCTCCAACTCCGTTGGTGGAGGCGTCCACTTCCACTAGAAATGGTAGTTCTGGATCTGGATGACTTAGCATAGGAGCAGAACAGAAGGCTTCTTTGAGGTTTACAAAGGCTTGACTCGCCTCTGTAGACCAGGTTAGCTGCTTGGTGCCCTTCTTCACCATGGATGTCACTGGAGCGCAGATTTTACTGTAGTCGCGGATGAACCGGCGATAGAAATTGGCAAAGCCGAGAAAGCGTTGCAGCTCTTTCAGGGTTTGAGGCTTAGGCCAGTTGATTACCGCCTCCACTTTACTTTGATCCATTGAGATGCCGTCTGGACGGATTACATACCCGAGGAAGTGCATGGATTCTCGATGGAATTCACATTTTTCTAACTTCAGGTATAACTGGTACTCACGGAGGCGTCTTAGCACTTTCTTCACCTGAAGGATGTGTTCGTCGAGGTTGGAGGAGTAGATTAGGATGTCATCAATGTAGATGATCACAAACCGGTGGAGCATATCTCGGAAGATTTCATTCATGAAGCCCTGGAAGATCGCTGGACTGTTGGACAGGCCAAAGGGCATAACCCGATATTCGTAGTGCCCCGCAGGAGTGATGAAGGCCGTTTTCCACTCGTCTCCTTCACGGATACGAACCAGGTTGTAAGCACTTCTCAAGTCGAGTTTGGTGAAGATTTTCGCTGAACGGAGTTGCTCCAGGGCTGAGGGCACCAAAGGTAACGGATATCTGTACTTGACTGTGGCTGCGTTAAGAATGCGATAATCAATACATGGACGGAGTCCTCCGTCTTTTTTCCCAACGAAGAAGAAGCTTGAAGCGGCAGGGGACGTGGATGGTCGAATGTATCCTTGGCGTAGAGCTTCCTCCACGTACTCCTCCATGGCCTTCTGCTCCGGGATGGACAATGGATAAATTTTCCCATGCGGTAGTGTGGCCCCAGGCAGCAGGTCGATTGCGCAGTCCCATGGCCGGTGAGGTGGAAGAATGGTGGCGAGTTGCTTACTAAACACGTCCTGGAACGCCCGGTATTCTGGAGGAATCTGAGGAGTTGTATCTGTGGCTGGACTCTCGATGGAGGTTGAACCCAGGATAGCAGGAGAAGTGACCAAGAACGGGGCGGTTGAGTTCTTCTTGATGGGACGTAAACAATGCGATTTGCAGTAATCACTCCATTGGCGTACCTCTCCAGATGTCCAGCAGATGTCAGGCGAGTGCTGGTTAAGCCAAGGGCGTCCCAGGACGATATCAGATGTGGAGCCCTCCAGTACCAGTAATGAACATTTTTCCTGATGTAAGCATCCGATGGAAAGTTGTAACTCGGGGCTGCAGTGAAGAATATTTCTGTTACTGAGGGGTTTTCCCAGAATGGAGTGAATACTCAGTGGGCGACTCAAGCGACGACGGCGGGCTTGTAACCGGCTGAGCAGAGAGGCTGATATGAAATTCCCCGCAGCACCAGAGTCGATCAGAGCTTTAGCTGAAACAGAATGGTTTCGGTAGGTAAGTGACACTGGAGTTTGCTTCAGGTTTGATACAGGAAATGGTAGTTCAACTGTACTCACCGCCGAACGGCTGGGACGAACGGGACATTCAGCTCGGTAATGTTCAGAATCCCCACAGTAGAAACACAGATTATTGGTACGACGTCGATTACGTTCTGTTGTGGTTAGACGTCCTGAGTCGATCTCCATTGGCTCTGGTACTGGAGGGTTTACGGGCTCGGAGAGGCGAGGAGTTCGTGCAGAGAAATTTTGAAAGCAAGCATTGCGGTGTTGAGCTATGAGTATGGAGCGTTGAATAAGTTTTTCTATCCCGATGGTGTCGTCATAAATGGCCAGTTGTAAACAGATGTCAGAGTTGAGGCCTTGCCGATAGGCTGTCATCAAAGCGATTTCATTCCACCCACTGCTTGCAGCGATAGTTCGGAACTTCAGGGCGTAATCTGAAACAGAGGATTTGCCTTGCCGTAGGCGATACAACTGATCATGAATTGATATGGTATTGGATGTTTGAGAAAATACTATATTGAAATGATCAAGGAACTCGTTGAAAGACTGTAATGCCGGTGCATTGGAATCCCAGAGAGCTTGAGCCCAGTTCAACGCTCGACCTGTGAGTAGGGAAATTATGAAAGCAATTTTGGCTTTTTCAGAAATGAACTGAACAGCATTTACCTCCATATAAAGCTTGCACTGTAGCAGAAACCCTTTGCACTCTCCGTCGCCCGAATAATTAGCAGGTTTGGCCATGGGACTTACTGAGGCAGGTCGATAGTTCTGAAGAGTATGACTGAATTCCCTTAGCGTTTCCTGTAGTGTTGGTTGCGGGGTGACGGCTGCGTGCGCAGGGGTACTCTGAGAGGCTTCGGTGGGTGAAGCGGAGATTCCGGAAGCCGTGGGAGCCTGCATTGTGTGTGGTCCGGTCTTCTGTCACACCACTGTATGAACGAGGACACAGAGTAAAGGATAACAAAGGTTTATTTAGACACTGTATGCAGCTCCGGATAACTGGGAAGCACAAAAGGTCAAACTCAGGGAATATAACGTAGAACTAGAGTCTTTTAGAATGCATGAAACATAGGAAGTCACTCGGGGCGTGGAACTGGATAAATGAAGCTTAGCTGGTTGAGACAAACAGGACGGGTTTGGATCTTGAGGGATTCCAGGAGAACACCGGATACTGAGGCTGGCAGGGAACACACAGAGAGAGTAATGAGAGTCTTGAACTTGAGATATACTTGCAAATGTGGAGCATGGAGAATAGCGCTGAAGAGTCACGGGTGTCTGAAGACGAGACCGGACAGTGAGCTGTGGTGTGACTGGGGTTTATATCCAGAGTGAAGTGATGAGTTGCAGGTGCAGACAATCAGAATTCGGGTGAGTGAGATCGCGACCAGGTGTGTTGAGTTGACGCTGGCTGAGGTGTGCTGAGTGGATCCGTGACAGGTACGTTTACACGACTGTGTAAAAATGAAAAAAAGTTTTTATTTTGCGTTTTCGCATACAGAAGAAAACGTGTGTCAAAACGATTCCCGTTCACACAGATCCTCGAAAACGACCTTATTTCACAAATTCGCGTTTTTGTAGTTTACACAGAGACGATAACGGTCTTGTTTTTAAACACGTGCATTTTGAAACCCGATTTCAAAAGCTCACGTTTCCAGGCCGCCAAAATGCTGCTGTCGTGGAAACGAACAGCCAAAACACAGAAAAAGTTTCCAGTTTTTAGTTTAAAATGGTGTCCTGTAAACGGCCCCTATAAAAGACTTCTTTTAAAAGCATAAAAAATCATATTTACTCCAAACTTTTGGCCACATACACACACACACTGTAAAAAGTGGTCAGTTGACTTAACTTAAAGTAAATAAACTTTATTCGTAATTGAAAAAATTAAGTTATGTGAACAACAATTACACATATCTTAATTTTTGCAATTACACATGAAGTTTATTTACTTAATAATTTTAAGGCAACAGGTTTCCTCACTTTTTTCTAAGTTAAGTCAACTGATCACTTTTTACAGTGCAGACACACACACACACACACACTTTCACACATTTCAAGAAGATATCAAGGTTTTTTTTTTCTTACCACGAGTGTTTTCATTTCCCCTTGTGGAAGTTGAAATCGAGTTTTGTTTTAACAAGTCAAATTCACACATTCCTCATGAAAAGCAACTGGGAAACGAATTAATAATTAGTAGGCTATGTTATGAATAATGAAATGACAAATAATTTGTCATAGATTTGTTTGCATCTTTGTTGACGTTGGGGGGTTTTCAATCCTCACACACACATTACTCCTCCAGTTCTGCAGTGGAACTGTATGAGATCTCTGCAGTGTCCATTTACAAGACTCTCTAGGGTGACTGTGGGATGCCACAGAATAGAACGAACACACGTGCACACACACACACAGACACACACACACACACACACACACTGGGGACAATCAAATGTGTGGCTAGATGCAGTCGAGGTTGTATTCTCCTCGGGGACCTTGTTTCTTAGAAAAGATGCTTTATTTTGTCGTCTTTCCACTCTCTTTTTCTTTTCTGTCTGCCGTCTTTTTCGAGCAGAGGGCCCTTAAATGTATTAAGCCCATCAAAGAGTCTTTCAGGCAAAATAAAAAAGGCACAGTCGCAAAAGGACAGGCGAGCCTTTGGCTTTGAAGAAGAGAGTATAGGGACACGGTTGATGCTGACCAAATTTGATCCCAGTAGTTACCCACAATCCTCGGCTTAAGAGGAGGGGTTTACTGGTTGGTAGAGTCATAGAGTTGTGGCATCTATCCATGTAGATACAGAGCAATGTTGACAGGAGACGCGTGTCAGGGAATAAAGACAGTGTGCATATGCAGTATAAAATGACACTAAAGAAGTTGATGCAGTTTTGATGCAAAGGCTTCGTGCTCTTTAAAAAATAATAATATATACACTACTGTGCAAAAGTCTTAGGCATGTTAATACCCCCCCCCCCCCCCCCCTCGCCCCCAAAGGCCATTAACATGCCTAAGACTTTTGCACAGTACTGTATATATATAAATAGATATAGATATAGATATATATATAGATATTGTAGCCTACTTTATCGTTTTCCTCCATATTGTTATAATCAGGGTTAAAAACTAAAACTGAATCTAAAATTAATTAAAAAATAATAAAATAATGTACTACAACCAAAATTTGAATTAAAGGTACACTGTGTAGGAATTTCTCCCATCTAGCGGTGAAATTGTATTTTGCATTGAAACGAATAGTGCTCTCTAGCGCCTTGCTTTTTCAACTGCGTGTTGCAACTACGGTATCCGTTATGTACCAAGAGGCTATGACAACATGTCTTCCAATAGCACTTCATTGAGTTTAACTATACATGTTCTACTGTTATGCTGCCTATATAATGAATTACACAACCAAGCAATGAAAAAAAGTTTGTAATTTAGACCGTAACATTGACTTACCTGTCGAGAAGAAATCAGGCAACTTCAGTGTCCCTTTCGAAGTCTTTCTCCTTCATTAGCTCTTTCCACCTGGGAAAAGCTATCCCGATATTTACCCTAGTTTTTTTAATTCGCCGGTCACTTTCCTTTTAAAAGGAATGAGGATTCCATGACGAGTATGATCCTGCAATATGAAGTACTGTGCAGTGCAACCTTTCAAATTTGCTGGGGCAGTGACAAGCGCCTCAGCTGGTTTCTGTCACGTGACGCTGGCTCTGAACGAAAATGCGTTGAGGTAGGCAAGTGCTTTTTGTCCCTCTCTGCTATTATAGTTTTTCAAAACGGCGGAATGACATGGAAGCCTCCTTGGACTTACCCGTCCAATGTAAATAAAGATAAGAAATTCTTCGCTTAAGAGGATAAGTCAGATCATTAGCGAGGTAATTGTACACCAATGAGGACATATTTATGAATGAAGACATTGATTTTAGCTAATAAAATACTTAAAAAACTACACAGTGTACCTTTAAAATAAAAATATGAAAATAAAAACTGTTTCAAAATATTAATTAAAACTGTAAAAGTGTCTCAATTATACTAAAATAATACAGGTTATTATTAAAATATTGCACATTCTATTTGATTTGTTTTCTTATTTTAATTTTACCTAGGGTTTGTATGCAATGCTGCAATTGTTCTTAATTGTGGTAGAAATGGTTAAAATAGAACTAACTAACTAAATAACTAACTAAATAAAATATATTTGAATGATTATTAAATAATTCAACAATAATTCAAATGATATATATATATATATATATATATATATATATATATATATATATATATATAATAAACACATTATTTATATTATTATATTTTTTTTCTTTAATTATTACAGACTGTGATTTTTACAATTATACTTTAAAATGGTTTAGATTACTTAATATGAATTATTAAAATAAATTTCATTTTACAATATTATACACACACACATTATTATTATTTTTACAAATATTCATATTATATTTTTATCTTAAAGCTACACTGTGTAACTTTTTTAGTTGATTCTTAGCAAAAAACACTTAGTTCTTTCAAAAATATATGTGCTCATTAATGTATATTTACTTCTTTCAAGTAATAAAGTATTCTCTTAAGTTTATAATCTGCCATTGAACGTACATACGGGTGAGGGGTTCGAATGCCGGTCGCCATGTTGCCCCTCCATCTTGAAACTACATTAGCCAAAGAGGGACATGCCTGTAAATTCAAGCTTCGCCTTTTGCGTTTTTCACTCAGTGACACCTGACGAATGCGAGGGGGAGATTACTCGCGAGCTTGCGAGTGCCGGCAGATTTGAAAGATAGTGTGGTGTGTGTGTGTGTGTGTGTGTGTGTGTGTGCGTGCGTGCGTACTCACATTTGAAAGAGAGAATTAAAACGTCAACGCGACAGACAAATCAGCAAGACCATAGTCAATATTGGAGTAACTTTTCCCAGATGGAAAGAGCTCAAGGGTAGAAAATATTTTAAAACGGACGCCGAGGTTGCCTGCTTTCTTCTCGACAGGTAATTCAGCCTGTTGTAATTAATTTGTGTAAATTCGAAGTTTTATAGTTGCTTGTCTAACCATAGCATGGTTGTGCATAACGTCAGAACGACCTCTAGTATAACTTCATCCTCGCGTCAATGGTGAAAAAGTATTGTTTACCTTGTAACATAAATCTGTGCTGCGACGGATCACAGGTAATGAATAGTTTTAAAGGCGCAATTTTTTAAGCTATATAAAAAAAGGACACTGTAAGTTTTTGTTTACCTCCTGACATCTGTCCTGTAGTTTTATTCATTTTAGACATATTGTTTATTATTGTCATGGACGAAGTGATAACTGGAAGCCATGTTAATCTTGGAATAATACGGCCACCGTAGGAGTTAAAACGCTCTCGGAATTGAGAGGAACAGAAACTAATTTTCACTGGGTAGTCATATACAATTTCACCGCTAGATGGGGGTAAAAATCACACAGTGTAGCTTTAAGGAAAAATAAAGAGCTAAAACAGTAAATTCTCTTATCTTGTCAAAAGTGTTTTTTTTTTTCTATTTGTCTTTCTTCAAAGGAGAACCATATGATACTTGATGAAGTTCTCAGTTATGTTTTTATTAAGTCTCTTGAACCAAGAAAGAGTAGTAAAATGTGCTAAAACATGCAGACTGCATCACTTTACTGTGACTAATTCTTAATTTTTGTCTCCAAAAAGAGAACATGAAATAAAGAATATAAAATGAGATATCAAGGGTTATAAAATCGTTTTATCTCTGTCTCTGTACTTAAGACTGAACAAAAAAAAAAAAAAAAAAAACTAAAATCTTTTGTTATTTCATTAGCAAAGAGTCTGAAATGCAGATTAAATGCTCTTTTGGAATCTCATTACTGGCTTCATTTTCAAACGAGCTTTGAAAATATTAAACAGTGAATAATTAGACCTAATATAATGTAAATGCATTTATTAAAGAAGTTTACACAAAGGTTGACCCTGAGCTGATATGCTCTATAAATATCAGGAGGGTGTAGGAACAGATCAAAGGAAGCCCTGCAGACTTTATTCCAAGGCTTTCTCCAAACCTTTAAAAATTCAGCAACATGTACTTTCACGAAACCTCACTTTGATTCAGATCTAGTGCTAAACGCCTGTGCCAAGTCTCTTATTCTTAATAAAGCGCCTCAAACGAAGTACCAGGAGATACAGCTTCCATCTGAAAAAGTCTGGCCTCAATTAATCTTAAATCGAGCCTTAGATTTCGAGTTCTAATCTTGTTTTTTTCATGTTAGCTTTTAAAGATACATTAGATGATTCTATTTTTTTCCCTATAAACTGAAAAGGCTGCTTCTTTGTTGCATTTTCATCCGCTGATGTATTGTTTATTGCAATCCCTTGTGTTCCCCGTGTTTGTTATTGCATGTAATCAATATTTATCAGAAAAGTCCTGAGAGATATTCCGTGACATCCATAATTAATTCATATGGCAGTCTTTGGAGGAAACAGACTTTTCTACTGCTAGAGAGAGGGAGACAGAACCGCTCTATTCATTGAAAACTCAAAAGAGGCCACAGTCTACTACAGTGTTCTTGCATTTTGCCCAAAGCCCTTGTATAATGATAGTCAAATTTATTTACATCATAATTTAATAAGTTACAATGGCTTTCAACCCTTTATAACTAAACAGGTTGTTTTACTAGTGTAGCTGTAATACATACTATACAAATAAATGACCATGTTATGACTCACTAACTTTAAAGCACTGCATGAAACCACTTAGAAATCCGACTAAAAACACTCTCAATGCACAATGATTGGCCTGGCAACCACTTACAACATCCTGCATAACTCAGTGTTGACAATCACAAAGAACTCAATATAAACTGCATAGCAACCCCCTGGCAACCACCCACAACATTTTAATAACTGTTTTGCAATGCGCTAAAAATGTTCAGAACACACTAACAATTGCATAGCAATTCCCTGGAAACCACCCACAACATTATAGGAAAAAACTAAAACCACTCTAAAGACATTAGCAAACACATACTGTAGAAACACCCTGGCAACCACCCACAGCCTTTTAGGAATTGCATAGCATAGAACACCTTAAAGGGGTCATGAACTGGATTGTTTTATTATTTTATAATGTTGCCTGGGGTGCCTTTATAATGTTAGTATGATTTTTACATCAAAAATTTTCATAATTTATAAATAAAAGCCATTTTTCCAAGCCTGATTTCATCCTCAGATTTGAACGCTCCGTTTTAAGGGGCGTGTCTGCTGTGAGACTGCAGTGCAAACGCCCACTGCTGTGATTGGCTGACATGCTTGCATATGAAATAGCTAGTATTACATGAACTCTCTCGAAAACTTTTACTACGTTTTTACTATTAGAGCTATCGAGATTAACAAATCGTGAAAAGTATCGTTTCAAGCATTATATTTAAATCTATTCCATCACATGAAAGGTTGTAGCATGATGAGCACTGACTGAGCAGATGACAGACAGTCTGTTGATCGCGTGAATAAAGATCTTATCATTGCAACGCAATTTTTGCACTCTCACAAATGCTTACACCAAATCACAATGCAAACACGATGTGAATACACAGTAAGAGCTTCGTTGTGTAGTGTAACAGTGTCATTATTTCATCACGAGTTTGGTAAGTGTCCAGATAAGCTCTCGCGGCTCGCGCTGTGCTGTTTGATTGACAGCTTCCGAATGGAAAGGGATCGTTCTTTGATCGCTTTCTGTATATAATTTAATAACAGTTTAAAAAAGATTATTTTCATAATAGGCTACTACGAGAAATTATGTGAAGTTGATCGTTTAGTCACTGATGCATAAACAGTATTGAACGATTTTAAGAGAAAGATATCTGAACTTGAATAATTACACATCAGAAATCACTGATCGCAGATCAGGCATTAGAATACACATGGTTACTTACATGTTGCTGGCAGATCCGTGTCGGGAAATTGTGATTGACTGATTTAATAAAGTTTAACCATGCTGGAATCCGAAGGAAGCTTATGACTGTCTTCTTCCACAAACAGGCACGCACAATATTTAGTAAACAGCATGTTTATTGCTTGGAAGTAGCTCGATCCGGTTTAGCAATCATCATGTCGTCCTATGTTATTTAGCATGTTTGGGCGAATCGGTGGGCGGGGCTAAACAGGCCGTGTTGAAGTAGGCGTTGATCTTCTTTTGTGGAGGCGGTGTTTTATCCTCTTTGACGTCATAGTTCCCCACTTTGAAAAACGAGTCGTTTGCTGAGCCTGATGTCTATAAAAGCTTTTATTGGACTAACAAGGTAGTTTTCAGTTCTGAAACTTACAGGATATTATTATAGTATGATGATCTCTTATATGTCAAAAGCTCAAGGAAAATTTGATTTCTCAGTTCATCACCCCTTTAACAACTTCATAGCAACGCCCTGGCAACCACACATAACACAGCATTAGCAAAGTTCTATACTTACAACAGACTCAAAACTGCATAGCAACACCATGGCAACTTTCCACAACACTCTCAGAACCACATATCAATGCACTAATAATATTCAGAGCACATTACCAACTGTATAGTAACACCCTGACAACCACTCATAACACAGCATTAGCAAAGTTCTACACTTAAAACAGGTTCAAAATTGTTTGGGAATACCCTGACAACTATCCACAACAATCTCTGAACCACATTACAATGCACTAAAAATATTTAGAACACATTAATAACTACATAGCAACACCCTGAAAACAGGCAACACCCTGAAAACAGCTAATAACACCACATTAGCAAAGTGCTTACTTAGAACAGACTCAAAACTGCATAGCAACACCATGGCAACTATGCACAACACTCTCAGAACCACATAGAAATGCAATAATAATATCCAGAGCACATTATCAACTGCATAGCAATGCCCTGGCAACCACCTACAAGACAACCACATAGCAATGCTCTAAAAACCAGACAAAAACATGCAAAGCAATGTTCTTCAACTGCATAGCAATGTAATAAAAAATATTCCAAATACATTAGCAACTGCTTAGCAACACTCTGGCAACTACCCACAACACTTTAAGAAATGCACTGTAACATACTAAAAATATTTAGAACTAAGAATCTGCATAGAAACGCCTTGGTAACTACCCACAACACTTTTGGAATTGCACTGTAACGTACTAAAATATTCTGAACTCATTAGCATCTGCATAGCAACACTCTGGCAACCACCAACAATATTTTAGGAACTGTACAGAACTGTAATAAAAATATTCTTAACACATTAGCAACTACATAGCAACACCCTGGCAACTATTCTCAACACCCTACAAACCACATAGCAATGTGGAATAAAACACTGAAAATACAAAATGTCAAACCTTGCTGTGGAGGGCATGTGGAAATATTCTTAGATATTGTGACAGTACATCAAACTCTTGTTTCAAAATCGCAAAATATATATGATATGTCCCCATATATCATCATTATAATGCTGCATTTTTTTTCTTTATAATGCACACTAGTCTTGCCCAAGTTTCTCTGCCCTAAACACAAGCCCACTCAGCCTGCAGTGCCATGCCGCCATATTGGATTTTATGGGTTATCAATCTCCATCTACAAGTAACATCTCAGATTAATGACCTCACTATCCTGCTGTCCCTCTCTGATTACCTCACCACGGCCACCCATAACAGAGACATTTGGACGTGCGGGAAATGGAGCCCTGGCCCATCATTTCTTCAGTAATGATGAAACGAAACAATAGTATGAGAAATAAAATGAGAGATGGGAAAGAAAATGAGAAATTGGAAGCCTCACGAGGGACCTGTGATGTAATCCTGTGCCAATGAGCACAGCCAAGGGATTCACGTCGCAGGTTTGCTTAAACACTCGCAAAATAAAAAATTAACTAAACACGCCGGGCTCGTTTTGTGAAGAGCTTAATTACCGTTTTGTTTCATTTCTGGATGACTCTACAGCTGTTTAAACTCATTTCGCTGAGGAAAAAAGGGAAAGGCCTCCAATTTAAAAAACATAAAATGGCATTCACAATGTGTTTAAACTTTTGTAATGTACCATATTAAAAGAAAAATACGTATGTGATTGGAAATAATTAAGGTGAGACTTTATGAGTCTATCCATTGGGAGTTACTCGGATCATAAAGAGCGTCATTTTAGAGGTAGATCAAATCAAAGAAATCTCTTCCAAAAATGTAAAAGGCTTTGCTATAACCTTGCAGTGGAGTGCAGTGAATGCAAACCTTGTTAGATGGACACAGAAGTGCTGGCCTCATTCCTCTGGTTGTCCGTATACAGGCAGGGGCAGATGTCTTCACGGAGCAGGAGATCACTAGCGATGTTCAAGGACTGATGTGACGTGTTGGCAGCAATCATGATGTGGGATTTACCACTATCAGAATTGGTTATATCAAGTGGAAGCAATCAGAATCCACGCCACTCAAGGCCTAACACAGTTTTTTTTCCCCCACAAGGGTCCGGCATCGAGAAAGGCTGGAGTCTAGACTGAACAACTGAAGTCAGATTATGTACACAGAAATTCTGGCTGATCTGACATTATGCTGAAAAAAAGAAGAAGAATTTTACATTACATAATTGTATAGACATCATAACAAGTAGCTTTAGAAGACAATATATTGATCAATGACCTTTAGTCCACAGCAATCTATTTAATAGAGTTTGTCAATCTGTCAGAAGTAGATTTTGGGGCCGTTTAAAAAAAAAACCCAGATGAAGCACGTTAGAATGGAACAGAATCCCAACATTTGGTTAGATTTATGCTTATTTTGTCAACTTGGTTTGAAAAAATTCAAGATTTAGGGGCCGTTTACACGACAACGTTTTCAACTTAAACATACTGTACAACTTTTTATGCGTTTTGGCCGTTTATTTAGATGACAACAGCATTTTGGGGGCCTGAAAACGGGTTTCAAAGAGCAAGTTTTTGAAAAGGATACCGTTATCGTCTCTGTGTAAACTACAGAAAAAAACGAATCTGTAAAAAAAGTGATGTCATGCGCATGCGTATTACGTGCTCAGTCTATAGGCGTGACGTTTTCCTTTACAAAGTGACATTGCCAACTATTGGCCTGGTATGAATAATATGGCTTTTTTTGGGGGGCTTTTTTGCGGATCAGTATGAACGGGGAACGTTTTGACAACGTTGACGTCTGTACGTGAAAAAATGCAAAGGATTTTAGCACGTTGTCTTGTAAACATACCCATTCTCTCAAAACAAGTCTTACGTTTTTGCGCAATTTTGCTTCTCGATGAAATTTGAATGTTGTAAGGATGGTAAGATCTTTTTACTGGAAAACAAAATTGAAAATGAAAAAAGATACATGTCAAGAGCTTCTGCATGTTTACACAGAAAAAAAGTGCAAATGGCACAAAAACATGTCCTGTGTCGCGTGGCTTGGTGAGGTGAATCTAAAGCAAGAAATAAAGATTGTAACTTACTTTAAACTTAAAGGGTTAATTCTGTTATTAATTACTCACCCTCATGTCGTTCCAAACCCGTAATACCTTTGTTCATCTTCAGAACACAAATAAAGATATTTTTGATGAAATCTGAGAGCTTTATGTCCCTCCATTGACAGCAACGTCATGCAACTTTCAAGGCCCAGAAAAGTAGTAAAGACATAGTTTAAATAGTCCATGTAACTACAGTAGTTCAACCGTAATGTTATGAAGCGATGATTTTTCTGCACAAAAAAAAAAAAAAAAAACTACTTTATTCTCTTCTCTTCCATGTCTCTTCTCTTCCATGTCATTCTCCTACACTGTAGATGTAGTGTAAACAGTGCAGCGCTTCCAGGTTCTACGTCAGAACGTCACATGCATCACACACATGACCAGCGTCGGCCAATAGTGAGAATAGCAGAAGCACTGCACTGTTTACACTACGTCAATAGTGTAGAAGAATGATGTGGAAGAGAAGAGATTGTTGAATAATGTCGTTATTTTTGGGGGGTTTTGCGCACAAAAAGTATTCTCGCCGCTTCATAATATTAAGGTTGAACAACTGTAGTCACATGGACTATTTTAACAATGTCTTTACTACATTTCTGGGCCTTGAAAGTTGCAATGACTTTGCTGTCAATGGAGGGACAGAAAGCACTCAGATTTAATCAAAAATATCTTCATTTGTGTTCCGAAGATGAACGAAGGTCTTACGGGTTTGGAACGACATGAGGGTGAGTAATTAATAACAGAATTAAAATGTTTGGGTGGACTAACCCTTTAATGGTTAAAATGGTTAAAATGTTAATGGCATTTTATGGGCCAGAACCATAATTAATTGTGTTATTTTTTTAGCATGTTCATTTCTTAATGACTCATCAAAATGTTAAACTGATAGCCATAACATAAATTAATTTAGCGAGCCTGTAGGATTTCGAACCCTGATGGATGGCAAAATTTTCATTACAATATGATGCAATCACTCGGATCCAAAAGCTTGGATTTCTTCATCATTCCGAGCCTCTATAAACTCAAAGGCTGAAAAACATGTTAACGACACAATGCTTTCAATCTCCTCCACGCCTCTGTGAATGAAAGGGCACAGTTTGAGTCCTGCGCGACGGTCACCAACAACATCCACTCACCAGGTCTCAATGCCTCGGATATTACAAATGGCAAACGAGGTACCGTATGCCGGCTTTAGTAATACACACTTAAAAACCAGCTGAAATGTTGCCATATCGCATTATTAAAGAAAGTTTTTAAAATGTGTGTTCGTGTATGTGCAATCTTCAGATTGGATCTCTAAGTACATTTCACCGTGAGAACAGAGAGTGTTTCGCGCTCCCCAATTTCCCTCCTGCTGAGCGCGTGGCTTTGAGGAGAGAATTAACTGTGATAGTTGCTAAAGCCTGTCTTCACCAAAATTCAGTGTTTTTGTCTGATGTGTCATGCAATGATGAATATTGGTGTAACTGTGCAATAATCACATATACAGGGCCCTAAAATGGTTGTCACAATTGAAATGTCATTGCAAAATATCAAGCTGAGTTACAATAACTAACTTCAATATGAACAAAACTCACTTTGCATTTAACCAACTGGTCCCAAGGTGACTTTTAGTGGATGTAAGAAGCCAGTTCATCACATTAACTACGAACTACATCCAAAAAGTGTCCGAATGCTTTTTAGGGCAGCTCTACGAAAATATTGCACCACTTTAGATCACATTTACAGTAAACCCGTGAGGTCTATTTCCAGCTACATTATTTCAGCATCTCTGAACATCAGTGGGATTGACTTCACAGACATTTCCCTTTTGAGAAGCCTATATCGAGTAGTCGTTTATGAAAGTCTGTAAAACCCATGCTGAGAGGACTATTAGGTCTGAAATAGCACTCAGTAGGGTAATAATGGCTAATAATGTTGTCTGTCCCAGTTCCAGAAATTTACCAGAATGATGGACATGGAGGCCATTTATTGTCCCATAAATCCACTCAGCAGGAGCAATTTTGACGGTTTCTTACGACTGGAGGTGTAGTACGTTTCCTGCTGTCACCTGGATGTCTGCATTTATGTTATTGTGGAGCAAGCGCTCCTAATTTTGACAGCTTAGTGGGGAGATTGTCACATTTGTTCGTGAGGATGTTCAATGTGTTCCTGCAGCTTAAGTCAACGTATTGCGTCATGCAAGGTCTTTATTTGCTAATAATATTTTATTGTACCAATAAGTTTCAGGACAGTGCACCTGAACCAAAATTGTGAAAACTCACAATTTTATTTATTGACTAAATTAAATTGGCTCAAGTTGGTGAAATTCGTACAAGATGAAGAAATTGGATGAGTTTTATGGGAAAAAAGTATGATCTTAACATATCCGCCAAAGATAGGGTAGGCAATGTTTCATAAACACTTTTCGTTATTCTGGTTGAAAATCTCTTCACATCCTGATAGCAATCAATAATAGAAGTGGATTTAATATATGTATAGTCATTGGATTTTTGAGAGAAATTGCCAGATTACACTTTTAAATGTAACTTAAGTATTGGGTTTCAACTTACTCGAATATTCTAATTTATCAAATGTAAAAATATATATACAGTATATATATGTATGTATAAAGGGGTTCAAATGGCCTGTTCGACAAGTTTCCCAAACATTCTATATCAGTCATTGATATATATCATACAATAGAATTACACTATTGTATCAATTACATTTGCATGATAGACGCAAATGATACAATAGTGTAATTCTGTAGCAGAAACGGATTCCCAGGAAATGTGTGATTCCCAGGAAATGTGTGAACTGATAAATACCTTCAATGCAATGTGAGTCACTTGGGATGAAAGTTCTTACCAAATGTGTAAATGTAATGAAAATATCTCAGCAAATTGCTTTTGTCGCTTATTCCATATTTTATACACTCAAATAGCAAAACAATTTGGTGGTTCACAGTTATAGGAATGTTTCCCCAGTAAGATTTGACTGACTGAACAGGCAAAGGCCTTCAAAAAGGTTTTTTTTTTTTAAAGTACAATTAACACAGACGTGTAGGAAGAATAATGCTGAAAATCGTAGCAGGTGCACTGTAAAACTCTCTCCAAATCTGACCCATGATGTTTCACTAAAAATATCACAGTAGGCTACACATATTTTTGTTCATTGTGGGAAATGAGACAGGGATCTTCAGAGAAGGACACTCACTCCTTTGTATTCCTGCAATCTGAGAGTGACATTCTGGGCTTACTGTGGCTAACAGCTTGATACTAAATAATGCTTGCTAGCTTAGTTTAAACTTTGTAAATTGTCACTTTTTGGGTCCAAAGATGTAACAAAGGACTAAAGTAAAAAGATATTAATTTGTACTGCGAAAGTTAGCGGCTAGCTATTTTCCAACCAATTTTAAGTTAACTCTGTTTTTTCAAATCGTGCATAATCTGTAGGCTAAAATCGCACATTCATTTTTTTTTTACTAATTAGTCCAAAACTAATGGCAACAACAATAGATGCCCACATTGAAGAGTGCTTGTGCGATTTCAGAGATAAACGCAACACAAATACTATTTTATACTATTGCTCATAACTCTGGAGCGAAATACTGCAAAAACCAGACAAGGATGAAACTTTCTAGAGTCAAAACTAAAGTATACTTTGAGCTTAACACATTAAAACCTTAACATATTAAAAGTGCACAGTGCCTTTGTACATATCTATTGTATGTTCTTATGTTGCAGTATTATAAACAAACCTCAATAGGCTTACACAAGGTGGAGATGAAGTTACTTTTAAATGCCTTTAAACTGTGTTCAGGTAGCTAGCTATAAACATGCTAAGGGGCTAACTTTAGCTAATTTGCTGTGCAAAATTCTCTTCAGATTGTTTCTTCTCTCAGCAGCTGACCTGAAAGAGAAAACAGGTCATAGAAGAAGAAAGTTTAAACTAACACCCACTATAGTGCCCCTAGTGGCAATGCTAAAAATACAACCCATACTTGAAACATATTAGTATGTGAAATCAGGCTAGCATAGCAAGAAGCATTTGTGTTGACATACTTGAGTAGAGAAACACTTCGCAGCGCAGTAAGCTAGCTGTTATGAGCATTTTGCTCTTCACTTTTTCACATTGTTGATCTAACATGCCATATTAAACCTAAACGTGTCTGATCTTTCCGCAAGATACTCTGCAAACACAAAGGAACATATTGCAAACACTACAATAAAATGTAATAAATGTTGTTCATGTTCATTGTTTACCTTAGCATGGTGCTAATACTGTTCCTGTTTTGGTGTGCTTAACAGTGATCTGGTATTCATTCTGGCTCCATTTTAGTATGTAACAGCCAAGTTTCACCATCCAATCCATTTCCTGTGATTAAAATCAAGTCCTGTCCAACATTCTTTTCTTGTTGAGTATCCAGTATAAGACACATTTGGCCATTTACTGTACAATGACTTGAAATGGGAAGCTTGCTAAGTCTTACAACATGCTTTAATTATTAACAATTATTGAACAACCTGAGCAAATGGACTTCATTATATTAAATGTGTTTATGCACCCAGTTCTAGCAGGTCACTGCATTCATCTGTTCAGAATTCATTATGAGATCCAAGGACAACACACATGTGGATGGAACCTCAAAGCCGCCGGAGAGTTTTCTTTCTGATACTCCTCCATTATGGCTCCTCATTATCACCTTGAATCAGCAGTAAATACTTTTCTACTGAGATATGCACTTTAATTATGTTTGGAAATGTCTCTTTAGTCTTATTGTGAGTCGCCTACACTACATTTTTACTGAACTGCTCCTAAAGTACAGGAATATTTTAAACACTCAGCTTGTTAGAAAGACAGTGATTTGCTAGGTGGGGAAATTATCTTGCTTCCAAATCAGCAGGTCTGGATAAGAAGTACTTGTTATGTAAAGGGAAGATTTGAATATAATGACTAAAGAACATCTTTTTTGCTAGATTGGATGAGAATCAGAAGTTTTGGTCTCCTCATCAAGTGGGATGAAGTGTAAAAATGTCATATGAGAGAGAAATGGAGAAAAAGGGTGTGAATCAATCCATTTAATACGTATGACCCCTGCTTCAATAATTTCCAAGCGTGTTGAAATCATTCATCATTTTGTCCCCTTTAGAACACGGAATCAAATTCCACCCTTGAGTAAACTCTACAGAGCCTGGGCTGCTTTGCATTTTATGATCCTCTGTCTCATGCAAGCACAGGTGGAAGGCACATATTTCAACCTGAGAGCCCGAGACATGAGAAGAGACACAGCGGTGAATGAAATCTGAATTAAATGGATTTTTAAAAGGGGTCATGACATAAGAAATCAAATTTGCCTTGATCATTTTACATATAAGAGGTATTTGTACCATTAAAACATACTGAGAGTTTCATGGTTTACAATGTCCTCCTCATTATAAACAAAGCGTGATATTTTTAAACAAACGTCTGACGTTTATTTTGACGTCAAATAACTTTGCATATGACGGCCTCACAAGCAAGACATTGACGAAAAGTTATACATCATCGCACATCGCACCATAGGCCCCGCCCACTGGCATTCAGTCGCTTCAAAAAACCTTCTAATATTCTGATTTGGTGCACAAGGAGCATTTCTGATTTTTTTTTTGTTTTTTTTTGTGGAAACATGACACTTTGTGATGAATAGAAAGTTATGAATATTATCATACATTGTTAATACTTTTTAAATGCATTATACCATTATAGATATACGATTAACATAAAGGGCCCTATTTTAACGATCTAAGTATGGTCTAAGCGCAAGTGCACTTAGGGTGTGTCCGAATCCACTTTTGCTAGTTTAAAGACGGGAAAATGGTTGGCGCACCCGGTGCATGGTCTAAAAGGGTTGTCCCTATTCTCTTAATGAGTAATGAGTGTGTTTTGGGCGTAACAGGCAAATAAACCAATCAGAGTCTCATCTCCCATTCCCTTTAAAAGCCAGTTGCGCTCGTGCCATGGCGGCTTTGCTATTTAAATGGCGAAAAAACTGAACGCTTCTCTAGCGATGAAACGCGGGACAAAGAGTACGCGCGTTGTGGACCTGCCTATAGGCACATATTACTAATGTGCTCTTTAACCCTTTGACGCGTACGATCACAGCGGTGTGATCAGTCTTGGCTGGTCCCTGGAGCGTATGATCACACCGATGTGATTAGAACGTTCAGTGAGTCACGTGATCAACTGCTTTGACTGGCACTGAGCCAGAGACGCGCTCGTCATTTATCACAACTGTTCAGTGTATTGTAATGTTTATTTTAGGTTTCATACATTTTAAATTACATTACACAATAACAAAAATACTAGTCAAAACTAAATAGTGTTATTGCACACTAATATCTATAACAGCAAGATAACCTTTTACACATTATGTAATATTATTTTATTCGAGTCAAACACACATTGTGTAGTAGATAACTCTAAAGCTTACTTTGTTCTGCTTCCAGTTTGACACCCACTTACTGTCATATATTTCGGGAGACATGGATGATCTTGTATGTTGTAAATCCAGCAGGCTCAGAGTCCGACTCCATCAGTGTTGTAAACAAATAATGGCGGCACCCATAGCCCGTGATAACTTACCGATCATCAACTAAACATGATCTTTTTTTTTTTTTTTTTCAAGGATTAAAACCACATTAGGAGTTCCTTTACATATATTTAACGATGTAGTCAACAAGTTTGTAAATATTTGGTATAAAAAATTTAAAAAGATTTTAACTGTCATGCATTGCAAGTCTTTTTTTCTCACTGACAAGTGATGTAGAGCTGACGTTACCTCACACTCGCCTTTGTTCTAATTTGAGACACAACTTTAATAAAATTCACCAGTTTTTAACTTCTTCAGAGAAAATGACAGAAAAGGTATATACAAGAATACAATTGACAAATGAGGAAATTGTGGACATTTTTTTTTTTATTCTGATGAGGAGATTTTTGACAGCGAGGTAGAGAGTGATAGCGATGAAGACCTTCCCCCAAACCTTGAAGCTCTTGACAACATCAAAGGTGAAGAGACAACACCAGTCCATGTTTTACCCATGTCAAATGAGGCAGAAGACGTAAACTCATCATCATGGAAGGCAACCAACCTTTTTAATGGCCTCCTGGTCCAGACAACCAGCTGCGTGGTGTGCAAAATCCACCAGAATCCCCCAGTGAGGTCAATTGTTTTAAATTGTTCCTCACAGAAGATGTCATCGCAGAAATTGTGGAGGAAACAAACCGCTATGCCTCTGACTTGCAAGAAAGGGAAATTAAAGGGAAACTTGTTAAATGGGTTCCAACAAATATCCTTGAAATGTACACATTTTAGTTCTCCTAATGGAGGTGATCAAAAAACCATCACTTCGTGATTACTGGAGCACAGACCCCAATGCTCTTGACACCATTTTTCTGGTCTTTGATTTCACAGGACCACTTCCTTCTGCTCCTCCGCTGTCTTCACTTCGTAAACAATGCGACAGCAGTTTTCAACAACCCACTGAAAAAAATCAGAAACATATTCACTGCTCTCACCTCCTCCTTTCGTCGCATTTTTGTGCCATACAGGGATCTGAGTGTGGATGAGTCTCTGATGAAGTAGAAAGGCAGGCTGCCATTTCGTCAGTTCATTCCATCTAAACAGCACAGATTTGGGGTCAGGTTTTTTGTTTTGTGTGATGTGCTCACTGGTTATGTGCAGGACATGATCATTTACTCCGAATCATGGAGGAAAAAAAAAAGGGATCACAGTTGGCAGTAAAATGGCATGACAAGAGGGATGTTCATGTCCTCACCACAGTCCACCCAACTGGTATGGCAGCCACAGGGAAGCTTGATAACATCACTGGGCAACCAAGGATGAAGCCAGTCTGTGTGCTGGAGAATAACAAAAAGATTGACAAAGCTGACATGATGACTGGTTTTCTTGAATGCACCAGAAAGCACCAGAAATGCAAGCAGAGGCGCCTCACCAAGCACATGTGTGTGCCATGCAACGCTCCCTTGTGTGCTGTCCCATGTTTTGAGGAGCACCACACACTGAAGCATTATTAAGCCAGTAAAAAGTAAGAGTATATTCATTTATTTACGATACTATTTTGATTATTATTCATTGTAATTATATTTGTAATCTGTGTTGTAATTATATTAGTAAGTATAAACGTATGTATAACCGTTTGTTTTAAAGGGTTAGTTCACCCAAAAATGAAAATTCTTTCAGTAATTACTCACCCTCATGTTGTTCCAACCCCATAAGACTTTTGTTCATCTTCGGAACACAAATTAAGATATTTTTGGATGAAATCTGAGAGCTGGATCACTCCTTCATAGGCTTCTAGGCAATTTCATTCTGCCGTCCAGAAAAGTGAGAAGGGTATTCCTGCACAACCGGAGGCTGCAGTTTCAGGACCCCAGTTCCAGGACCCTAGTTTTTTTGTGACAGCGCCACCTACCGAACCAAAAACACTAATTTAAGATGGACGACATGGACACCAATCAGACTGTGAGTATACCGATATTCAGTGAAGTTTTATTTTATAACATTTAAACGAAGCAAAGTTTATATAGCCAAAGTGAGAGCTGCTAACTATGAATTAATAATTAATTCCCACGAATTTAGAATTTGTGTGCTAGTTTTATTAATTACTACGACGTTCTTAATTCGTGGCCATGATTTAATGAATCCTTGTTGAGTTTTAAAGCTACACTGTGTAACTTTTTTAGTTGATTCTTAGCAAAAAACACTTAGTTCTTTCAAAAATATATGTGCTCATTAATGTATATTTACTTCTTTCAAGTAATAAAGTATTCTCTTAAGTTTATAATCTGCCATTGAAAGTACATACGGGTGAGGGGTTCGAATGCCGGTCGCCATGTTGCCCCTCCATCTTGAAACTACATTAGCCAAAGAGGGACATGCCTGTAAATTCAAGCTTCGCCTTTTGCGTTTTTCACTCAGTGACACCGTGACGAATGCGAGGGGGAGATTACTCGCGAGCTCGCGAGTGCCGGCAGATTTGAAAGATAGTGTGGTGTGTGTGTGTGTGCGTGCGTGTGTGTGCGTGCGTACTCACATTTGAAAGAGAGAATTAAAACGTCAACGCGACAGACAAATCAGCAAGACCATAGTCAATATTGGAGTAACTTTTCCCAGATGGAAAGAGCTCATGAGGAGAAAAGATTTTAAAACGGACGCCGAGGTTGCCTGCTTTCTTCTCGACAGGTAATTCAGCCTATTGTAATTCATTTGTGTAAATTCGAAGTTTTATAGTTGCTTGTCTAACCATAGCATGGTTGTGCATAACGCCAGAACGACCTCTATAACTTCATCCTCGCGTAAATGGTGAAAAAGTATTGTTTACCTTGTAACATAAATCTGTGCTGCGACGGATCACAGGTGATGAATAGTTTTAAAGGCGCAATTTTTTAAGCTATATAAAAAAAAGGACACTGTAAATTTTAGTTATTTTTAATTGCTTTTACTTTGTACACATTGTAACGTTAGCCTAATCTGATTATGCTGGGATAGCCTATTCCAAGGGTGACGTTTACCTCCTGACATCTGTCCTGTAGTTTTATTCATTTTAGACGTATTGTTTATTATTGTCATGGACGAAGTGATAACTGGAAGCCATGTTAATCTTGGAATAATACGGCCACCGTAGGAGTTAAAACGCCCTCGGAACTGAGAGGAACAGAAACTAATATTCACTGGGTAGTCATATACAATTTCACCGCTACACTGTAAAAAATTTCTAACCCTCTCAAATCAAAAATTTCAAGTGACCGATAACATCTACATTTTTCAATTGGCCCAAGTGAAATTCTGTAAATTTCAATTGGCCCAAGTGAAAATCTGTAAATTTAATTTTATAATTTACAGAATTTCACTTGGGCCAATTGAAAAATTTAGATGTTATCGGTCACTTGAAATTTTTGATTTGGGAGGGTTAGAAATTTTTTACAGTGTAGATGGGGGTAAAAATCACACAGTGTAGCTTTAATGACTATAATAATCTATCCAGCACATTAATTAAACTTAAACGGATAACAAAAGCATGTTGATGTGTGTAAGATTTATCTGTAGCTTACTGTATTAGTGTGAAACTTGCTTAATACTCATTGTTTTACCAAATTAGTTGTTTGTGTGTCCTGCTCCTGCACTAACAAAATTTACTGTATTTACTGCATGTTAGCGCTACTCGTGTATGGACCCATGTATAATGGCTTGCTGTTCAGTAGTGGTATAAAAGTATATTTATATTAACGTTTTTCATAGGCCATCATATACAGTATGCCCTGGCTGTCCTCCGGAATGTCTCCTTGCAGGAGGCTGAGCAGGTCTTCCTTTCTGGTCCGGATTATCATTACAGGTCAGAGTAGATTATGAATTATTTTTGCACAATGCCCAGTGCACCCTTTTGTTACTGATATTTATGTTAACACAACAGTGATTGTTCTCTGATAACTATTTCAGTGAAGTGGAAGAATTTAACAGAAAAATTGACAAACAATTGAGGAAAGAAGGGAGACCATTCAATTGGTGAGTATTGCTCTTACACATAAATATTCTGTTTGGCTTTCTCTATACAACTCCAACAGTGCATAAGTGTTAAGTCAGAGATATATATTTCAGTTAAAAATGTTAAACAAATGTTTCTCAAATTCTCTCTCTCTCTCTCTCTCTCTCTCTCTCTCTCTCAGAGTTGAAGCCTACAGCCATTCTGTCTGTGCAGCAACGAATGAAAAAGGAGGTATTTTTGGTGCTGTTGTTATTGCAAAAATGACATATATATACATTATTGAATCATTCTTGAGTCTTGTTTTGCCTCTCTACAACCTTTAAAATATCTGGCTGTAATTTAGTGACTGTGTATACTGATTCCATCTTTATTACCTGATAATGAGCTAATGAGTTAAACTTAAGGAGGTTAATCAATATACAGTATAATTCAAGAAACTAAGACTTACTCCACTTTTTCAGTTGTTTAAAGATTGATATACATTTTTCATTTATATTTTGTGTAAATTCATTTGTTGAAATTTAAAATTGAGACTCACTTTGTGTACACACTTTGTAAATAACCTCTGATGCATTTTGAATCAAAAATCACATTTATATAAAAAAATACTCCTGAGATTAAATATCTTGATACTATGTACCAAGTAACTAAGCCACCTGGGTCTTAGAACGGCGGTCCTGAAACTGCAGCCGCCATATCATCCAGTTCGGTAGGTGGCGCTGTCACAAAAAACTAGGGTCCTGGAACTGGGGTCCTGAAAATGCAGCCTCTGGTTGTGCAGGAACATACTACTGGTGTGCTGACCACTAGGCTATCAACCAAACTTCTCAACCTCAGTTTGATAAATATTAGAACCTCTATATTAACACTTAATCTGGATCAATTTGTTAAATATTAGAACCTCGTTTTGTAAGAACCATGGGGGGAACAGAATCCGACAGCAAACAAACCAGCTGTCGAAATCCGTTCCCCCACCCCCAATATGAGAGATGTTGAGGTAGTGCCTTAAAAGATGCTTATTATATTCTTTGTGTGGATAGAGCTTAACTGGCACCAATTTAAAGAATAATTTTTTGCTGTCTTTGCTTTTTCATATGATAGGACAGTATGGGATCCAGAAAAGACCACTAGACTGGACTTGAACTCGAGTTGCCAAAAAAAAAAAAAATCACTAAATGTCAGTGTACTGACCACTAGGCTATCAACAGCACTTAGATTACTTCAGTCTGTTAAATATTAGAACCTCGTTTTGTAATGGGGGGAACAGAATCCGACGGCAAACAATCCAGCTGTCGAAATCCGTTCCCCCACCCCGAATTTGAGAGATGTTGAGGTAGTGACTTAAAAAAATGCTTATTCTATTCTTTGTGCCGATGGAGCTTAACCAGCACCAATTTAAAGAATAATTTTTTCCTGTCTTTACTTTTAAATATGATAGGACAGTATGGGATCCAGAAAAGACCACTAGCGTGGACTTGAACTCGAGTTGCCAAAAAAAATAAAAAATCCCTAAATGTCAGTGTACTGACCACTAGGCTATCAAAAACACTTAATCTGGATCAATTTGTTAAATATTACAACCTCGTTTTTTAAGAACCATGGGGGGAACTGAATCCGACGGCAAACAAACCAGCTGTCGAATTCCGTTCCCCCACCCCCATGATGAGAGATGTTGTAATAGTGACTTAAAATATTCTAATTCTATTCTGTGTGTGGATGGAGCTAAACCAGCAGCAAATTGAAAAATAGCTGTCTTTGCTTTTTAATATGCTAGGACAACATGGGATCCAGAAAAGACCACTAGCCTGGACTTGAACTCGAGTCGCCAAAAAAAAAAAAAAATCACTAAATGTCAGCATACTGTCCACTATGCTATCAGTAATACTTAATCTGGATCAATTTGTTAAATATTAGAACTTCGTTTTGTAAGAACCATGGGGGGAACAGAATCCGACGGCACACAATCCAGCTGTCGAAATCCGTTCCCCCACCCCCAATTTGAGAGATGATGAGGTAGTGGCTTAAAAAATGCTTATTCTATTCTTTGTGCTAATGGAGCTTAACCGGCACCAATTTAAAGAATAATGTTTTCCTGTTTTTGCTTTTTAATTTGATAGGACAGTATTGGATCCAGAAAAGACCACGAGCCTGGACTTGAACTCAGGTCGCCAAAAAATCAAAATCACTAAATGTCAGTGTACTGACCACTAGGGTATCAATAACACTTAATCTGTTTCAGTTTGTTAAAAATTAGAACCTCGTTTTGTAAGAACCATAGGGGGAACAGAATCCGACGGCACACAATCCAGCTGTCGAAATCCGTTCCCCCACCCCCAATATAAGAGATGTTGAGGTAGTGGCTTAAAAATTGCTTATTCTATTCTTTGTGCGGATGGAGCTTAACCGGCACCAATTTAAAGAATAATTTTTTCCTGTCTTTGCTTTTTAATATGATAGGACAGTATGGGATCCAGAAAAGACTACGAGCCTGGACTTGAACTCGAGTCGCCAAAAACCCGAAAGCACTAAATGTTAGTGTGCTGGAAAAGTTAGTAAAAGCATCGTTAAAGTAGTCCAAGTGACTAGTGGCTCAACCTTAAGTTTATCAAGCGACGAGAATACTTTTTGTGCGCAAAAAAAATCTAAAATAACGACTTTATTCAACTATTCATTTTCCACGATGCATATGCGAGAACTGAGAAGATGACGCGAATGATCATTTGATGGGAAAGTGTGAGAGGTAAGCCATTCATTGTGCGGCATTGGCAAGGCACTTTTACGTTTTCTCGTTGGTTTCTCACGATTCGGACATCCAGGAAATGCACGCTTTAGAACCATTTTAAACACTACATCGAGACCCATCTGCATCATCTTCTCAGTTCCGTTTTATAAGAGAATTTTCATGACATAAAATCTTTATTCATATTTATTGCATGCTGTAAATAATTCTAGATGCTTCAGAATAAATAAATAAAAAACTAAAATATACTCACCGATTGTCATGCAGCTGTTGTGGGGGAGATGCAAAGTGCCGTGTGCAAGCGAAATTCAAAGCAGTGGGGAAAAAACACAAACATAACCATATCAACCGTACTGTGTACACGCTAACAAATTATTTGAGAGGTTTGAGTATAAAAAAAAAACGAACATTCAAACTACTCACCTGCAGGCGGTTATCCATCTTGTGCGACATTGTGGCTGCGAAATGTCACCAGGGGGGCAATGTTTCATAAAAAATTGAAGCTTCCCTGGGCGCCGCCATTGATTAGCAGACCCTCACCTGCTGTTAGCATTCCACTGACTCCCATTCATTTTGGCGTCACTTTGACAGCAAATAACTTTACATCTGAGGCGTTTAAAGACTCCATTTGTCCATTATTTATTTCTAAAGAAACACAAAAATGTATAAAACGTGCGAAAGGGTTTTAACAAAAAATAGTGCGAAAACGAAACGAAAACGCGTTGTGTTCAGGCACATTGTTGGCACGTTGCTATTTTGAGAAAACTGAACACTGAAAAAAAAAAAAAAATCGCCATTGACTTTAGACCAGGTTTCAGTTGTCTCAAAATAGCAACGTGCCAACAATGCGCCGAACACACCTCGTTTTCAGACCAGCACGCACGTGGGCGCACAAATGGCCGCAAATGCATTTGCTATTTAAACAAGGTGATGCAGGACGTGAAAATGATAACTGCGTCGGGCTGAAACTAGCAAAAAACTCTTGCGTCACGCCTGGTGTATGACAGGGCCCAAAGTGTAACCACGTGTTTTTAAAAGCACATCTTGTTTTTCATATCAAATTTTCTATTATTTAGTTTATATTAAAAAGTTGTACAAAAAAAACTAAACAAAAACAGGGCCTTAAGTAAAAACCAAAAAGGTTGAAATCAGGTGTTGCAACCAAACATCAAAGCCTAATCTTCTTTCTGCAATAACAACCATGGCCAGAACTGACCATTCCTGCTGTGCTTTTCATTGGCAGAACTAATTGCATTAAATCAAGGCCAAGAGCAAAAACCTTTTAGCGCTCTGCATTGTGCCTCCATAGCATCCATCCATTACACTCATGTCCAGCCGAACCAAAACGAAACAGCAGGCGAATTTAATATTTACAGGCCACGATGAACCTTTAATGGGCACGAACAACTCTAAACGCACAGATGAAGCCTGCTGCAATATTAATGATGTTCAGAATGAAAACACACAGCGTGATACCACTCTCATTTGTTGAGAGCTATGTGAAGAGAATGACCGTTTAGAGCAAACATGGGCTCTGTGAATACTACTGATGAAAACATAGCCCATAAGTAATAAGACACAATACTTGTATTTCCATCATGTAGACAGACAACATGGAAATGGATATGTAATGGTCTGCAATAAATCAATTATATTGTCAATTTTTAGGAATCAGTAAATTACTTAATGTTAGTTATTGGTGATTAACTCTTCGTAATTGGTGATGAAGGAAAATGGAAAACGAGTTTACTTAATATCTCAAATGTTTCTCCTATACCACAATAATTAGACTATTTGGACTTTTACAAAAGCCTTCTGCTACAGAGATTTTTCTTCTAAGATAAATGACCCATATAATCTCAAAGAGATCTCAAACTGTGCTCAAGCCAAGAAATACAAATCACAAATGAGATCTCTTTCATATCTCAATTGTTTCTGCTAGATAACGTTGAACAATTCATAGACTTTTGCTGAAGCCTTCCACTTCTCATATTTTTCTTCTGAGAGAAAGGAAATGTCTTTGAGTTTTCAGAAGATATCTCATTAATGTCTCAAACTGCGCTCGGATTTGGTAAATGATAAGAAATAATAAATAAAAAAAATAACAACAAGTAATTATGTAATGTCTCTGTTGTTTCTCCTAGGCAGCAATGAGATCAAATGGAGAACAAACAAAAATTTGACCTCAGTCTCCTGCGTCTAAGATTTTACTCCTAGTAATCTCACATTTTTCCTCACAAGTTTTAGAAGAGATATTAACAAATGTCTTAAACTGTTCACAGATCCTCAAAAATTGCCAGCCTCTAGAATACAAGATAAGATCTTTTTAACAACTTGTTTCTCCAAGACACAAATGAGATTAAAGAGAGATCAAAATTAGATTCTGCTTAAATCTCCTGCTTCACTTATCTCCTATCTCCTTATGTTATATCTCCTATAAAGTCTCAGAAGAGATCTCTACATAGTATCAAACTCTGCTCAGATTTGCCTAGAAACTCAAATTTAAAACCAGTAGTCAGATCTCCATAACATTTCTCATTAAGTTCTCTTGGCTATGTAATTCACAATTACTTTATACCTCTACAATATTTTAAACATTTATGTCTATTCGTGGTCATCCTAAGGACTTTTATAAGATACTTCCGAGACAAAGACCACTCTGCTGAGCTAAGAAGCAGCAAACTTTGAGCAACAACATTTAATTTTCCCCTGGGTAGTTTTGTAATTGCAGTGAAAAAAGCTTTGTATTCTTGTAGGGACACCCAATCACATTGATCATTTTTAATCATAATTACTTTAAGCTAATCCAGACCATAAAATACCTTTACAAGACACTTAGCATATGGTGCGCTTGTATTGTTTTCTCATTATGTATTATAAAGCTGCTACCAATCCCCCTTGACCGAAAAAGTTGTCCGTGGAGTCTATTCCACCAAATAAGTTCTCAGTGTGGTGACTAATCCGTGGATTCGGAGTCTTTCCAAACCCTTCCGAGACTCTGTGGAATGAAGTTGTTTTGTGCAATGGCTCACGATCATAATCGACCCTCGGTCAGAGGTCTTACGCCACGGCCGCTAAACCACTAAAATCAGACTGTTAAAGTGCCCTTTTCTGCTTGAAATCAATGCGCTAATTGATTATCGTCCTCGAGCAAACCATCTCCGCATTCTCTCGCCGCTGCGCTTTCTGGATCAGTGAACATTTCTGGCCGCAGGTGGCCGTTTTCCATGCCAATCTTACTGCACAAAAACATGAACCTTCATTATTGTCTGTTTAATATCCTGAGCGATCCGGAGACTGATATCGGAATGATAGGAGAGGAATAAGAATGCAGTGGAGTGAGCATCACTTAAAATCTCATTAAGCTCACACACACATAACTCTGAAAACCTATACAATTCCCACTCTTCCCACATGGTGGTCTTTATGTTTTGTGTTCTGGCCTTGATGTTTTTTTTTTTTGTTTTTTTTTGGTGAATAACGTTTATGGTCTTAGTTTTTATTGAGAATATGTGAAAAACTCTATGCTGAGGCCATGGGTTCAATTCCCATGAAACACGTATAAAGATAAAATTTTACTTTGCATGAATAGTGTTTGCCAAATTAATTAATCTAAATGAGAAGCTGAGTCGAGTGTGTCGAGTAAAAAGGGCAAGGATTTGATTCCCGTAAAGGCAGGATGTTGATAGAATGCATTGTCAGCCAAATGAATAAATGTAAATTCTCACATGAAAATATAATATAAATATATATCATAAATATACCCTACTGTAGCAGTAACGCTTCAGGCAACCTGAGTTCACATCCTGACTCATGGTCCTTTCCCAGACAGCAACATAGTGTCGGCCCAGATCCGGCCCACATCTGGGCTGTGAGGAATCAATGTGTACCAGATGTGGGCTGGATCCGGACCGACACTATGTTGCTGTCTGGGTTCACAATCGCATTCCCCTTTCTCATCTACGATCGATTCTTATCTCTCTTTGTCCTATCAAAAATAAAGGCACAAAATGTAAATACATTTTGGACTTGATGTACAGTATATATATATATCTGCCTTAAATTTTTAAGTACAATCAACTTGGATATTTAAGTCATTTTAAACTTAAATCACATTAAACTGACTTTAAAAATTTTTGTTGAATCTTGTATAACTTATAAAAAAAAGTTGGAAATTGCTTGACTTATTTCGATGAGTTAAAGCAATGTAAAAACAGAATTGTCATAACTTATTGATCAAGTCATTTTTTTACAGTGTACGCATAAAATGTATATCTTGAATGCCGCATTGCAAAGAAACATCTCCTGCCGATGTTAATTTTTTCACTTTTAGAGACTGTCACCACAAGAACCAAGCTTTATATAGAAAAGCGTTTTGGTCACAGTTGGATATTTCAGCAGATCACACTAATAAGAAAAAAAAATATTAAAGTTGGCAAGTAATTCAAGTTCATTCTAAGGAAAGAAAGGACGTTTATCAACATAATGCCTTGCTGACGCCATTTGTTATTGGACCTGCACAGTTTGAATAAAATACGAGAAGGCTTCCCACCGAGTGACATATTGCCAGTGTAAGACTCTGTTTGCGGGGTCATATGTTATGTTTGTTTTCTTGCTTCGCTAGTGTTGGCTCTGGCAGTGCTGTCATTCTCATCACTAAATTACTGCGTTGTTGCAGCCTGGAGTTCATTAAAGCCACCGGGGTTGACCGGTGAATATGACGTGCCGGAAGAAAAGGTTATAGGAAACATATTTCCCCCTCTCTCCAGAGTAAAAGTTAATTGACAACTGTATGATATTACATTTCCTCACAACGCCACATCAGCAAATTCCGCCTGTGTGTTCGAGTAGCGTTGTGTTTGTTTGTGTCGCCACAGTGTTGGCGCGTCCCATTTTTCATTGAGTTCTAACTATCGAAAACTTCACGTCCCCTCTGAAAACTCATTTCTACTCTCTCTCTCTCGTGCACTTGCTCTCCCCAGTAATCACCCACAAGCCATCTGTTCGTCTCCGCCCCTGTAACCGCTGTGGGAATGCTGACACTGTGTGTTCCCTCACGTCCTGACTGATGTGGGACACTACTGACTTCTAGTGACTTTCACTCACACAATCCAACAGCCAAGATTGGCTATCCAGATTTGGCAGAGATGAACAGCCAGCGAACGTCCTGTTATGGAGGAAGTTAGAAAGAGAGAGCGAGAGAGAAAAATCGACAGAGATGGAGAGCAAGAAAGAGATAGATAATATTTATTTTTTAGGGACCACAGATGTATTTGTGTTTCAAATGGCGACAACGTAACATGAGAATAAACTGATAGCAAAATGCTGAAAGCATGAGGCTTACTATGCAGTACATTCTCTATTGGCCTACTCTTGTTCAAAGACTATTGGCAAAATCAAGTCATTTGGAAAAGATAGTATTAAGAGTTCAATGCACATGAACGCCACCACAAAGTCATAATTGCGAGTTGGATTTTCTTTGAGCTATGAGTTTCCGAATTGGTGGAATGGTGGAGTCAATGGATGCAATGTCTCTAGTTGACGATACATTTTCATAAATTATTAATAACACACCTAAGGCGCAATCGTTGTTCTTAATCTTTAGTTTAAAAACCTTGCTGTATCTTTGTGTAGTTATTTAAGAGAATGCGACTTAAACGCACCTGACGTCGTAATTATGACTTCCCAACTTTTAAATACGAACTTGACAGCAAACTGTTTCCACCTGTGATTTAAATCTGTGAGTGGTATCCGAAAAATACCTTATTTTTCATCAATTGTAAAATACATTTGAATATATAATTTTAAATAGATTTAATGCAATTTAAATAAAAAACGCCCACATTGTAGTACGGTATATTTTTTAAAGAACAAAGAATATGCAACGATAAACAATAGTGTTACATTGTTGTCACATGACCTTTCTACATTTGTTTAAATTAGCTTGAAAGTATTTTCAACTTTTATAATTCACCTAAAATTGTCATACATGCAACGCTTAACATTTCAAAAAGTAGTGTACTACATTGTTGTCACATGATCTTGCTAAGTTTTTTGAGTTAGCAAGGAAATTCGTAAAGTGCTATGTTAGTTACGGAAATCTCATAAGCTACTTTACTTTGTAGTATTCTTAAGTGTCACATGATCTTGTTTTTTTTTAATTAGCGGGAAAATTTGTAAGCTACCATGTTATTTAGCATTTTTCATTGTCACATGATATGAAAGCTTTAGCGTAAGTTCTGCCAGGAAGACTCAATTGTTACGTCACTTATTACCTTCACATCTAACAAATCGTGTTCTAATACTCGTAGTATAAAAGATCGGTACTCACACATGTCTGAGTTTGCAGATGCTGACGCCAACATTCACCTCCACCCTCCCCACCACCACCAGGATGGTCCATTCCCATACCTCCCAGGGGGAGGGGGAAGCGACACATTATTTTGAACAAATCCATAATTTAACCCTTTCACAGCTCTCCATATTACAGCATGTATGGCACACTTCTAAATCCATCAATAAAATTGTTTTGATCAGAAGCCCACAATCTCCACAAGTGCCTGGCTGAGAATTATAATTAACTGGATTTTCTTCGTAATCAATTGCATAGTCAATCTGCACTTTAAAAATGTCTCGGCCATTGAAAGAAGGGATTAACCTCATTATTCCGGAAATGAAATTAATGAAGTAGATAAGCATAGCCGTGCACACTGAATAATTCATTCACGGGGTATTAAAGTCCTTCTGCCCTGGCCCTCATCAGAATAAACACACTGACCCCTGTAACACGTCCACTGCATAGTTGCCAAGCACTCGATGATTATATTAGTATTGTATATCGGGCGCCAACGGTTAAAGGCTGTTGAACTGTGATGGAGGGCTCTAGTCCAAGATTTAAAACATTTAGAAGGGTTACAAACTCTAAACAAATATTTCTGGTTTATTTTCGACCAATCCCACATGTGATTGAAGGAGGAGAAGTGGTCCATTTATTACAAGCAGCAATGTTGTTAACAATGAGCAGAGTTTAATTATGCATACAATGCTTAATTTATCAGCACAGGTGAAGCTGCGGAGATATCTGAAGATGGAGACGGATATCTGGGAAAGGACTGCAAAAGGACTATTACTTCCTGATGAAGGAAATCATTTCCCCCCGGAGACCGTTATCTAATGAAAATTCATCTTTAGCGCTAAACAAGAACAAATAATTGACCATCTAAGCTCGAAAATTAAACAGTCGACTTGTATCTTGCTTCATTCTTTTCATTTCTTCATAAGCAGATTTCCCAGGTGGCCACATCTGAAGGTCAACCAGACGGCGGTACCTCATCCTATTTGAAAATTGTGGCACAGGAAAATCCAGTAATTTAATTTAAAACAGAAGAGAATCTTTTTTTTTCTCCATTTGCTTGAGGTCACCGGCTCCGCCGTCATTGTAGGTCACTTTCAGTAAGAAACGTAATATGCGCAAACTATGAAAGATCTCTATTAATATTTGACCCTTCCAATGGCCCAACGTTTGATTCGGGGGGTAAAAAAGCACGCCCTCTGAGGGAATATCTTATTGTCATTCTGCATTATGAATTTAATTCTAGATAACTTCAGCCTACTTTATCGCCGACTAAATTGAGTGTGTGGCTGCAGGCGAGTACCTTCAGATTGAAGGTACACTCAGGGGAACTTGGTTACATTAGCAAATGTCATGGAGCAACCAAGTCATTCAAAACTTTCCCTCTTTTCTTGCCCATGTGGTGCAAACTACTTTTTGAGTACAGTTAATGTTGAAGTGTTCGAGCTGGCCTCTGACAAGTTGATAACGACAGTCCAAGGACGCTTGTTCACCGCTTTCTTGAGTAAACAAACACTGAACCTAGTCATCGTTGACACTGAAAACTGACTAGTATAAAATATAAGTGGTATGTTTTATCTCGCAATTCAAATTTTTTTTTGTGGGGGGGGGGGGGGGTGTAAAGGATCAGTTCACCCAAAATCCCATAATTTACTCAACCTCAAGCCATCATATGACTTTCTTCTTTCAAACAAAAGCAGTCACAGTTATATTAAATATCAGCCCAAAAAATTGCATCCATCCATCCATCATAAAAATAATCCATACTGCTCCAGGGGGTTAATAAAGTCCTAAACTATAATCACTGGCTTTTGGTAACGGCTTTACGCGAGTCTAGTTCCGGTGGAAGAGTGACCTCTGACCCGACGTATTGACGAACGTGGAAGTGCAGAGGATATAGAAAAACAAAACACCAGTCATGAATTTGAATGAAATGAATGAAACGAATTTTTAAAGAGAAATGTCAGAGGGTTTCGATATAAGAGAAGAGCTTGAGTTTGTTGCCCAGCCATATTTGTTTGAACCGCGAGAGGCATCTACTCTCACCTAAGCTTACGATACTCCTACATTCTACGTTATACGTTGGGTCAGAGGTCACTCTTCCGTCAGAACTAGAATCGCGTACGGTGAGTTACCGGAAGCCAGTGATTATAGTTTATGAAGTTATAAATATGTATATTTTTCTAACAAAAACGCATCGCTTTTATTCAGAAGGACTTTATTAACCCCCTGGAGTCGCATGGATTACTTTTATGATGGATGGATGGATGGATAGGCTTTTTTGGACTTCAAAATCTAAGGTACCATTCACTCCCATTATAAAGCTTGGAAGAGACAGTTTTTTTTTTTTTTTTTATATAACTCCGATTGTGTTTTGCTGAATGAAGAAAGTCATAAACACCAAGGATGGCTTGAGTAAATTATGGGATAATTTATCAGTGTTGGGTGAACTAACCCTTAACACCAAGAACGATAACTATAACGATAACTATATTAGCGTCCACGCCATTCTGTTTATTAAAAGCGTGCTTCAGTTATGTTCCGTTTAAACGCTCAAGCTTTTTAAAGTCAGGTGGATTCTGATTGGCTTTTATCATTCATGTCTAAGCTACATAAATGCATACAGTATGTACTGTTACTGTACTGTCTATATTGTGGGTTTGTGATCTTGTCAAGATGACCAAGTGTGTTCAGTCGGCCAAAAGTTTTCAATAACTTTCTTGACCTTAGCTTGATCCGACCAGACGCTGAATCATTAACAATGTAAATGAATACCCGACACAACGACCCAGGTACACAGCACCAGCAATAATCAAAATGTCATTAACGCTCGAACTCATTCGCCTAATGACCCATCCCTGATTACACCGTTAAAAAGTCACAGAGTGTAAATTCATGCAAAACACACCCATAAACAATTGAAGCATAAGCACGTGCCTCTATGACAAACCTATTCAATTGGTGGTTTATTATTTGTGTAATTCAGACAGATTGACTTGTGGGAATAGGTTGGGCTCCGTATTTTAGTGCCTGCGCTTGAGGACATTGGTAAACACTTAAGCGGTTTGACTTTCTAGACGATAAGCCATTTTATTTTACATTCACCGGCTCACATTAAATATTACCAGGTAAATCCAACCCAGCGGCTGGCAGGCTCTAAAAATAAAATGACCCATCCTTGACTGGGAGTGGAAAAGGCTCCATGGATTGGCGTCGAATGAGCATGACTGGGGGTCTGCCGAGCTGCGGGTGGGAGTGGGCATTATAATCCACATGTCATGTTCGGGACGCGAGAGGCCTTTATCTCCTCGCTGCAGATACACGCAGGCTGCCGCCGTCATCTCTGAAAAATGCACAGCACAAGGACAGAGGTATGTGCTATCCCTAAGCCACGGGATAAGAACTTGGCAATCGGTGTGTTTGCAAACACAATACATATTCAATTAGAGTTAACACTGCTAACACGCAGCTTAGCAAGTGGTGCTAATTGCACGTTCATGCTATATAACGGTGCTTATCATCTTAGAAGGTGTGACAGAGTCAAGTATGTTCCAGTGAGTTTAAATATGTATATTTTCAGCTCATATTTTCTAGGCTCGGCTAGATTGTTCGAATATTCTAAACTATTTAAAAGGATATCGGCTACACAGCTAACCTGCAGTCTACTACCATATTTTCCAGAAGATAAGTTGAACCTGACTATAAGTCGCATTGTTGAGAGGAAATCAGTGTATAAGTAACATCACTACATCCAGAAATAATGCAAAATAATTGTAAATAAGAGAAAATGCTTACAAACATTATAAACACTTTAAACATGTATGTTTTTTGAACAGCAGTTTATAGTAATCACGTCGCTCAAGCTCAAAAAGGACCTAAAACACCATAAAATAACCAATAAAGTAGTCCATATGATTATATTCTGAAGTCATATGATAATTTGTGTTTGTTCTTTTTTTATACAAAAAAAGCCAAACGAAAAAGGTGATTATGACATCTCACAATTCTGACTTTTTTCCTCACAATTCTAACATTTTCCCTCACAATTCTGACTTATTTCCTCTCAATTCTAACATTTTCCCTCACAATTCTGACTTATTTCCTCTCAATTCTGAGTTTATATCTCACAATTCAGACTTTTTTCCTCACAATTAGTTTATATCTCACAATTCTGATATTTTTTCCCTCACAATTCGTAGTTTATGTTTCACAATTCTGACTTATTTCCTCACAATTCTGAGTTTATATCTCACAATTCAGACTTTTTTCCTCACAATTAGTTTATATCTCACAATTCTGATTTTTTCCCCTCACAATTCGTAGTTTATATCTCATAATTTTGACTTTTTTTCTCTGACCTCTGAATTGCGAGATATACTCAGAATTGTGAGAAAAGTCTGCTCTGCTATTATCGCAATTGCCGAAAAAAAAAAAATTGTGATATAAAAAAAAAAATAGGAAGCAAAACATACAGTGGGGGAAAAGTACAATTTGTCAAAAACTGCATACAGTTCCATATCTTCTCTAAAAAGACATTTCCTCTACAAGTATTCCCAATATATTTTTTGCCCACGTTTTTCTTTTTTTCTCTGAATGATGAAACAGTGCTGACTTTCACATCTATTATGCACCTCATCTTATGGTCCACACCGCACAGCTGGAAACCTCCCGCACAATGTCACAGCGGCACCATAATTGGACGTTTCTATACACCACTGAGCAGAAATCGGAGCCGCACTTTGCATGCCTCCCACTAAATTGAAGGCAAATCCAGAAGCGCAGACATCAATCAGTCCAATTGAGTGGGCCACGTGCTGTTGAGAACACAGCCGTGTCAGATAGAGACGCTGTGGTCCCGTAGGGTCCCGTTCAAATCTGCAGAGCTTTGATCGATGGGAGTAAAATGACACTGAGTGACATCTTCATTCGAATCTGAGAATACCCTGATGGAAATGCTCAAGGTTTTCCCTCAGCTTTATTGTGATCTGTAGACTTTACTTGTTTCCTTTAATATCCATCTGTTAGTGTCAAAAACAGGCAATAATTGCAACAAATTTGCTCTCTGTAAAATAGGCGTTTATTGAAGCCCTTTTGTGCCTCAGAGTAAAATATAAATTAAGAGATTAAAAAAAAAATGTCATTTTGTGAGTCAAGATTTTGAGAGAGCAATTACAAGAAATAGTCACAATTATTGGAAGATACACAGTTGCAATTATGAGCTAGTCTAAATTAAGATATAAAGATACAAAAGAGATATAGTCTCAATTGTTAGAAAGTTGCAATTGTGATAAACAGTCACAACTATGAAAAAACAACAATTATGAGATATGAAGTCGTGATTGTGAAAAAGTCACAATTGTGAGAAACAAATTTGCAATTGTGAGAAACAACATAGCAATTAAGAGATATGAAGTCGTAATTGTGCGAAAGTTCCAAATTTTGAGAAACAAATTTTGAGAAACAAATGTGCAATTATGAGATATGAAGTTGCAATTGTGAGAAACAAATTTGCAATTGTGAAAACCAGTCACTTATGAGAAACAGCTGCAACTGTGAGAAACAAAGATGCAATTGTGAGAAACAAAGTCCCAATTGGCTTTTGATTTTTTTTGAGGTCGACATTAGGTGTGATTATTCATGTTGGTGCACTGTTTGTCTTTCAGTTAATTAACTACATGACATTATTTATGGTTCTATTGTATTTTCATGTCACTGATCACAAACATTATTTGTCTAAATGTCACGATTAGTGACTTGCTCTCATTGCCGGAAACCCAGGATCTGAAATCTATAAATCTCTTGTGTGGCTGACCGTGAAGGCTAAAGCAGGTATCCACTGGGACGCAAGATGGATAATCTGAACGTCGACCAATTCATCCTCCCCACAAACCCACTATCTTTGCCTCTAGGGGCTAAATTTGCATTATGTAACCAGATGTTTGTCCTCTGCCATGATCTACATATACGAGACCTGTGTTTACATGACTACTATGTGTGTGATTGGGCATGTAGGCTATTCATCAAACTTGAAGGGGATAAAATGGCTAAAAAAAACCTGCCTCCGCGACAAAAACAATAAAATAACCCCCGGTCCCATCAGACAACTTCTTCAAAGAACGTGTTCAGAGCTTTCTGGGTACCTTGGGAAAAGGTTTAGTACCAACGACCAATTTAAGTTAGCTTGTTTGCCCCCAAACTAATACAGCCGTCAACATGAAACAAAAGAGACCAAACAAACCATAAAAAAATATCTCAAACCCAAACATCAGATTATGATTTACAAACTTGACTGTCGGGCTTTGAAATGCAAACAGATCCCTGTGGTGTGTTTGGGTCTATTTAAGTCTGTTAAACGTCTGTTTACGTTATGAGGTTCTTTGGTATCACGTTAAAGACTTGATGTGTTTTGATTTTTCTCTGATAGAGCCAAAAAAAACTTCAGTCAACGCAAAAACAAACAGCATGTTTCAATGACTTCAGTGAGCAGCAAAGACTTCAGATAGTGAATAAACACGTCAAAACGCAAGGCTAAAGAGAGTGAGGCCTTTGAGAGTTAGCAACATGCTGCTTTTAAAGTGTTTACAACAAAAAAACACCTAATTTGATATTTGTGTGCTTCGATAAAACCCATTAACAGGCCGCATCACCGCTTGTAAACTCCAAATTCAGTAAACGTCCAGATTTTTACTCTGATATTCACAATATCTCGCTAGCAATGCCTTGCAATGCCTTACGCCTTTGATGTCACGCATTCGCCAGATGCCTCGATTTCCATCTCCGGCCCATATCAGATCTTCAAAGTGGTTGTTTTATATGGATATTTGTATTGTTCTTGCTCCGTGGTTGAACATATGCTAGCCAAGGGCACTGCATTTTTAATCTCGTATTTGTTTTAATTAATAAGGCACGTCAAACTTCGCCGCACACACACGTCTTTAAATGGAGGTCTCGCTGTAAACATATCTGGGGGTCTATAATGAAGGTTGTATTGGGAGCCAGCGAACAGTATAAGAAATTATTTTCTGATAAAGGCGGCATAGGTTCTCAATTATGAACTATCGTGCAATGCGAAACCTTGCACCTCTATGAACCAATTAGTTTGTGACTTGCCAAATCATTTATATGTAAATTGCAACTTTCGCAATTGAACTCACTCTCTCGCCACAAAGTACAAACAGACGGCCGAATACATTTATTTACAGATGGCAGAGTTGGTTTATAAATCTGCCTCTGGTCTATTCATCCACCAAAGTAGATGTAATTATCGAGCCCTTCTTCGAAACCCCTCTTCATCTCCTGAGTTTCAAAGGAGCCCATCTGACAGGCCATGAAATCATAATTTTATCAAAAGAAAACAAATGTTTGAATGAATATTGCAAAATGAGAACAATGACTAATGAATTCTAATGAGGGGAACATTATGGCGCTTTCATCCGGCGAAGGAGATAGCAGCGGTGGGAATGATGTCACTCCTGCCAGCCTGACGAACACAGGATATTGTTGTGAGAAGCTTCATTTCATTCCTTATTTATTACTTGCTCATATTGTGGACATTTTATTAATGTAAATACTCCATCAAATGTCCCGATCTTGACTTGACTTGACTGTTCGCACTGTACGTGTGAAATAAACACGTGGGACCGCCCAAACTGTGTGTATATGTGCACTTCTGTGTGCTGAAATGTCAAAAAAAAAGTGACACCGGCGTATATGAACATGCAGTGGGCTTGGAAGACGTGGGCTTTATGGTTTATCTATTTTGCAACAGTCTGCTAAATTGCAGCTAGTCATATATATATACAGGGCCTAACATTAACTTTTTGCTCATCAGCCACTGTGGCTAGTGGTTTTCCAAATTTACCGGCCACTCAGCATTTTCACTGGCAACAATTTTGACATCGATACCATGAGGAAAAACTTCCATACATATATATTTTTATATTATCTCATAATATTGGGCTTCTGTCACTTTAAGACCTGACACACGGATCCATTATACTGTTACACATGCGTTTTCTTTCTCGACTGTTTACGTTCACTTAAAACATAACTGACTGTGTTTACGTGGATACACGCCAAGACCGGCATTTTTACATTATTTTGTGTGTATTTGACTCTAAGCGCAATAAGCAGTGAAAAAAGAACTCGATCTAGTACGGAGAGGCGGCTTTTTGTTAGGCCGTTGGGTGTGAGGACAACATCTGCGGGAATGAGTAAAATTATGCGCAATACACGCAATCCCACGCCGAAATTCAAGCCTGGTCACATCAGCAATATTCATCCGGAGCAAAGTAAACAAGTGAGTGAGGGGAAACAGGTTTGTGTGTCAACTCGCTGTTGGAGAGATCATAAGACAGCGAGAAAGCGTCGTATCGTATATGTTTATTCCGTGGGAAATGAATACGAAAAATCTGTATTTTTGATGACACTACAATCGGCTCGAATTCGTAAGAAAATCACACAGTGTATGCCTGACTTAAAGGAGCTGTATGTAAGAAATGTATTTCAATTAATCATAAAATGGCCCTGATATGTCACTAGACATTAAGAAATCATGTTCATTTCAAATACTTATATCACTGACAACAGTAGTCCGGCCAGGATATTGTCATTTAAAAGTGATAGTTGCAGCCCTCAACTGATGTTGATGTTGTCATGTTGTGTTTTGGCCTGATGCCCCACCCTCCACCTATCTACCAATCATGAAGTCAGTTGTGTTTCAGCATCCGGGTTGCCAGCTCTGCTCTAGTTACCACAGCTGCAGCTACAAACGTTCCTGCTGGATCCTGCAGCCTATCTGGCAACCTCGAGTCAGGGGGGAGGGGGAGGGGATACACCGCTCTACAGTAATTTGAAAGTGATTGCAGTACCAGTTTTGGCCACAATCTTACATACAGTTCCTTTAAATGAGTCTCATGTGTCTTGTTTTCAAGCGTACTATAGAAACTTACTGAATTTTATAATTCAAACCTAAAAAAAAAAAAATTATATTATTTATTTTAGGCCAACTTTGCCAATCGGCTAAGAAAATATGGATAATAAATAATATAGTAAAAATATCAAACATATATTGGAATATACGCTCTCTGAAAGCTCTTAAACAATTTTAAAATATCTAATTATATACTGTGCCATTAATTTAATCTACAATGAGAAATATTTCAGTTTGTATTAAACTTTAGACTTCTGATTGCAGACAAAGTGAGACATCTCTTCTGAGACTGCAGAGGAAACTGGAATTGCTGTCCAGGGAAAACAAATGAGATATTAAAGAGATCTTATTTGTGATTTTTCTTTCCAATGGGTACATTTTGATTGAAATATTTTGTTGAATTTGCAGTTCAGAGCAAGATCAATTCAAGCATCGAAAAATGAAAACAGAAATACGATAAAGATTGAACGGGAGTGTTTAACTTTCACATAATGGTGATAAACAACTGAGCACCATCACATACAGATCAAATACATCCACTATCTTCTCGCCCACAAAAACACCTCAGGGACAAACATGATTTCTCCAGAACTACTGACAAATTTCTCCACAGTTTTGTTCAATATACAAAGACCAAATGGTCAGGGATGACTTTTTGTTTGCACTCCTCCTGTACAGATGCCGCATGGGCATGAGTCCATAATTTGTCTAATCTCGAATGATTGTATGATATTTTAATTGCCATTTGACAGATAGCTGGGTAAGTAGGCTTTGATATGGAAAAATTGAAGAGGAGTTGTCAGCGGAGCTCTGGGTTTCCTTGGTAACTTCAAAAGCCCGTCCTTGAATGAAGAATCACCCTGTAAAGTACAAGTGGTGGCGTGGAGTTTCTGAAAAAGAGGACAACATGAGAGGACAGGAAAATTAGGTCATATTTATGTATGTGAATGTTAGGGATGGAAATCAGATTCCACAGATTTGTTTGAGCTTTCCAGTTTCCATTAAAGTTTTCTTAAAGGGTTAGTTCACCAAAAAAATAAATTCTGTCATTAATTACTCACCCTCATGTCATTCCAAACCCATAAGACTTTTGTTCATCTTCGGAACACGAATGAAGATCTTTCTGTCCGTCCATTGACAGCTACACAACTACCACTTTGACGCTTCAAAAAGTTCATAAAGAGATCGTAAAACTAATCCAAATGAATTGAGTGACTAATTCAAATGAATTTAGTCTAAATTTTTGGAAGAGACATAGTTGCTTTTTATTTAGGCTTGTATTCACAAATAAACATCCATTAACTCACACATCAGTTGTGGTTAACGGAAGCTCAAGCATGTTCACTTGACATGCGAGAACCAATGAGGTTCATTCTCGTGTTACGCAGCACGTTTGAGCTTCCGCAAGAACCAATGAGGTTCATTCTCGTGTTACGCAGCACGTTTGAGCTTCCGCAAGAACCAATGAGGTTCATTCTCGTGTTACGCAGCACGTTTGAGCTTCCGCAAGAACCAATGAGGTTCATTCTCGTGTTACGCAGCACGTTTGAGCTTCCGCAAGAACCAATGAGGTTCATTCTCGTGTTACGCAGGTCGTTTGAGCTTCCGCAAGAACCAATGAGGTTCATTCTCGTGTTACGCAGCACGTTTGAGCTTCCGCAAGAACCAATGAGGTTCATTTTCGTGTTATGCAGCACGTTTGAGCTTCCGCAAGAACCAATGAGGTTCATTCTCGTGTTACGCAGCACGTTTGAGCTTCCGCAAGAACCAATGAGGTTCATTCTCGTGTTACGCAGCACGTTTGAGCTTCCGCAAGAACCAATGAGGTTCATTCTCGTGTTACGCAGGTCGTTTGAGCTTCCGCAAGAACCAATGAGGTTCATTCTCGTGTTACGCAGCACGTTTGAGCTTCCGCAAGAACCAATGAGGTTCATTTTCGTGTTATGCAGCACGTTTGAGCTTCCGCAAGAACCAATGAGGTTCATTCTCGTGTTACGCAGCACGTTTGAGCTTCCGCAAGAACCAATGAGGTTCATTCTCGTGTTACGCAGCACGTTTGAGCTTCCGCAAGAACCAATGAGGTTCATTCTCGTGTTACGCAGCACGTTTGAGCTTCCGCAAGAACCAATGAGGTTCATTCTCGTGTTACGCAGCACGTTTGAGCTTCCGCAAGAACCAATGAGGTTCATTCTCGTGTTACGCAGCACGTTTGAGCTTCCGCAAGAACCAATGAGGTTCATTCTCGTGTTACGCAGCACGTTTGAGCTTCCGCAAGAACCAATGAGGTTCATTCTCGTGTTACGCAGGTCGTTTGAGCTTCCGCAAGAACCAATGAGGTTCATTCTCGTGTTACGCAGCACGTTTGAGCTTCCGCAAGAACCAATGAGGTTCATTTTCGTGTTATGCAGCACGTTTGAGCTTCCGCAAGAACCAATGAGGTTCATTCTCGTGTTACGCAGCACGTTTGAGCTTCCGCAAGAACCAATGAGGTTCATTCTCGTGTTACGCAGCACGTTTGAGTTTCCGCAAGAACCAATGAGGTTCATTCTCGTGTTACGCAGCACGTTTGAGTTTCCGCAAGAACCAATGAGGTTCATTCTCGTGTTACGCAGCACGTTTGAGCTTCCGCAAGAACCAATGAGGTTCATTCTTGTGTTACGCAGCACGTTTGAGCTTCCGCAAGAACCAATGAGGTTCATTCTCGTGTTACGCAGCACGTTTGAGCTTCCGCAAGAACCAATGAGGTTCATTCTCGTGTTACGCAGCACGTTTGAGCTTCTGCAAGAACCAATGAGGTCCATTCTTGTGTTACTCAGCATGTTTGTGCTTCTAGTACAAAAAGTACTTTTTAAACAGACACCTGATCATTTGAATTACACAAACAAATATTTTTAAAAAAAACTTTTTAATTTTACCTCTAATTGAACTGAATTGAAGCCTCACAAGCCTCAAGTATAGTAAATAACTTGTGACTTCGAGATTCATGACTCATTTAAAATAATTCATTAAAAAGAACCAGTTCTTAAGACTCATTTGTTTGCTAAATAAAACTTAATTTGTTTTTATGGATGACCACCAAGAACAATTCAATATAAAGATGTATTGTCTTTCTTTTATTTCATGACATTTCCTTAAAGAAATTATTGCTGAGGTTGTTTTTGTGCATGCTATTTTTGTGCGTTTGAACTAAAAAAGTTAATGTTTTAGTGCGCTTTGGAATATTATAATTCATCATAGACAACATAAATGATCCAAAATTCAGCCTTTAGCAAAACTATAAACCAATAGTATAAAGAAAAATCTAATAAAATCTAATATATGCCATCATACCTGTGAGGTTTCAGTGATGATAATGTAATTTTGGTGTAAATAACATAAGTGGGTCTTTATCTCCATTGAGTTTTACCCAGCCTTCCTACAATTAACTTTATCCAACCCGACATTGCTCTCCATTTCTTTTCCTCCCTGCTTCTCTTTCTGCCAGTGTTCATTTAAAATAAAGAAGAAAAAATGAGATACTGCATAGCTCCACTTTTAAATTTGACAGTCTGTTACCTTTAGTCCCGCCGGTGAGGTAAAGCAGGGTCTGTTCAGTAAAGGATTTATAGGGTAGAATGTCTATTTTTACATTTTCTGAAGAAAATTAGAATGTTACAAAACTCACCACCACATTGCAGGAGTGATTTCCAGGGCATTGTTCTTGGTGGTTGTTTACTTACTGTCTGGTCTGTACTGAGTCTGATCAAGTCTCCATGATATTATGTTCACTAGCTAGAGACCCTCCTGCAACTATGCTGAAAAATATCTTAATCCAGCCTAAGATGGCTCAAGCAGGTCTTCCAACTGAGATGTACTCAAAAACCCAGTAAAATCAGCAAGACAGACCAGCGCAAGTCCCCAAAAAAACTGACAAGTGTCCAAAACCCCTCTACAACCAACAAACTACAAGCCTGAGCCGTAGACAAAAGGCCCACAACCTCTCTAAACAACCACAGATAACAAATGGCCACTAGACTAAAATTGAAATACACCAGCCCGAGCAGCTGACAAATGCCCAAAACTCCTCTAAAACATAATTGCTGACAAGTGCCCAAAACCCCTCTAAAATAACCAAGCTAGACCAGCCTGATTAGCTGACAAGTGCCAGACACCCTTCTTAAACCAGCATACTAGACCTACCTGAGTACCTGACAAATGCCCAAAATCCATCTAAAACTACTATAGCTGACTTTATGCCCCAAAATCCCACTAAAACCAGCAAACTAGACCAGACTGGGCTGCTCACAAGTATTCAAAGCCTCTCTAAAATAACAAACCAGCCTGACCAGCTAAAAGTGCTAAAACCAGCAAACCATACAGCTAGAACATCACCTAACATTCTTAGGTTGTTTTAACCTAAAGTATGTGCAACATTAATAGTGATTGTCATTTGAATACCAAGTAACTTTATCATCTTACAATGATTACAGCGAAAAGAAGTGGAAAATTAAGACCATTCAGAAGCAGGTGATGCATTTATGGGTTCTTGCCAAATGCGGCAGACCACCGTTAGGCATCTCTGCCCGCTTGAACGGTGAAATCACATTTTTACCCACGTCCCTCCATCTCAGGTGAGATGTCTGATCTTATGAGCACATATTCCAAAGCGGATTTAACTGACACATGCCTGGTTAGGTAGCTCCGATAAAGCTCTGCCCACAGGTATGTGTCTCTTTTCATTGTGTAGGCCGAAATCTCCTCGGAGGCATCCGCGAGTGGAAAGCGCCCGCACAGGCTGTCATATCACATGATTTTTTTTTCTTTTTTTTTTCACTTTAAAGAAGCAAGAAGCAGCCATGTGACTGATCCTCTCCCCACATCTTGGACGGAATGACTCTGGCTGATTATTTCTTGTTGGGTTTTTTTCGTCTTCATGTGCTTCCTCTCCAAGGAACGACAAGAGAGGGCCGTCGCATCACAACTGAGAAGTCCATGCTGTTTGGCAGAGAGGATTAATCCAGGGCTTACTCTTAGCTCCCGCTCTGTTTACCCATGGTGGAAAAATTGCTATTCATGAAAAAAGCGCAGTATTTCCATGGTTGGCTGAGGCTCCGGGCATCGGTGTGCGCATCTTCCCTGGATTTAAAAAAAAACAGAAAAAGAATTGATTCAGAATCAAGTAAACAGCTCCAAATGTCAACACAATTACTGCAATTGGCATTAGTTTCATTACAGAAGTTGCTCATTCTAGATTGGAATTGTCATGCTTATCGAGACTAATTAAATGCTGCGTCCTGACTGCTTACATGTGGCCTAGAAACGGCTATTTTTGCTCACTTGTTTGGAATCAACCAAGTTTTTTTTTTCCGTCTTGGAATGGAAAACAAACTGAATCCATTTTTACCCAAGGTATGTTTTTTAAAGAGGTGGTGTGGTGGAAATAGCAGAACCTGATTTCACCAAGTGCAACATGTTCCTGAATCTACATCTTTGTTGATCCTGGAACAACATTCCATTCAGCCAATCAGATTTGAGGGACAGGTTTACAGTTTATGTCAAGGTTAGGCTTACAACCAGGGTCAGGTGATTCTACATCACTGCTATTCACCTATCATGTCCCTCTGATTTTAGGGATACGTTATGGGTAGGGTCAGGTTTAGGGTTAGAGATATGGTTAGGAATAAATTTTCAGACAGGAATGTTGTATCAGGATCAACAAAGTATGTTGGCCCTAGGAACGCGTCTAACTCTGCAAAATCAGGACGTGGGCAAAAAAAATTAAATTAATAATATATATATCAATTGCTTGATTACTTGTATTATCGCCCAGATCTAATCTGCTAAATATGACTATATAACATAAAGGTACTATAAAGAAATTAAAAACATTAACATCATTATTTTCTTTAAGGATTCTTTAAAGAAAAATAACGACAAAGACATTTATTTTTTCAATAACGAATTGTTTACAAAAGACTATAACAGTTTATTACATGGCTTGGTTGAATTCCAATGTAGAATGCGGTCTGTTATTTCTTGATAACAGACCGCTGCTAAGTATAACCAGAGACAATTTATATAAGAGACATGCCACTTCCTCAATCCTCAATACAACTATATAAGGAAAACCCGTAACGGCAAAGATGGCGGTTGTATGCACATGTCCCGCCCCTCCCGCTGGAAAGCCAATCATCTGCTTTTAACAGTCAGCAGCTGACCACTAAGGAGCGAATGTACAGTGACGTGACATAACTGCCATTCAACCTGTGCTTTCGCGCTGTGGCTGGCGCTGAGCCAAAGACGGACGCGCTCAGCGCTTGTCATAGGCTATATCACAACTGTTCAGTGTTTTTAACCACATAATGTTTATTTTAGGTTTCAGATATTTAAATATAATTGTTTAAGTGCTTGGCACAACACCGGCATTCTGGATAGAGACGTAAATGAAGTTGGTGTCGTGAACGTGAACCCTTGCGCATGCGTAGTAAAAGTATAACCTGTGGGGGAAAAGGCGTTTTAAACCTTATTTTGGGGCAAAGTCATCAAACTTTTTCAGCGATTTTTATCATATTTTACTGCTGTTTCTATATATGCAGTTTTTATGTCCCGGTGACCAGTGAAAGTGCAGTTCTGACTCTCTGCCCATTCATTTAGATAGGAGCCTGGTCTTGTTAGTCCGAAATAGCTGCCCGGAGGCGTTGCCAAGATGGCGGCCGAGTGGCACGACTTGCCTAAAAGGACTTTGGTATAACACACCGTTGCCATGAAAAACAGAGCGTTGCTATGGACGCAGGATTCTAACCGTAGAGACGGAATGGACTATTTTCTTTAGCGGAAGCAATACAATCGTTTTTAAATCAATAAACTCCTTTTTAAATCAATATTTTGTGTCAAATTATTGATTTATTTGGTAGGTTGCCATGTAATAAGCAGGATAATGTAGAGCGAGGCGGTTGTTATAGCGAATACAACCACTTCAGGCTGATTCAAGACCCCTCCGCTTCGCGTCGGGGACCCGATCAGCCTGTCGGGGTTGTATTCGCTATAACTACTGCCTTGCTCTACATTATCCCTTACGTATTAAGAGGCTTTCATTAGGGGCTTTTGCACCGGAGGAACCTTTTCATAGTTCCTAGAACTATTGGTGGAAGCAGAGCCGGATTAACGCAAAGGCAAACTAGGCACGTGCCTAGGGCCCGATTGGCGGGATGGGGCCCAGACAGAGGGGAAAAAAAAAAAAAATGTTCAAATGTCCTATCTACAATTTATTTCAATATTTATTAATTTACTAAAAATAGTGACGATGTTTATCTTAACCATAGACTGTTACATTACTGCAGTAATGTATTGTAAACCAATTAATGTGTCCGTTACAAAGCGGGTGCCGGCTTCTGAAAGTATGTGTAACGAACGCATCCATCAGGTGCTGCGAGGCAAAAGCCTAATAAGCACACAAAGAAAGCACAGCTCATAATGCAGGTGTGTGAGTTGTCGTCATCTATTTTGGAGTGATTGCAATGTATTCTAAATATAAACTTGTACTGTAGATCAGCGTCATTTCTGGAAAAATCATTCACCGCTTTATTGCGAGTTTAAAAGAGTGCGAGCGTCATTAACGTGCCCAGACGCGACGCTTTGAATTTGTCGGGAGCCGGGAGCCGGGAAGTCGGGAGCTGACTAGTAAAAAAGCTACAAAATTAAATGACAACGTCTGTATTCTAAGTTAAAAAGCCAACACACTACAACATTTTTAAATGTTTCAAATAAAGGATCTCATATCTATGGGTCTATCTTCTAAATTCTGCTGATGATTAGATTATACCCTGACATTACGCCAATGATATCAGTTTATATATTTTTTTCTGCTCAGTAGCGATCGTGTCTTTCTCTTCCACTTGATTTGTGTAATATTTAAGGTAGCAATGCAATATAAAAGCACTTATCTACTGAAGTGGGAATCTGGAACTGTGAATAAATTGAATAAAACAGCTAAATAACAACAACAACAATAACATCTTCATTAAACAAAAAAGAGATTACCTTAGATAAAGTTTGATTAATATGTACATACAGTACCGGTAAAAGTCTGGACCCATTACTATTTTTAATGTTTTTGAAAGAAGTTTATTATTATGCTCTACAAGCCTGCATTTATTTGATCAAAAATACAGAAAAAACATGAATATTCAGCAAAGATGTGTTAAATATATAAAAAGTGATAGTGAAGACTTTTTTTAAATAACTTTTTAATAATCAAAAATCCTGAAAAAAAGTATCACAGGTTATAAAATAAATATTAAGCACCATTTCTAACATTTGATTAAAAAAAATCAGAATATTATAAAGTTTTCTGAAGGATCACGTGACACTAAATTCAGCTTTGCATCACAGAAATATAAAGTATAGTAAAATAGAAAACCATTATTTTAAATTTTAATAATATTTCACTATATTATTTTTCTGTATTTTTGATCAAATAAATCCAGGCTTGATGAACATAAGAGACTTCTTTCAAAAACATTAAAAATAGTAATGTGTCCAAACTTATGTACTGTGTAAGTAAAAATATACTGCTTTTAAAATTAAATGTTGTATAAATAAAAAGGTTAGGAATCATATTTGTTTCAAGTGTTTTTTTTTATTGGGGGTGGGGGGCCTCCAACATGAATTTTGCCTAGGGCCTCCTAATGTCTAGAACCGGCCCTGGGTGGAAGTAACCGCTTTTTGGCGTGTTCACACCGCAGGAACTGGGAACGATTTTAGTTCTAGGAACTCCTTTCTGGGGGAACTAAATTAGCTCCTACTTCAGAGTAGGGTCTAACCCAGTGCAATAGGAACTACCAGTGACATAAGTGTATGTTGACTGGCCAAACGCACGCGAAACACCAGCACCTGCCATTTTCAAAAAAAGCTGTGTAAACACAGATTATAGCCTATATTTTACTTTACGAACATGGAAAAAAGTTATAGATGGACCTCTCAACCTTTACGCTAAAGAGAAAACCCAACGCAACTTTGAGGGGACCAAGCGAAACATGATGTATTTCTGCTCAGCTAGCGACATTGGGAATCAACCACACAGCAAACGCTAATGCTTTTTCATAAACTGTCTAATTTTTTTTGTTTAACAGTTCTATCTAATAATGTATTAGACAGGACTGTTAAACAGATCATAGAGAGCTTTGTGAAAAATAAATGTCCGCTGCACCGTCAAAATTAAAGTCACAACAACAAGACACTTGTGTAGAAGTTTTACTTCTGAAACATTCTAGAAACTAAAAGAGCATGAAAGAATTCTAATCTTATCATAAGGTTTGTCCTTATATGACTTAATATAATAAAATATAAACCACATCAAATATAGCTCTAGAGAGTGGCCAATTTCCTTAGGCAGTTCTTTTCGTTTTGCCTCTCCAATCCGAAGCACTCTGAGCTGTCTGAGTCACCTTTACATCTCATCTGCGGCGGTTCTCCGGGGCCACAACCGTTTTTCTCCTGGGTTCGGCCTGGTCCTACCTCCTCTCCGACCTTCACAGGCCTCCCAGGCCTCAACGTCATCTCCAACATTAGCTGGAGAAAAATTAGTCCCCCCTCCTCTGTAGTCAGCTCATTTTTCTTGTGCTGTCAGAACGTATGCGGGCGTGCTGTCTCGGCCGGGTGTATACCTAAAGTACATTCGGCCTTTATTTAATCTTAATAAGCTCATATCAGCTAGGCCTGGGTCGTATAAACTCAGACACAGTTTTTGGCAGGGTGACTGCGTTTCTTTTGCACTCTGATCTTCTGAATGCAGTTCTTAGAAACTGATGTTTCAGGGCTCAATATAAGTTTGACTTGATGGCATAAGCCAAGTGTTATTTCAATGTAAAAAATGCAATTTAATGTAAAAAAATATTTAAAAAAATAAAAAAAGATACATATTGACACACACACACACACATATATATATACATACTTTTTTACAAACTGTATGTGTTTTTGGACCAGTAACAAATGTTGGCAGGTTACATAAAAAGTACAACTAGGCCTGCAGATAAAAAAAACCATATATATATATATATATATATATATAGTTGAGCCCTGCTCTTAGTTTTTCGTTTCTTTCATGTTGTTATCTGTTGTCTCCACTCTTGTTGGCTTAGTTGTCTCCTTTTTTGTCCCGATTGTACTGATAATAGCTCACCAGTGTCAAGAACACTTCGTTCCCTGCCTTGGATCACGGGTATCCAGGCTGCCGTTGAGCTCTTAAACTGATAACGTCATGTACAATATTCAGGCTGGGATGTATTCTTCAAACACTCAAGAGTTCTTTATATCCCTGTCACTTCCTCTCCAGCTAAAATATGCTAATATGAACTCTGCGATCTTGATGTTCTTCTTTGACAGGTACACAAAATGATTGTTCTCATCCATGCTGATTTTGTTCCCTATTTCACATCTTAAGAAAGAAAATGCTATAACTGTGTTAAGGAACATATATACAGCAATGATTCTTTTAAACTCTAAACTCTAAGTTTTAAGGCTTTTAGTACATGTATGTTAGCTTGGAGGCCATATTTGCTAGTGTACTCTTAAAGATTCACAAACTTATAGCAAATACATATAAAAGGGTTAGTTCACTATAAATTGATCATTTGTCATCATAAAAAGGTAATCATTTACTCACCCTGGTGTTGTTGTAATGATAATTGGCCATTGGTCTTCTGTGCACATTTTGTGAGATCTATACCAGACTTACCTAAAAAAGCACACAAGTTGTGAGAAATCAAGACTAAGAAAAACGCGAATTCTGGTGCGGTTTGACTAAAATATGAATGCAATGCAGGCCAAAGATATATAAAAAAGAAGAAAAAAAAGAAAGAAAACAGGACGTGATGTCTAAAAAGGACAGAATGCTGAAGCATACCTGTTTTTTCTTGTCATAGACCAGCAGATCTTCGTTTGTGTGCAACGGAGGAATTCCTGCCGCTGTTTTGATTTCTTTAGACATTTTATAAATGTTTCACGAATTCTCAGCTGGTCAAAATGCCATCATACATGTATGATTGTATGCACATACAATGAGCACATTTAGCCCAGCACATAGTTTTGGATGTTCGGTAAGTTCCGTCGCTAAATAGTATATATATTAGGGCTGTCAAACGATTAATCGCGATTAATCGCATCCACAATAAAAGTTTGTTTTTACATAATACATGTGTGTGTACGGTGTATAATTATTTTCTGTATATAAATACACACACATGCATGTATATATTTAAGAAATATTTGCATGTATATACTGTGTATATATATTTATATTATATATAATTTATATTATATATAAATATTTTATATATAAATAACACATTTTCTTAAATATATATATATGCATGTGTGTGTATTTATATATAGAAAATAATTATACTCCGTACACAGACATAAATTATGTAAACACAAACTTTTATTTTGGATGCGATTAATCGCGATTAATCGTTTGACAGCCCTTATATATATTTGCCAAGCTTTTCTGCAATACTGAATCCCCAAGGGAAGTGAAAAAAAAATTAGATGGGACGATAAATTATATTTCTATTAAATTATATTTCAATAATTTTGTGTTCACTCGAAACTTTTGCATTCCCTTGAGAAATGTTTCAATCACTCACACAAGCTTTGTTTTTTCTCCCACCTCATATTATTTCAACCCGATTTAATGAAATGCGTCTCTATAGCACAAATTGATTGTGCAATTTATACACAAAAATTAGGTAGGATTAGTGATGTGGGTTACGTGCAAATTATATGTTTGGGTAGGATTAGTGGTGTGGGGTATGTGCGTATTACACCATATGCACGTAAAAACTAATTTTCGCGTATAAATTGCACGATAAATACAAATGCCTGCAATGGAGATGCATTTCATGAGATCAGGCTGATTATTTTCATCATAAATGTTTTACAAGTGGATTCAAAGTTTCTTGGCGAACGCAAAAAAGTTAATCTACTGCTGCAATACACTTAAAATGATGACTAAACAAACATCCACTTTAATCCAAACGCGATTTAATATATACCACTGCACCTGGCTAATGCATTTCCAATCAGAGCCCACGCATCTACTCCTCCTTCATTCATATTGAGTTAATTTTACAAGTCATTTATCAACCGAAGTCCTGAAAGAGTCCTACATTCCTATTCTCATTCCATTAAACAGCATTTTAAGCAGAACTTAATGCAACGTTTAATCAGCAATGCCGTTCACTGTGCGCAAAGTAGTTCAAGTTCTTTGGCAGACGCATCAAGATGAAACAGTTGAGGTTATCAGAGTTTGGAGTGGCTCCCAGAATGAAATGTAATGACAGAGAATTCTTCATTCAAGCTGACAGTATAACTTTGCATTATACATGTTTATTTGTGAAGAAATTGCTGATAAGTCTTTGAATTTAAGTTGGGGCCGAATTCATTAAACAGATAAAACACATTTGCATGTGGTATTTCAATACAAAGACACTTTTATTAATAGTAATTTTTGGTCAAATTAGATTAGCATGTTTATTAGAATTAGCATATTAACCTCCCTACAAAACTAAACTTTGTGTATAAAGTTTTGTAATCAAACAATATCATGGTTTATATACTGTAAATGGCAACTGACACAGTAAGATACCGAATAAGTTTTGTGTGAGAGCTACTAATATGCAAATTCTAAGAAACATGCTAATCAAAAAAAAAAAAAAAAAAAAAAGATATAAAATCACCTAAAAATAGCTTCTCTGTGCATGAACCACGTTCATGTCTCATTGGAATTACCGTAATTGCGAGATAACTTGGAGATCCTACACAGTTCACACGTCTTTAGACTAAATTATTCGTTTCTATGGCAATGCTCAAAGGAAACTACTTAATTACTACATTAATCAGGTGCTGTATTCTCTCGCAAAATATTGAGGGCCCACCAGGTAACATCAGCTATAATAAAATGACACATAAAATGCTAATATATGTAAAGATAGATCCCTGGGGGTACAGTTAACTACTGGAACCCCTGAGGTTTGGGTTATATTTATTGCTGGTTGGAAACTTCCATAAAATTCAGTTTCCAACTAGTAATTAAAACTTTGACAAAAGGCTTTTTTATTACTGCAAACTTGTTGTTTGTAAAGGAATTGTTCAGCCATGTTTGAAAATTGTCATCATTTCCATCAATATCTAAGTGCAAAAGGTATTCAAAAGCTTCAAACTTAAAAGAGATAGCTTTTTTTCATTCTCATCCTCACATAAAGCTATTTTAGCTTTTTCCCCCAATTAAACAAAACCATACTGTATGTTACACTTGATTTCGATAGTCCACTTTAGACATTCTTCTAACTATAAGCAACTTTGCACTACATGTCAACTGACTCTCATTAGAGTATTAGTAGACTGTTAGGTTTAAGGTTCCGGTTTTTAGTTGCCATGTAGTTGCAAAGTTACTTATAGTCAGTAGAATGTCTGTTAGGGAGCATCAAAATAAAGTGTTAGCAGATAAGCAGACAGTCTATTAATACTCTAATGACTGCTAGTTGACATGTAGTTGCAAAGTTACATAGTAGAATGTCTAAAGTGGACCATCGAAATAAAGTGTTATCAAAACATTTATTAAGCCTTATATGGTTTTGTTGTATGGAAAAGAGCAGCTTGAACTTTCTGCAAAACATCTCCTTTTGTGTTCCACTGAATAAAAACAAGTATATGCTTTGGAACAACATGAGGGTGAGTAAACGATGACAGCATTTTCATTTTAGGGCTAACTAACTCTTTAACAATGTGTTTTGGAGATCTAGAGTGGTAGTATTTGTATTCTCCCCACTGAACTGCTGTGAATTTTCTGTAAACAATGTTTCTGCATAATGACCGTTTCAATAAAGCTACAATTAAAAACTCACTATCACTTGTTTTCTATTCACCCACAAGAGATGAATACCTGTGGAAATTACCCACCGTATCATCCTGGTCTCTAATAACAGGCTCTCTGGCAGAATTTTCTTTTTTTTTTAAATGAAAGCCAGATCTCAGGGGAGTTTATATCCTGCTGTGGGCGGCTGTCCTCTGCACACGAGTGAAAACACTGGCCCTGCCGCAGGCTAAGCTCTGAGCGTCTCTCTTGAAATTGCAGTTTGTATTTACAGTGCCCAACAGATCAAGCCCGGGAACATGAAGCAAATGTCCGATTCTTGTTCTGTGCTCTTTAACTGCTGCTGGCAGGTGAGGCATTAGATCAAGCATTCTTCATTCAGCCCCTGTTCATGAATTCGGGTTTGATGCGAGGTGACTTTCCCACAAATCTCTGGTCTGATTTCTTTTCCAAGATTGAAACAGTGACCTGAAGTAATCTTTAATAAAGGACTTCTACTGTAGTCCAACTACATATTCTATAGGACAGAAAATTACAGATTATATATGTTTAATAATTTATATTTTTTATTTAAATAATAAAATAATATAGGATTAAAAGGGAGGGAAAAAAGAAATAAGATTGCTAAAATAAGTTTTAGGTCTAATTGTAGTTATAAAGTAATGTAAACTATCTGCAAATAATATTTTATTCATATATTATTTAGAAAATGCAAAACATTCATTGTCTTCTCACATTCAGTTATGAACTACATGAAGCAAGTAAAAGATAGCATATATTCCCCATCATTTTCTATATTTTATTATGCTCACCTTTTGTCCAACACAGTTCATTTACACCAATAATAATCACTTACAGTATGTTTGAAACCTTTCTCTGACAGATAGCAGTAACATTAACGTTAGCTAACATTATCGTTGATTAGCTACAATTGTTACCAGTTGACAGCTAGTTACTGTGGCTAATGGCTAATGTTAATAGCATGATGGAAGCCAGCAGTTTGGTCAAGTTTTGGCTACACAGTAAACGTAATATTAAAGCTTAAATATATATATATATTTTTTTGTTGCATACAATTTTTCAAACATTTTTCAAATTTGCAGTTAAGTATTAATCATTTTTGTTAATGTGAAAATGTAAACTGCATGATGTAATTTGGTAGCATTTATTTTCACTATAGTTTCTAGAAATTTTTTTCAAATGCAACTGCAACCAAAATTTCGAGGTAGTAATTTCACACATCGCTCCAATGGAGTTGTACGTGAAGGTAAGTCTCAGGGGCTGTTTACACGACACCGTTTTGAACTAAAAACGTAAAAAATGTTATGCGTTTTGACCGTTCGTTTACACGACCACGGCGTTTTGGGTGCCTGAAAACGGGTTTCAAAGTGCAAGTTTTTGAAAACGGTCTACAACAAAAACGATGATGTCATGCACATGCGTATTACGCGTTCAATCTATAGTGTTTCATCGCCATCTAATGGCCTAGCAGCAGAATACAGCGTATTTAGTCGTTTTCGCGGATCTGTGTGAATGGGGATCGTTTTGACAATTGTGTCGTCTGCATGCAGAAAAACTTCTCTGTTTTAATCATATTGTCGTGTAAACGTACCCTAAAGCCCGTTGGCTCTAGTTGGACGCCGTCGGGTCATGTTGAATCGGCGTCGGGCCATCAGTGAAAGAGGGAGCTCTGATTGGCTGTTCAGCTTAGTGAACGAGTCAGTGCACGAGTCAGTGCACGAGAAAAATAGCAAAACAGCGAGCAAAGAAGTTAGAACGGTCCAGATAGAAGGCTGTTCTAATGTTACGAATATTTCAATATTAACATGAGCGGAGTGGAATAAAGAAAGTGTTTAGCAGGATTGATATTCAAAACGATAAGCACGCACTGCTTTGTTTACGGTTTGTGTATCTGCATCTGCATCTGGTTCACTTCATTATCTCAGGGAACTGAAGTTACGTTAGTAACCGAAACGTACTGTAACTGGAATGTTCTTTTGTGCCCACAAGGTATATACTTTCACTTACATTTTCGGAAGAGGTCTCATCTCAAATTGTGTTTAAAAGTCCTTAATGTCTGCCAAGATTTTCCTAAGAAATCAATCAAGCTTTGATAAACAAACTGATCTGCTAAACTTTTACTATCGACAATATTTCACTCTTCGGTGGAACCAAAAAGAAGTTGTTCAGCAAAACATTAAGGCATTTTTCCCACATAGCAACAGTAGACGATGACCAGTAGCTGTGAAGATCCTAAAGGGAAACGAAAAAAATCATAAAATAGTCCATTTGATTTACTGCTATAACTGTATGTCTTATTTGCATTTACTTTATTCCCCCTTAAGAACTTAAGTAGAAACAACTGAGACAAAGTTTTATAAATGAAAAATAACTGATTAAGGCTCCATTAAGAGCCATGAAAGAGCAATAAAATGTTCCTCTGGGTTTAGATGGTCCCCTGAGAACTATTTCCCAATACTAAAAGCTTTAATGTCTTTTTAAAAGCCATGAAAAACAATACTCCCAGCATGCCATTATAAATACTTCTTAATCTTTAGGCGACGTTTCACCCTTGTTGGGAAGAAAGGATATTTTTCTTTATAGTCATAAACATGCGGTCTGCCGGCCTGGCGAGACAGATTGATTGATCAATGGTCATAATGAGATGTTGGTGTGATTAGTGACCGGACGGGCATCTGGCCGCTCCAGATGTCTCGCACCCAGCAGCATCTGATAGATTCTAGCCAGCTCATTGCTCTGTATCTCTCTCCAGGAACACACCATTTCTGTCAGCATCTCACGTACACCCCGACTTCGCCAACGATCGTGCTCACACACAGTCACAGATTCTCAGTTGGGCTTGCTCTCTCTTTTCTCAGTAGCTACACATACATTTTTAGGACAAACTGCAAGATGATCTGTGAAATGAAAAAAGATGGTTTCATATTCCACAATTTTGCCAAGCTGATGTGGGAAACTGAAGCTATGGGGAGTAAAATGTGTGTGTGTGTGTGTGTGTGTGTGTGAGAGAGAGAATCAAGGACAGGTCTATCATTATCTGCACTGTAACAGGACCATCATTTATTTGGGAACAGCACGTACTGAGCCAGTCAAGTTGGATCTGATTTAAAATTGAAATCAGTCAAAGATTAAAGCCAACCATGGTAAAACATACTATATATGGGTATTGTATATTTATTATGCCATTGGTTTTTTTGGTGCCTAATTTCACACTTTTATATCAACTATGGTGATACAGTTTTGACATGGGTTTTTTTTTTTTGTATACTGCCCTCTTAAAAAGTACTATGCAAGTAACATGGTATAGATATAGTATCAGATAGTAAAACCAAGGTATTTTGTACTACCATGTTACTGATATCAATATACTATGACATGATTCTACAAGGTACTTCCAAGAATACCATGGTATTACGATGGTAAACATCCGATAGTAAAATGACACTTGTCTGTGTGTGTCTTTGAGCAAAATGCAATGTTTTTATATAGAAAAATATCTGTGTTTAAAAACTGTCATTCAAATGTGAAGCTTTGGAGCACAGACTTAAGACATTTAAAACACATTTTAAAAAAAGAGAAACCCTTTTCAAAGAAAATTAGACAAAGACAAGACAAAAAAGTTTTTTTATAAACATTATTTTCTATCAAATATAGATTTTGTAATACATGTTGAACTCAATTTGAGATTATACAAAAAAAAAAGAGCTTTCAGTAAGATTTTTTTTTTTTTTACAAATGTTAATTTTGAAGCCTTGCCAACAGAATGAATGCCTTTTAACAAAGACTGCATCATTTTATTGTTAAATGTCCCTGAGTTTAAAATTTTCATTTTTAATGGTTTCAATAGGGACATTTTTGTCCTTAAGGCTTTATTTTACTGATAAAGTGTGTGTGTGTGTGTAGTCTATATAAAATCTGGGGTGTAACATAATCCCTCCTCCATTTTCTTTGTGTCTTTCAACTATAGGGTCCCCCAAATCCAGCCCTGGGGGGCCACTGTCCTGCAAAGTTTAGCTCAGACCCTGTTCAAACTCAACTATCTGCAATTTACTGACTCGGAAGGCCTTGTTAGCTTGTTCAGGTGTGTTGGATTAGAGTTGGAACTAAACTCTGATGAGCAGTGGCCCTTTAGGACCAGATATGCGGAACCCCTACAGGATACTTTTCTTATTGTTATTTTCCCCACCCCTGTACATTTATGAGAACATGGTGCAATGTCTCGATGTTATTAATGATATCAAACTACCCGAAACAAATAGGCCTCAGTACTTGGTAACCTTCAGATCCTTGTCTGGGCGAGAGATTCTTAAACATGATGAAAAATGTTTGAAGACGCACACTTACTTACACATTTCGACTCTACCTGTTTGAGGCATCTAAATATTGCCATTTGTGTTATCAGCGCTATTCAGCGGTCCCCGGGGAACCTCCTCTATCACGGGCAGCGAATGACAAGATAAACAGTTGAACAGGACAGGCAGGGATTGATTGCGCGTTTGTGCGATTAAAGCGAGACAGAGGTACATGCAGTGGGGAGGCAATTCGAAAATGGTAATGAAATTTAATGATGCGTGAAGATGGGTTTGGCTTTTTTGTCAGTGAAGAACACAAGAAATAAATGCTTGGCACTAAAGCGATTCGTAGCTGTGGGAAATGGTTGACCAGGGTTGTCGTCAGAGGGAAGGACAAATGGGAACGTTGTTCCGGGTTCTGTGACCCATCAATATAAATGTCGCATGCATGTGGTCACACACGTAGGCTATACATTTAGACATGCTGTGGATCTCCTGAGATGTTTTTTTAATGCATTTGGCAGAGTTGAATTCATTTACAGGATATCTCTGGGACAAAGCAACACCTCTTAAGTGAATTAAAGTCATTGATTTTAATGAAAGTGTGGACCTGCACTGGCAATACCAGATTATACTTTGATAGAACTTCTTAATACCCTTTGAAGGTCAGAAAGCCGCCAGGGGGTTTATCATTAAACTGATCAAATTGAAATCAATATATTATAAGCTAACGAAAATCCAGTTCAAAAAAGGAGGAATATTCTTTTAAGGGAAAACCTGGAAATCTGTCATTAACTCACCCTCATATTGTCTACTGTTTTTGGTCTTCTGTGGAAAGTAAAAGGAAACATTTAACAAAATGTTCACACTCCTCTTTTCTATATAAGAAAAGCAGATGGTGATCAGGAGCTGTGAAGATGCTAAAGGTTAAAAAATGTAAGTCATAAAAATACTCAAATTGCAGCAGTTACATGCAAAGTGTCTTCTTTTGTGTTCCATTTCAAGCAATTATATTTCTTATATACACTCTAAAAACTGTTGGGTTGTGTTAACCCAATTTTGGGTCAAATATGGACTAACCCAACATTGGGTTAAAAAATGCATTTTAAAAATGGACAAATTGCATTTTGGACAAAATAAAAAATGGACAAAAATGCAATTTAAAAATGGACAAATTGCATTGGTTACATTAAAAATGTAAACCAACGGCTGGGTTTGTCCATTTTTAAATTTAATTTTTAACCCAACGTTGGGTGAGACCATATTTGACCCAAAATTGGGTTAACACAACCCAGCAGTTTTTAGAGTGTATATACAGTATATGTTTTAAAACATTGCAATAATGACTTTTTCAAGGAAATGTTATGTATATATAACGTTTATATTACGTTGTCTATTGAGCATTATGTCTAATTTATAAATCTAAATACACTTAAAACACGATCGTTTTAGAAGCCACAATGCATAAGTTATGATGACTTGTTTTGTAACATTCACAATGTATCTTTATTATACAGTAGCCTAAGTGTATTTTGACTTTCTGCATGGCAGATTTTTTAATATAAGTAATTATTTTTTAATAATAATAAAACGTAATATGAAATACGCTTGACATCAATCTATACCTTATGCAGAGTTGCAAGTAAATTACTTTTTTTATATATATTTTTTACTGAAAAACAAGTAAAACTCATTAATAAGCCATTTTGCAGTGCACATAATTTGTCTGATCAAAAATCACACTGAAAAAGATACCTGTTTCATAAACATATGACCCAAAATATTGATTTCAGCAGTAATTTGGAAGAAATTCTTACATTCCTTGTTCCTGGTGATAAGGCCTCTACAAGGTTTGTGAACCACCTTCTTCACATTAAGTTTGAAAATGACAGTCGACTGATGATACACTCAATTATGATACTCAGATACTAACCTTTCACAATCTTTCTGCCGCAGTGGAGACTTATATGCACATTATAGCATCATTAAGCTTTCGGGACACAAGCAATGTCAGCTTCAGTAAAACCGAAGGCCTTGTTTTTCACAGAGTTGTTTTGCTGGAGACATTATCTCCACTAATTATGGAGACTATAGCTGAAAGGTTGCTTCACTGCCACATAAAGATAAAACAAATGGAAATGCACAAAATGCATGACAACACATTAATAATGTTGTGGTTCTCTGTGGCAGCCTGTCCAAGGAGACGTTTATATTGCATTGAAACATACAAATAACGCATGATAATGGGACGAACATAACAAGGCTATGTATTCACAGCAATGCATTGTGGGTAAAGGTGCACCCTTGTTCAGCAAATGAACATCGATGACTTACCAACACTGGATTCTTACCACCTGCTGCATGCATGGTTACATCTTGCATAATTACACAATCAACATGACTAGCCATTGATTTGAATGTCTTGTAAGAAGTTCTCAGACCGTCGTGTTCAATAGGGATGAAATGGTAAAATGAGGGAGCTGATGAAGAATTGATTCGTTTTAAACGGTGAGACTGATATTGTGTTATTGGAACGCTATGATCACTGCCGTCTGTTTTTCGAGATGCCTGCGCCCCCGGGGAGCTGATGTTCCCTGTGCTATAATGGTTTCCAAACAAGGTTCATTTCATCAGGGCAAGGAACATTAAATATATGACAGCCGTAATGTAGCAAATCTGAAAGCTGTGGTGCTTTATATAAGGTTTAAGTTGCAATTTCCGTTACGCAAGTGGCTGTAAATGGTAGTTTACTCATTTATGTCAACATGAAATCAAAATTGATTCTGTTTACTATTTTTTGTTGTTCAGTTGAACATTATTCAAGAGTAAAATAATGGTAGTTGTTGCAATCTTTCATCAAAATGTCCTGCAACATTATCTCTTATTTCTAATATGTTTTTACCACCACATGGAAAAAGCTATTCGTTAGCATTCCCATTAAACTCAAATGGTAGTTGAACTGGTAACAACTAGAAAATGTTATAGAGAATAAAATTATTTCAATTTCTTTTGAAACCACCAAATTATTGGTATTGGCGCTGACAGATTTTGTCGAAACTATTGCAACGGCGCACCAATTTTGTATCATTCTACAACTTAAGTTGTGTGCTGTATGTTTACACAAACTTCCTTCTCCATCTTCATCTGTCTAAAACATCCGTATCTAACGATGCCCCAGCCGTGATTTCAGCAGCTCTGAAAAAGCTGGGTGTCTATGAGCCACTGGCAGGATTAATTTCTCAGGTCATCACTTACAGCGTGAGACGCTCGCAAGAAAGCTCCAGGCAAGGACAGAGTAAACTCTAGGGAGACATGGAGAGAGAGAGAGTGTGAAAGAGAGATAGAGTGGGTGAGATGTCGAAATGTGTGAGTGTGTGTTTGTGTGAAACCATAAGCTGCTCTCCATCATACTAAAGACCAAGGGAAAATTGAAGAGGTCATCGGTCCAGACCCGCAGTCAGCCAGAATTCTTCAACGGTGACGCCATGGTAGAACCATCCAATTCGTCATCTTTTGGCTAATTGCACAGAAATGCTTATTTATTCCCCAAGTGATCCTAAAAAAAAAGAGTCAGAAAACCATAGCTAAAATTACAGAGAGTAATTTCATAGCTAAAAAAGAACAGAGAGATGTTAGGTTAATAAGAACATTTGCTGAAGAACAAGTTCTTGCAAATGCAAAACCCACCATGAAAATGCTGACTGGCAGTCAGGGTGTTGCTATTTGGTCGCTAGGATGTTCAGGGTGGTTGTTAGGTGGTTACTTGCTGGCTTGAGTCAAAAGAGCCCACAAAGAGCCAAATCTATGATATATTCGCCCCTAGATATGGGTCGGGTCCCTCTTTCAATGCAAGTCAATGACATTTTTTTTGGCCTTTCTAGGTCACATAAAAAAGTAAAAGCATGTATCCTCACAATTTGTCATTCATTCCTGTAGTTAAAATGCTATGGAACAAATTAGATCAGAAAGATACTCTTTGCATATACTGACAAAAATATCTGTTAAAGCGATGTTTGGTCTATTTCTGTTCAGTAATCGCTAGAGTTACCTTTAAACCAGGTACTGGTATTCAAGTAGCTATACTTATTTACACATAACTAGCTCAGCAAGATTCTCTTAAAACTATTGCTCTGCCAACAGTAGTTGACCTGGAAGAACAAACCGACCGGACAAGAAATCTGTTACACCAATGTCCACATTTGCGGTAACTTGCAAAGCATAGCGAATTGCACTCGATTTTTGGAATTCCATAATGTAAAATTGAACCTGAATCGATTAAAGCGTATTTTTATAGAGTTTTTGTTCTGGTCTTATGCACCCAAGTTGATATTTCAGGTTAGCAGTTTTCAAAAACCTGTAACCTTAACTGAGCAATAGTAAAAGTACTATTTATCTTAGCAAGCAGAGGTTGATCAAATTAGTTTAGGCCCCTGAACTCAACCCAATGTCATTTCAGCACCAACAAGGATGTTGAACATGTTGTGTAAATCACATTAAGCCCACCCTCACAGGTCAATGCTAGCTTAAGGATTAGCACTGTGATGTGAATATATGCAAATCTACAGGGTCCCGCTTGTTTTTACCTTAAAATCTGAAATGGACAAGTGTCATCTGTGGGGGATCTCTGGGGCATCAGTGGTCTCCTATGTGCTGTCAATCTCTGATCGTACCGGCTGCCCTTTTTGCCCTTATGTATTCATTTTGCCTGTCCTGAAGGCGTAAAAATGAAAAAGAGAAATGAGAAGAATAAAGTGACAGATTAATTTATTGACCAGGCATCCTCCTCTCGGCTCACACCTCTCCGTCTATCGTCGCCCCAGGTGTCGTTGTTGCCAGCCGCGTGATGGTCTGACGCCAAGTGACTAAGAGGTGATGCGCGGGCAGAAATTGAGAGCGATGGTCATTCATCACGTAGGGGTAAAAACCAGCACCTCTTTCCCCCTGAGACAGCAGCAGGTGATGGGAAAGAAAAAAACAGGCTGAGCTTTTTTACGTTGTCTGGCCCACATATCCCATAATGCTGTTGGCTTTGTTAACATCAGCCGTGCAGGGGAGAGTTGGATCATCTTTATCTCGGAGTGTTCCTGTATCCTGTTTTGGAACGTCTTTATTATGGCGGTGTTCTCCATCTCGACTTCTCGTATATATCACGCCCTTGTCTTTCTGCTGCTTTAGGTTGATGTAAAGGGTCTCGTGGTTCCCACATGGACCATGGTTTGATGGACAGTATCTGTTTAATGCAGGAAAAGAATGATATATCATACTGCCAAGCTTTTAAATAATGTTTACACGTTTGACAGGTACTGCACACTGGGATTGACTGTTGCCAGTCTTCTATTACTGCCAAATGGGAAATAAATTCTATTTGGATTAAAGGAATAGTTCACTAAAAAAGGAAGATTGTCATTTACTCACCTTCATATGAGAGGGTCCAAAAAACACCATAAAGGTATCAAGAAATGGTCCATACTCATACTCTTCCAAGTCTCCAGAAGACATACAAAACAATGGCTTTGTTTGAGGAACAAATCAGAATTTAAAGTCACTATGTATAGAAAGATAATTTCTTCCATGTTGTGACACAAATACGAGTGAAACAGATTATTGTAGAAATGTAGGATTTGGTTCCATCTATCAGTTGTTGATTGGATGGAAGAGCTTGATCTGAGAGTTGAGAGTTGATATGAATACGAGCTTGCAATCCATTGTATGAAAGTAACAAGGTTTGAGGACAAAATTATTGGAGAGGTCCAGAGACTTCCAGTCGTTTCACTGGAAGAGTCGACATTTTGATAAAAAAAAAAAAAGTATCAGGTCAAAAAGATCAATCACATACTCTATCAGTGACATGCATTTAGAAAATCAATTCCAAATCTTATTTGATTTTGCCATTTTCAAACCAAACCAGTTTTAACCATCATTAAAATGCTGCATTAACAATTTATAAGATTTAACTGTAGCCTAAAACAATATTATATTTTATATACAATTGGAAATTAGATAATTAGCCTGTGCTGGATTGGTTATATGAGCTGAAATGGAAGTTATTGAAGTTTGATGAACAATTATGAAGACAAACAATCTTTAGAACATGCACTAATGAAACATCCAGAATAAGACCAGGAATAAATGTTTGGTTGCAGCCGCTACACCAAAACTTTCTATACATTACAGAATTTAAAAATAGTACATCGTTATGTAGTATTATATCTAAACGCACATCTAAACTTCTACTGTATCTTTGAATACTGTGAACTATTAAGTCACATTAATAAGTCAAGGCAGAACGAGGCCGCAACTTTCATATCTCGCATTACACCTCATCCATGAAACACGAGCAGAAAGAATTTCTGCGTGAATAATTCGTAAAATTCATTATTACGTAATGCACCGATTTATGTGTGAATGGTTTTACAGAGGATATATGGATAAATTTGTTCTGCTTGTGTTTTATTAATGAGGTCCAATGAGTTGCTGCATTACTTCCACAAGCATACAGAATCTGATAACAAGGTATACTAATTTTCTTCAGAGTGCAAGATTGAAAAGATGATGAAAGAAAGGACGGTGCCTAGCTCTAGGTTCAAAGATTTCATTTTTGAGCAGCAGGTCTAGCGAAAGATGCCGAGATGTAGCAGGCGAACAGACAAGAGGCAAAAAGTTTGACATCCGCTTCTTCCGAGTTTCAATCAAGACGTGTGGCTGTAAGCAGGAGAGAGAATGAAAGAGGGTGAGTGAGAGAAAGATACCTAACCTGGCCAAGCCATGATGGATGAGTCCAATTGCTCCCCCTCATCAATCAGCAAATGCTGCAGCACTGTAAAAAAAAAAGAAAAGAAAAAAAAAATTGTCCAGGGTATCAACGGAATCAACAGAGAACAGGGAGGATGTGGTGAATGGGGAATTTTATGGGATCCAGCTATTTGAATCTTCACACCCTGATTGCTTCTTTTCTCTCACAAACACACACACATTTTGATTTCCATTGCTGTTTGGAAATGCATACTACTCTTACTCTTTCTGCAGTATGTATACTGTGCAGAGTATGCACATTTGGTAAAAAGTAAGGTATATAACAAGCATGGCATTTTGTTTCTCTAAATGCAATGTGCTTGACTTGATTTTGCTCAAATTTTAGGACATTTTGTTTCCCAAAATTTGATTTAAATAACCATAAAACTTGACACCATTCACACACACACACACACACACATATACATATATATATACACATATATACATACATACATATACATATATGGCTATTTTCTAAATAGCAAATTACCACACTTGTACTATTTCTCCAGTCTGGAAATTTCTGTATGCATAAAATATCCTGCTTGACAAAATGTGCATAATGTGCACTGTTTATCTTAATATTTTAATAATATTAGGCAGTACACAGTATATAGTGCACAGTATTCAGTAAGTAGCAATAGTATTCAGTCTGAACACAGATGACCTGTGCATCTTGTAAACTAAACAATTTATTTAATTCGGCTCAATTGTAGTTTACAAGGCTGTGAAATCTTATATTATTTAGCTAAAGGACTATATCACAAAATGTATTATATCCTTTATGTATCACCTTTATTAAAATTAATAAATAAATAAATACAGTGATTTAAATTGTACTGTCATGGCCCATCGCAAGATCATCCCTTTTCAAGCCATTTCACAGGAAGGTCACTTTGCACGGTGCATCCGCTCAATATCAATAAAAAGGAGCTCAATATATTTTCTACATGTGAAACCGTCATCCAGTAAATGGTAAAAGAGAAAATGGACCTTGTCACAAAATGGTAGCCCTTAAAGGTGAAGTTCATATGAAATCAATGTGGGCCGTGGACATGAACAGATAGGAACACACAAATCAACATTTTTATAACGGCCCTGAGTGGACGGATCTTGCACTGTATCATGCTATAAATAAGACTGATGTAAAATTAGAATGTGTGCAGTATATATTTTAATACTTTGTTTCTCCCACCCCAAAACCGTTACTGTTCAGACCCATTTGAGCAAAATGCAGCATTAAAAAAAAAAAAAATGAAATGAAATTTTAATTCCATCATCTTATACTCACCCTCATTTTAATCCAAACACATGCTGCTCCATTTGGCACTAGGCATGACATCCTGGGAATATATTGACAAAAACTGCACAGAAGCGTCAATCTTTAACATTAAAATATGACTACACAATGTTCAAAACAGTTATTCACATGACACAGCACAAGTTCAACAAAATTTCCAGAAAAAAGCTAAATATGGTACAGCGATACCAAGATAATCAGATAAGTAAGTACCATGGTGTTAAAAGATTGATTAATAATGGTATAGTAAATGCCAACAAAATCGTGTAAGCTACTGAAAAAATAAAGTGTTTTGTGAAGATGTCTTTACCAGAGTTGTGCAGTAACAACGTTCTTTGTCGATGACAGGATGCATTTACATGTTTAGGGTCAATGGACTGAAGCTAAATATAAATATCCACTTCATTGGCCTCTTTTCATTTTCTGAGTTGTCTTAAGTACTTCTGTTTCACTGAGGGAGAAACCGCGCCAAACGATTCAATATGTGTGATGTGTCCGGTCCAAATGATTCAGTGCTTTGTTGTCCGAATCATTTCTGAATCACAAAAACGATTCAGACCATATGATGCAGACAGGCTCCTCCTAACAGGTTTGACTGATTCATTGCATTTATATAAAATATGAATTAAATGTCAAGGGCGTAGAGAGAACGGCACACGATTTGACTCTCTGGGGGGAAAGCATGTTTCTGTAATGTCATGGAGGTTCTTAATCGAAGACAAGCTTGATTTTGAGTGTAAACATATTCCACTTTCCATCCAACGCTCATTTGTGTAACTCGTTGTTCCAAACGATTCCGTCCATAAGCTGTTCGAATCATCCAAACTGAATCACTCATTTATCCCGATTCAGTCCGTTTTGCTTGACAAATCACAAATTACAACTCCAAATGATTGAGTGTGTGAGTTAGCTAATGAATCATAATGAATCTAAACCTATTCAAACCGTTTTCCTTTGACAGATTATTTTATTTTAGAGCTCAAAAAGATTAATTTACGAATTGGTCGTCTGTAGTTCGTTTCTGAAAAGCTGAGAGGAAATGAGACATATTGCGCGGCAAAATGTTGTAGTCAGACATGGATTGATCAGTATTTTACTCGTGACAGCCAACATACAACATTGGCATTCAGGAAACATCTTTTCAAGTTGAACGACAAGATGGTGAGTAAATGATTTTTTTTATATAATGCTGATAATTGGAGAGGTAAGAAAACTTCAGAGCATTTTGAGAGTTTGAATAAAGCCTCATGAGGTGTTTGACTATTTCTTGGTAGTGAGGACTGTGAGCATAACGTCCAAACAGGCTGTGTTGTGAAAATAGGCCTGCAGCCCTGAGCTCTGTCCCAAAGCTTGTTGCGGCAGGTGTCCGTGTGATTGATTGCATTGTTCTGTCCACATTTGTCTGATAATAGCAGTGTACTTGCTTGGGGGAAAGAGTTAAAAATATAAAGTTTGATTCTAGACTAGGGTATTGAAGGCATCACCTTGAGATTTGAATAAGTTTTCTCTCAAGCATTGGGTAAATAAAAGAATGCCACATGCAACTGGTCAAATTATCCTTGTTAGAACCCTGCTGATGGCCATTGACGTGAGGCCAAAATATTACATTTAATGCATGCCTTTTTGAGGCTAAATGTTTAGTAGTAGTTTAACTTTTTTCGGTTGATGTTTTAATATATATATATATATATATATATATATATATATATATATATAAGATTGGTTTCACAACTATCACACTTAATCTAACAGAATAAAAAAGAAGTAACAGTAGGCTGTAAAAAAAAGTGCATATATATTGGGAAAATGCATATGAATGCAAATTAATTAAAGTATTTAAGTATATATAAAAATATATATATGGACTATGTTTAAAGTCTTTGCTCATTGACTGTAGACAGTGATCTTGCATAATACTGCTAATTGCTAATAATACTGCTAGCTTTAGCTATATTAGCAACCAATACCACTGAGTTTCTGCGTCTTTAGTGATTCAGGCCCTGTCCCAAATGTAACCTTAAAGGGGGGGTGAAATGCTCATTTTCACTCAATCTCCTGTTAATCTTGAGTACCTATATTGCATCGTTCATATCTCCAAAAAGTCTTTAGTTTTATTATATTTATAAGTGAAAGATAGACTACCGAGTCTTTCCGGAAAAAACCGAGCGGCTGGGGGCGGGCCGTGTGGGCGATGTGCTAAAGCTGTGCTAACGCGCCGAGCTAGTAACGTTAACAACACACAGAGACATTTGTTCAACAGTTTTACTCACCGCCTGCGGTTCCAACGCACGACTGCGGACCTTTATCATTGTGACTGCTCGATCCTTAAGCATTAGACGATCTGCAAATCCATCGATCTGGGCTTTGTTTATAAAACAATCATCGTCGAAATGCAGGGAAACAGTCTTGCTCAACTCGTTTTTGCCCCGGAAAAACAAACTGCATCCACTATTCCCTTAACGCTGGGTTCTTTGGGAATCTGTGCAGGTTTGTCTTGCCCTGGCAACCAAAAACCCACTTCTTTGGTGACACTGACTTCCCTAAAGCCGAGCAGAGCGCTTAGATGAGGTACTGCTTTCGCTCTCTTGCTCTGGTGTACGAGTGCGCGCGCGCCCGCGATCTTACCGGAGAAGTGCCCTTAGGACCCGTATAAGGAAATTCCGTTACATCTGACGTCACACATGCCCATACTCGAAAAAAACTTTCCGAAACTTGTGACAAACCGGAAGGACAATTTTTGGCACAGAAATACTCCTTCAAACGTACAATTTAATTTTTGAAACTTTGTCCATGTTTAGCATGGGAATCCAACTCTTTAACAGTGTAAAAAACTCAGTATGCATGAAATAGCATTTCACCCCCCCTTTAAAGGAGAACTCCGGTCAATTTTAACATTGAGCTCATTTTTGTGTACATTTGGAGTGCTGTCAATACAGAGAACAACGACAAAAATCGGTGTTGCCTACACCGAGTTATTCTATTTTTAAAATTTGCACCCTGTTGACTTCAATGGGGCAAGTACTAAACCTGCTTTTAGCCTCTTAACATCCTTGATGTGTCATTACAAGTGCACAGAAAATGTGAGTGATTCCTTCTGAGTGAACACGAGTGAGTCTGACTGCAGTAGATGTGAAAGAAATGTATAAAAATGTTATTTAAGCCAGCGCAAATACCTTTGTTTACATCCTGTTTTTCGGTTGAAGTCCAAAGTAGTCGATTGCAGAGTTCACACGCATAGGTTTAATACCTATGATCACGCGCGTGAACTCGGCAATCGACTACTTTGGACTTCAACCGAAAAACAGGATGTAAACACAGGTATTTGCGCTGGCTTAAATAACATCATTTTTATACATTTCTTTCACATCTACTGCAGTCAGACTCACTCGTGTTCACTCAGAAGGAATCACTCACATTTTCTGTGCACTTGTAATGACACATCAAGGATGTTAAAGGGTTAGTTCACCCAAAAATGAAAATTCTGTCAGTAATTACTCACCCTCATGTTGTTCCAACCGCGTAAGACCTTCGTTCATCTTCGGAACACAAATTAAGATATTTTTGATGAAATCTGAGCTATGTCTCACTCCTCCATAGGCTGCTATGTGACCGAAACTTGCTGGCCCAGAAAAGTTATTAAAGAGATCGTTAATATAGTCCAAGTGACTCCAGTGGCTCAATCTTAAGTATATCAAGCGACGAGAATACTTTTTGTGCGCAAAAACAAACAAAAATAACGACTTTATTCCACTTTTCATTTCCTTCTCTCTGGGCCTCGTAGTGTTTTTGCGCTGCGCGTCTGTGTTGCACGTCATCACGCATCACACACATGACCGGCGTCGGCCAATAGTGAGCCTACGTGGTGACGTGCAACACAGACGCGCTGCGCAAAAAGACTACGCGAACCAACTAGAGGCCCAGAGAGAAGGAAATGAAAAGTGGAATAAAGTCGTTATTTTTGTTTGTTTTTGCGCACAAAAAGTATTCTCGTCGCTTGATATACTTAAGATTGAGCCACTGGAGTCACTTGGACTATATTAACGATCTCTTTGATGACTTTTCTGGGCCAGCAAGTTTCGGTCACATAGCAGCCTATGGAGGAGTGAGACATAGCTCAGATTTCATCAAAAATATCTTAATTTGTGTTCCGAAGATGAACGAAGGTCTTACGCGGTTGGAACAACATGAGGGTGAGTAATTACTGACAGAATTTTCATTTTTGGGTGAACTAACCCTTTAAGAGGCTAAAAGCAGGTTTAGTACTTGCCCCATTGAAGTCAACAGGGTGCAAATTTTAAAAATAGAATAACTCTGTGTAGGCAACACCGATTTTTGTCGTTGTTCTCTGTATTGACAGCACTCCAAATGTACAAAAAAAGAGCTCAATGTTAAAATTGACCGGAGTTCTCTTTTAAGCCCTTGCGAACCTTTTCCGAGTCCACATTTTCACTTTGACTGTCGGGTAGAAGTCTGCTGTGGAGCTTTTTTCCCCTCACAAAAGTGCACATTTAGGGCGCATGCCGGCCGCAACAGGTGCACTCGCAATCACCCTTCTGAAACCTAAAATGACAAATGGGACACCCTACGGTCTTGTGCATGCGGCGGTTATTGTTAATTCACAATTCATATGACGTGTGCCCTCCATGTGCACTTTTGTGAGGGGAAAAAAATCTCTGCAGCAGACTTCTTAAAGTGACTGAGGCCCTGTCCCAAATGGCATACGTATGAAGCTTTCAGTGTTCGTGTCCCGGAAGTTACCATTTATGCAACACGTGAGGTAAGTTGTAACTTATGCATGGCTGATGCAACCAGCTCCAAGGTCAAAAAGGTGGAAAAAGGAGTACCTCATCTTCAAAAAGCTTACTTCTCTTCGCGTAACCCAGCGTTATAACTCTCTTCAAAACATGAAGCAATTCAACCGTTGGGTTAAACGATCAACATGAGAAGTCTAACAGTGTTTACACATCATAGATAGCCAAATAAGGGATTGGTCTCAGTTCATCAGGGTTAGATGTGGTTTATACTGCCAAGTCCTTCAGATTCTACTCACTTTCACTGCCCGCTCCCCTTTGAATGTCAGCGATCATTTACAGTTATTTATGAACGTGTCTCTATTCAACCTCTTAAGAAGTGACACAAGCCATAAATTTCTTCTGTATTTGTAGCGACGGAAAAAGGTTTGTGGAGGCCTGTCATGGAGATTGATTTATTTTATCAGCCCCAAAGGAGAGTTCAAATTAGTTTGGTTTCAAGTGGGGGGTGTTTTGCTAGATTTAAAAAAATATATATATATATTTTTTTTTTTTTTTTTTTTACATAAATATTTTCAACATTGATGCATAATAAACGTTTCTTGAGCAGCAAATCAGCATTTAGAATGATTTCTGAAGGATCATGTGACACTGAAGACTGGAGTAATGATGCTGAAAGTTCAACTTTGCATCACAGGAATAAATTACATTTTAAAATATATTAAAATAGAAAACAGTTAGGCTATTTTAAATTGTAAAAATATTTCACAATATTGCTGTGTTTTTTTTGTTTTTGTTTTTTTTTTATCAAATAAATGCAGACATGGTGAGCATAAGAGACTTCTTTTAAAAACATTGACAGCAAGGGACAAGTGTGAAAGAGAGGGGAAAACAACAAGGATATAAGGAGGTAGTAGACAGCAGTAAGAATACTCAATGTGATAAACTGTAAAAAAAAGTCACAAATGAAAAGCTGTTTCATGTGTCTTATCAGAAACACACCTGCGTCAGTGACAACTGTGTGACAGCACCGCGGTGATAAATGAGTGTATTTAAATAGCAAATGAGGGATGAGACAAACACATGAAGGTCACTGGCTTACGTCTAACGCTGAACCTGGTTACCCCCATTATAATTGCTTCTCTCAGCCAACGTTTCTCATGAATATTAAGCGGGATTTAACGTAGACACACCCCCACCCCTCCCAAAAAAATTCAGCAGCAATCTTATCTCGACATCGTTTTACATCGAAATGCTTTTCCATTTGCATAGAGCAACAATGCATGAAGATAAATGGCACTTTGGTCATTGCCGAACATATATGGGTTCAACTCACAAAAGCATGTCTAGGTAACATTTCGCCTCCAAATCAATAGGAAAGAATTGCAAGGCACAATATTTTTTATAAATAGCATTTCTATTTTGTTTTCCCTTTTTTTGGTGTTGTAAGCATAAATAAACACATTGTAATTCCCATTATGCTCAATGGTGATTCTTATTGCTGTGAATACTATAATTGTTCATGTATTGTATAAATAGAAATACTTAAATATAATTTATAAGTTACTTTTTTAATATTCCTATACTGATAACTTGGAGGAAAACATATATATAAGCTAAATATAGTAGCTTTTTCTGGTGGTGAAATAGGTTAATATTGAGATGAATTTGTGAGTCGTGGGTTACACATATATTTCATAATAAATCTGTTAGGGCTGTCCCTGATTCCTCTATTATATCAGAGTACTCGATTAAAAAAAAAAATCCATTAACCGCATTTTATTTATATATATCTCTCTCTCTCTGGTAATGCTGTAAACTATATAGGGAGCCCTTACTTGCACGGTACTATAATATTAAAGGTTAACAACAGAGCCCAAACTATTAGCCTAAATTCAATTGCTATTTATTTTTGACCATAGGCCCTGCCCACTGGTGTTCAGTTGATAACGGCTGACATTTGCCTACATTTGATGTGAGCTTTGCGTCACGTCAAAATTAAATAATGTGCAAAAAAACGTTTGACGTACCCAAAGTTAAATGAATAATTTCACTAGTATTTTATTTGCTTGGCTGTTCAAGCAGTGTTAGCTGCGTGAATCTTTTTTTTTAAATGCTACTCTCAGATAGATCAGTGCATAAACTTGTTCAAGGACCGCTTCAGAGACAGAAACATCACCTGTGTCTCCTGTAATCAATGAAAGAAAAATCATTTTTCATGGAACACGACTTGCCCATTAATTTGCACGTCAGGGTCAAGATCTCAACTCGGAAGGCATTGATGGAAGGTATAAGAAAACAAAGTGACTTTTTAGTATGTTCAGTACATCAGTATTAGACCCAGACTGAAAACCCGTTTGATTTCTGCCACACTCTAGAATATAGAACTCAGGATGTACAGACCAGCTTGGAGAGAAAAGGAAGGCAAAAACCTTAGAAATACGCCAATGGCATGTAGCTCCCATGACCAGGCCTTCGTTAAAACTGCAACACGTTCCAGTAGTAACACAGACAGACAGGAAGAAAGGGGGGCAGGCAAGAAAACACTGTTGGAACATCTGACGTTCTGTGGGGAATTCTGAATAAAACAACATACAGTAACACAACATTTCAAGACCACCAACAAGCTAGCAAAAAACATACACCCAAAGAGGCCAAAGAAATTTCAGCTAATGCCAAGTTTGTGTCTCTGGTTTTTGTTGAAATATTTATGTGATTGTCTTTAAAAACTTGAAGTCTTGAAAAAACCATAGACTTTATATTGGGTTCTTAACCCTCTGCCGCATAGTGTTGCCATATGGCAACATACTCTGTGTTCATTTCCTTGCCACTGCCTCTTTAAGAAAACATTCTCTTGTTTTTGTTGGAATGAGAATACCTTAGTTTAGCCAATGATGTGCTTTGGTTAAGTCACATGACATGCAGTTGTTTTCTGTGACGCGATTTTTGACAGACTGCCGTCTCTTGTCGGTAGTTGCTGAAAGCAAACTAAAACATAAGTAACAAACAAGGACCAGGCCATTTCACATACACAAACAAATCGGAAACATCACCTCAGGTAAATTATGATGACATATTCACCACTCAAAAGTTTTTATGAAATTAGTTTTTGGTAAATCGATCAAATGTCCTGTGCAATAGTGGAATGACATTATTGCAATAGTTTGGCTAGCTAGAAAGGTCAGCTGCAACAATCTGTTAAGCTGTAACAATAACAACATTAATGCTAGTGATATAATGTTGATTAGTCATGTTTAAGGACTGCCAAGGCATTTTTATTATGGAAAAAATGTTGTTGCCATATGGCAACATATCATAAAGTACATTAAAACAATATTTTTTCCATTTTTTTTTTAACAGCACTTCCAAGTTAAACCATTCTAAGAAAAGGAAAAAGTATTTTTTTCTATAGATCTATCATAATGTGTGCGGTAGAGGGTTAATCATTCATTTCTGCTACGTTTCAAATGCCTTTTAAAGTGGGACTTATTTATCTGGAAAGAACTGGATTGTGAAATGTGGGCATTAAAATAGAAGGACTTGGTAAAGTCATTCGAAGACAAGTCTTTTTAGACATTTTTTTTGTCTTCATAATAATGTGTGCTGAAATCATTCACAATAAGACCAGACAAGTTTTAAGTAAAAAGCTTATTTGCATGTTGTCTTTAAATCAAGTCGCATTTTATTTATTTATTTATTTATTTTTTAAGTTTTACTTGAGCTCAACTTTACTTTAAGGGGCAATTTATATGCATTTGAAACATTCAAGTCAAGCCTTTTTTTGTGATAAGCCTCAAACCATTTTTTGACTCCTAATTTTGGATTATTGGTAAATTGCAGCAGCAGGATTTGCTAAAGTGAAGCGCTAAACCACTCCTCACCTTCTCAAGGTTGGCGTTTCAACATGAAAGTAGAAACGTTTGGTAGAAACCGCCATTGCTTTGCTCTTGATTGACACTTCCCTTTGAAAACCTAAATATCAACAGCTGCATTCAAATGCCTTTTTTTGCATACTGACCTCATACACCTGGGTGGCAAACTGTAAAATGAAATCTTTTTTTACGATGAGATACAAGGACAAATGAGACTATTGGTGTGCAGACAGGCAGCAAGCAACCCCTAAACTCATTCCTGATTTAGAGGTGCGACTGGCCCCGTCATTTAGGCTATAAAGAGATGTGTAAAAGTCAAACGCGTTTCTTAAAGTAGCGGCGTTTTAACAGCATCCATTATTCATTTGACTGCTTTAAATTATTAATCTATTCATAAGGAGACTCAATTATACTCTGAAAACAGAAGCTGAGCCAATTCACGATTTTCTTTTTTAAGAGATGACCTACATTAAAAAGCGTTCATGTTCTTATTATTTTATCTTTGTAGCATAACGCTATTCACCGCATTCATAATACATCTCTCATAATGAAAATACAGACATGTCTTATTAAGCAAATGGAAGAAAATGCATTTCTTAGAGGCTGCATATACAGTGTAGGCATTTTCAAAGAAATAACATGAATGCGTTTTGCTTTAACATGCTATTCTTTTGGCGTTTGTGACTATTATCATTCATTTAATATGTTTTTTTTGCTTCTATGTGTAAGAGTCATCTATGATTCATACTTCACAGATGAACATCGTATGGCTCTGCTGTATAGTTTGCCTCATTCAACACTAGAAATGAAAAATTTCACAGGGCATTTATATTTGCAATTTTTCATTATAAAAATATGTGTATGATACTTTCAATGCATAAAGTAAAATCTGCTGCAGACCATTTGGTCTGAATAATGAATATTCACATTTTTGGAACCCAATCAACTCAACAGCGTTATCAAAAATACATGAGAACGTAGGCTATCTTCTAAACTAAAGAATGGCTTGCTAAATGTATTTTGATTATCTGATTTCCCAAATTGATGTTAAATTTAATGCAATGCAAATATATACTGTACACGTTAAGTGCCTTACTGGAATGAAGTTGGCATACTTTTCATGTCCTACTAAAACTGATTTTATTAATATTATGTGTGCGAATTGATTTCTATAATTTGCACTGTTAAAGTTTAACTTGTGATGTTTCTGTTCTCTGGCCTGTTAATTTAAGTAACCTTATGTGTAATATTGATTTAGGGGTGTTTATTTGGTAGTACTTTAACTCATGATTTTTGTGAACTAACAATAACCATTTTTTTTTCAGCATTTATTAATATGTGTAAAAATAAATGGTTAATTTGTTCATGTGAAATTGAGATTAAATGTTGTAAATGTATTGTTGAATAAATGCATTATAAAAGTACCTTTTAAAGGGGCAGTTCACCCAAAAATGAAAATAACCTTGTAATTTACTCACCCTCAAGCCATCCTAGGTGTTTATGACTTCCTTCTCTCAGCCAAACACAATCAGAGTTATATTAAAAAATACTCTGGCTCTGTCAAGCTTTATAATTGGAGTGAATGGTGGAGTTTGAAGCCCACAAATGTCCATCCATCATTTGTTACACAATATCTACAATCAAATGTTCCTTCACAACTAATTTTTTGGGTGGTAACTGGGGCATTCTCCATTGAACATGCATAAGTCTGAAAACGAGACTTTTCTTATTGACTTTTTTTATTTGGACTTTACTGAACTGATAATGCTAAACCTATTATGCAAATTGGCAAAGTTGGTCTTTTGAAGAATAGACCATATTTCAAAATTCATTTGGCTCTGCTGATTAAGGAATTATAGCTGTGGTTTTTTTAGGGAGGAGGTTTCGGCCCAGTGAACACCACAGTCTGTTAATGGTGAACAATGTAGTGTTTTAAGAGTAATTTCACAGATCTGCTCTCTGAAGCAATGAGAGCGGTAACTAGGTCTGAACCTTTTACTCCGTCTGGCCTGTGAAAGTTAAAAAAGCTGTAATACAATTAATCAAGCAATCGTTACCTTGATGATAACCTTTCTTTGATATTTCAGCCAGACCATTGGAACATGGTAATATTAATAATTTCAGTGTTTGGTTTTTTTTTTTTTTTTTCTTACGTTATATTTTGGCTTTTTTGCCTTTATTTAGATAGGACAGTAGAAGGACAGATAGGAAATCACGGGAAAGGAGAGAAGGGAATCGGATTGGGAAAGGACCTCAAGCCGGGACTCGAACTCGGGTCGCCCGAAGTGCAACTGCACCATATGTCAGAGCCCTGAAACGTGTTTGATTTTTACCGTCTTTTTTTTTTTTTTTAAGTACTAATTCAGATATTGTGTTGGATCACCACATCCAATGTAAATGCAGTGTAAAAAAAAAGTGTACAGAGTAAAACTGGTTTAAAATCACTGTTTTGTTGTCAGGCAGTAAAACTTATAAAATATTTAACATTTCAAATTGGAACATTTATTTTTAGGAGGGAAGGGTACGTTGAATCTAAAAACATTTAGCGTCTTGTCAGTGTCAGATGTGCTGTGACAAATCCAAGCGTAAAATAAGACCTGACATGAGTGTGTCTACAGCGTGTGAATCGGGATAAATGATCTTCCACTTGAGACTTTATAACAAATATTCTGGTTTATGTAGAGATGTCCATCATTCCCTGGAGAGTTTGATATGTATTTTATGTAGTGCTTGATCAAATAGACTTCATGTCTTTGAGCGTGTTGCTTTCATCTCTGCTGGAGACCTGATCATCAGAAATTCACACTGAGACTCTCTCGTTCTTTGGTTTCACGCCATCGTGTTTGTTTCTTTATGTATAAAGTTTAGCTTTGGCCCCTCGGTCTTGTAGTAATTCAATCTTGGTGCAGAGACAGAAAGAAATAGAGAGATGAAGTTTGAGACTGGTAGCTTATTCCCAGGAGGCCGTTGTGCCCCATGTCGCAGCCACAGTGTCGCCAAACCTCTCTCTGACATTTGAGACCTCACTGCACTCGCTTACAGGTCTACATCCACACACACTTCATACACATACATGCCTACAGTAAACCAAGCAGAACAGTTATTAAATAGACTTTTACATTTTCTAAAGAACTTGAGTGCTGCTTGCATTTACGAAAACCAGAGTTCAAGGGTCCAAGTCAATAGAGCCGACCTCCAAATCTCAATGACATTCTGATCTCTAGATATTGCTCCCTCATTCAATGGAAGTCTATTGTTTTTTTGTTTTTTTTCGTCAGGTGAAAATCTTAATTCCGATTGATTGCTTATAAAAGAAGATAAAATAAAAATGTATACTTTATTCATTCACTTCATTCAGCTACATTTTCCCATGGTCATTAATTCCTAAAAATGAATAAATATAAATTTATTTCACAAAAATGGTTGATACACACAAGTACCATCCAACTTTACTTGACATACACATCAATTGTAAGAATATCACCAACACTGATGAATAAACGATATAAGACAAGGCTGTTAAATAGCAGTCCCCAAACTAGTTTTTGTTAATACAATAAAGTTAGTAAGTTGGTATGAGCCTCCAGTCATTAAAAAATATATAATATAACACAAAATGAAAATTAAGCTGTATTTTGGGGTTACGGAAACAACAGTTACCATGGTAAATCCACAATACTAACATGAACTGTTAATTAATCATATGCAAATGGCTCCTGATGAATAGAATGAACATCAAACCTGCATGCAAATCTTTCCGTAGCTAACAAGCAAAGAACTTATATTACGCAAAGAAGTTCTATAATTTATTGGAACTTTTTGGTAATATGACTTACGAGTTGACAACGTAACTACGAAGTTGCATTCTCATTTATTTTGTTCTTTTTATATATAGCGAAGTGATGCACAGCGTGCTTGCAATTGAAGAGTACGCACAACGAGAATAGTATAATGTCGGACAGGTGAGGTGAGAGACTTTTATTTTGTAACAAGTTACGAAAATAACGTTAGAATGATGACACTAACATAAAGCCTGACAACATCAGCAGATACTGAATCAGGACAAAGCGTTTTTCTCAGGCACTCTTGACTTAAACTCAGTCTGACAGAAGAGTCAACAGCTTTCACACACTCCTTTCAAAATAAAAGTCTCTATTCAGAAAAAATAGCTTTTTTGCATGTAAAATTTCACCGAAATGTTGTTAATGTGACCGCAACTTAACTTGCTTAGCAAGGTTGTCTTTAAACTGTTGCTCCACCTTCACATAAGATGTAAAAGAAAACATTTTGTATTCTAAAGTCAACTCTTGTGGTAATGCTGAGAATGTGACTTCGGTTGAGAAACGCAATTAAGTTTTTGGAGCATAACGATGTAGCTTGTGTACACGTCCTTGTGTAGAAATTGTTTCAAAACTTTCTGATTTTATTTTATTCACATGTTGTGTGTAAATGCATTTATGCTTGGCTAAATGCTACGATTCAAACGATAGAGACACCTGGACAAACAAAACATATCTGCCCCACTTCTCTGTAGTGATTTTAGAAACCCTGTATTTTAAGGAATTTATTGGTGTGTGTGTGGTCATTTTTTAAATAGAAATCAAAATGATGTTTGACTACCTAAAGTTTATGTTTGTGAGGGTCAAGCGAAGGGTGAAGTGAAGTCAGTTACTTCTGGGCTTGTCTTTACATTATAAAGGGAAAATAATTGAGTTGGGCTGATCCGAAGTTGTGTGTTAGAATCCATAAACCTCGAGCTACAACACCAAGATTACTAAGAGTGCAGCACAGTTTCAAAACATCCCTGTTTGTCTAACCTACTTTCTTCTGGTATTTTTCTTGTTTCAAAGCCCATTTGAGGTTTATTTTTTCTCATTCCCATGTATTTCATCATTTAGAGACAATAGTCCATTGGTCCTCCAGTCTGGAAGAGTTAGAGTCTGTTGAAAAAGTAAAACAAACATCAAATTGCCAGGGGAATAAATGCCAAGCCAAGCAACTGCCATTGAGATGAATGGGAATGTTAACATATAACTCCAGGTATTATAGACCTCCAGGATCTTCACTCACCCCGTCACACCATATTCCCAATTCATAACTTACACAAACCCTCCCCAACCTCTAGGGAACCATTCCACCTTTGGTCCTTTTCATCTGGGAATGGGGGAAATGAGTTTCAGATCAATAACTGGAATGGGAACGGAAGTACACTAGTGGTGGGATGGTTTTAGATCTTTATTAGAGAGTCATTTACCAACATACCATCACTGGGTGTGTGTATGGAGGGTGGAGGGATCCGGCGGGGTGACACTGAGCCGACAGACTGAATTTGTTGAGTCAGTGGAGCAAAGAAATTATGTCTGATAACTGAAATTGAAACAGCCTCCCTGCTCAGTGTTCCTTATTCTCTCCATCTCTCCAATGAGCTCAAGATTTTCTTTCGACTTTTCGCTCCAAATACCATGCTAGTTGGATGCTGCAGAAATACGAAGGAACTTAGAGGCCTGTAGTTTCATTGAAAAACTGACAAGCGTGGAAGTCATGGTAGAAAGTGAGATGTCTTGATGTCATTACACCTTCAGCTGGAATCTCTATGGTATCGCCACACTGTGGAAACATTTGTGGGTGTTGCAGTTAGCCTACCTGATTTGCATCTTTTGTATTAGTGCATTTCTACTTTGAAGCCATGCACTTGCCACTTTTGCTTTAGATTGTGTAGGGCCCTGAGAAATGTTCATTTTATTTATGTTTACTCAGTGAAGTACATTCTGTTGTACAATACATGATGTAATATAATGTAATATATTTTCATCAGATTAAACCGAACTTTTGAAATCATAGGGTCCTACATTACACCTGCAGCTGGACTTTCTGCGGTATCACCATGCACCGATTACGTTCAGTTTTTTTGGACACGTTGCACCGTGATTTGCATCTTTTGCATTAGTGAAATCCCGCTTTGAAGCCATACACTTTCTTGATTTTCTCACTGTTTAAGTTGTGTTAAATGAGTCTTTAAGTCCATCATTTGAAGTCAAAGATACTAGCTCTGTCCCCAAAGATTTACTTGATGTGGATTTATGGCCTTTCTTGTGGCTTTTTCACACTTCTATGAAGTTCAAAGAGTGGGAGGTTGTCCCCTTTGACATTTAATGATTCAAAAGGGTGCCAGTGAGCGCCTCATTTGTGCCCTTGACGTACCCTGGATGTGTCTTTGTTTTTTTTTTAAGTCTGTACTGGTGTTGAATTCATGAGAGTCTACTACCCAACAGTCCATGTGGCACTAGGGTGTGAACTCCGAGAATGACCAAAGGGCTGAGAGTGCCATTTAGGTCAGGACAAAGGTTTTTTAATGTGGATTTATCTCAAGCTTATCCTCCAAATGTACTCTAAATAGGCTGTACTTGTTTGCTCTGCCTTTGAAAAAAGAACCTAATATAGCCAGGACACATCTGATCTACTTCAGTGTTGCCACTGTAACTGCAACATTTAGCACATATATCAAATAAAAAAAGAATTAGACCTACTAACACAAGTATAGATCTAATTCATTGCACCCCAATATCTGATGTTTTGCATTGCAACATTGCTTCCATTGTATTTCATTATTATGAATTATTTCTATTACCGTATTATATTTTTTGTAATTCTCATTCATCAGAATTCATAATTCTCATTAGATTCTCAACTGGCATACATTAATTAGGCTACATGTAGTATCGTGTAACTATGCAACCCGGTCACACTAAATGCATCTCTATAGCGCGCATTGTGTTTATCGTGCAATTTATACGCGGAAATTAGTTTTTACGTGCATATGATACGCATGGGTAGGTTTAGTAGTGGTGTGGGGTACGTATGTATTATAAGGGGTGCGTGTGTATTACACGCAATAAAGTGCGTATCATATGCACGTAAAAAACTTTTAAAACATTTTCACATACTCATGAGTTCAGCGTATTCAGAGACACATTTTCATGAGATCAGGCTGAACTAAATCACACCTTAAAATAAAGTGTTAGCAAAAACGACTTACTGTACTATAGCAATAAAAGTAAATTATGCATAATTACAAGTAACTGATCCTAAACCTAACCCTACCCCGTAACTATAGTAATTGTATGTTGTTAATTAATATTACTCAGTACTTATACAATGTAACTACGTCACCTTAAAATAAAGTGTAACCTATTTTTTTCCCCTTTGAAAGTTAATAATGTAATGATAATGCCAATAATGCAAAACATCTCAGTGTCAATGTCCTAAAAATCATCTTGTTTTACTTTTCAATTTAAACTTTTTTGCCCAAACATGATGTTGACCAGGTTTTGTGAGGTCCTGTAGCTTTTTTTCCTGTAGCCACTCACTAGCATGACTATAAATTATGTGGGAGGAATTGATTTAAATGTTTAAATTTCAGTGGTACTATTGTAGCCGATGTGATTTCGGGTTATTTGGAAAATGAATGGGTGAAGGTACAATAACAACAGTCGGAACAGTTTGCCATTCCACGATTACATAACCTTTTACTTTAATCGGTTGTCAGATTTTGCACATTTAGTTTTTTAGAACTTCACATGCATTTTGGCAACTTCTTGACATACTTTCTGCCTCCTGCATACAAATAAGCCTGACCTGGTTCGCTAGTCTTCGCAGGCTGACTGTGTTTTGTTCCACTGCTTTGACGCTGAGAGTTGTGTGAGCTGATGGGGCCGACGCTGGCACTGTCAAAGCCTCCGTACCTACTTAAAAGTAAATGCGTCTTTCATTTAACATAATTTTTCTGCCACTTTCCCTCTATTAATTCTGTCAGGAATGGTGAATTGCTGTAGAGCCTCAACCAATCAAACGTCACTGCAAACGTATGTAGATCTCTCATGAGATTGACACACCGTTAAAGGAAGGACGGAAGAGCTGTTTGATAAATTTTTAGAATGACGCTTGTCTAAAAACCTATTACGACGACTAACACATACTTTCACTGACCACAAAAGCTTGTCTTTCATGGTGGATAAAAAGGTAGAGAACAAAAATAAAACAAGGAACCATGTCAAGAAATAATGCTATGCCAGTGGTCCTCTTTTCACAATGGGAAAATGTGATAAAAAATAAATGTATTTACTCTATTTTTGTGTTGTAAAGTGTTTTCTTTATTCTATTTCAGTGAAACATTAATACAAAGCAGCTTTTTCTTTAATTATTTTACAATTTTAATCAAATATATTTATGACTTCTGGGCTTAATTGTCTTGAAAGTATCACAATGCAAATAAGCTTCATTTTCTTAATTTTTTGCTGTATTTAGTAAATTAGTGATGTGAAAATATGTGAGCCTGTTAAGTGTATAAATTGGATGATTCACTAAATTAACTCCTCGTTGATTTGTACAGTCAGTTTAATGGTGGAACTACAAGCTTTGGAGGTTTCGGGTGAAGGAAAACGGCTCAAACATGGCACACTACATCTGATAGGAGGCTGGGAAAATATCTGCCAAGGTGTGCTGGTTTATTGCACAACTGGAATTGATGTCGGGCGTCTCGGTATGTAAAACTTAAATCGAATTGTGGGGGCAGCGCTGGTCCTCAAAATTACATAACATAAATTCAGCTCTATAAAGCTATCAGGTGAGAGTGGTGAAGGTTTACAGTATATAGAAGCTTCCAAAAAACTTGGAGAAGTTTTTGTCATCGTCCTTTTTTTCAGTTCTCACATGGATAACTGTGTCAAAGCAATTGGAAGTGTAAGGGTTGATTTAGATGTCTCCGCCTCTACTTGGACATTTGCGGCCTTTTGGGGCTAGTTCTGCAAACGATTAAGCTAAACAACTAAAACGAAGAATGCAGTAAAGATTACTGGCCTAGAAGCTTCTACAAATTATGTCTTGTTGATTCTAATTACTCTCATCCTACTGAATATTAAAGGTGACCAGTTAAATCCATTTTATGGTTAAGGTATTAGGCATGTTTTAGTCACAGTCACGCTGGTTTTAGCTTTGGCTACATTATCAGTGTGTGAATCCTGCAATAATAACCAGCTTAACCACCTTGTTAGTAAAGTACCTATATTATCCATCTAAAATGAGTTTTTGAAAGGGCGAGCTGTTCTAGTTTAAAATTAATATCAATGAATAAAGGAAATTGCATGTCCTGCTGCAAGATATTAAGACATTTTAAGATGTTTTCAGACATGTTTTTCACTGATACCAGCTGTGCATTCTCTCTCTCTCCTCTCCGACTGCAACACAACCTGCTTCTCTCATTCACTCGTCTTATTCGCTCCGGTTGAATAGTGTTGGTGTTGGCCTGAATTTCGGTATGGGGTTGCGGGTATTGTGCATAATTTTACTCATTCCCACAGGTTTCACGCTCACACCAAAAGTAGGCATGTGACGGCATCATGTTGTGATAATTGCTGAAGCTTTTATCATGGTTTATTATCACAATAGGCCTATTGAAATAAGTTTAAAAAAAAAAAAAATCTTTGTCATACTATTCTTTTTTTAAATTTAAACATTTAAATACAATAAAACCATACACACTTTTTTGTTTTTTTTATAAAGTAAACAAATGTTTCAAACAGATTAACTTCTTACACCCTGAAGGCATTTTTAATGATTTCACATCTAAGTGGCATACTTAAAAGTAATGGCTTATAACTCTCCAAGTTTTTTTTTTTTTTTTTTTTTTAAAGATATGAACAAGTGCGTGCTCTCATTTGATAGAAAACTTTTCACATAAAAAAAAAAAAAAAGATTTTGATCATGTTTAGACTAGGTTCTTATGTTACATCCCTGCTGAGAAAACCCTAGAAAAAGTGATGCAAATTATTTATTTATTTTGTACAATTGATGATTGACATGATGACTATTAGGAAGTATATATGAAAGCTCATAAGATTAAGCTTGGACATAATCATGTCAACTGCATCTGGGCCAAATGTTGTGTTGATATCTCAAAGCAATCAAAAGTTATGGCATTTGTAACCATGGCAGTCTTTATCAAAAGTCCAAAAACCTCTATAAACAAGTGATCTGGGTGTTTTACTGAACATAAGAACTACTTACATGTGTAAACGCCACAAAGCATATAAATATTTATAATTACACAGAATAGTAAGTATTAAGATCCTTATTTATGAGTGATGATCTTCCAGCGCTGTTTCAGGTGTGCGCTGACATTCTATGGCATACGGTAAATCAAGACCTATCAATCTGAGCGACTCCGGCTGTAAAACAGTGTCTCGACCCACAATATCCGAGATCCAGTTTCCATTGGTTGAACTTTCAAATGACCTTGGAAAACACTGCATCAATTTCGTGACACAATCAGATCCCGGAAGTCGTAGCTTTAGCCAAGTAGCATGTCAGTGTCACTCCATGAGGATTTTTTAGGATCTACGCATCATGTTATGAATCGAGTTTGAACCTGCTCTAAATAAAGAGGTGCGATTTACTATGGTTTACTAATGTTTGGCGAAGTTACAAAGCAGAACTTGGCTCAAAAGCCTTCATGAGCCTCGGTTCATGAGATCGGCCAAATTTAGTGTCTACTGATCGAGTCATAGAATGTAATTATCGGCCGATCGATTAGAGCATCCCTAGTACAAAAATTCCCTTTAGCCTCTCAATTAATATTAGGTTATAACTGCATTATACATGATTAACATGATTATAAAAGAATTAGCAAATGTTTAAAATGGTTTTATATGGAGTACATTTCTTGTTTTTGGTACATGTACTACGGTGTTCTGTGGATTACCTTAAAAGTATAATGCAAATGCCATGTTATATCAAAGAACCATGCTATCACCATCTCTGTACTGTACTACAACCAGAGAATGAAATGCACACAAATCGATATAGAAGTGGACAGACACGCTTCCTCTTCTACCACCCACAGCGTAGGGCTGGCGTCAAATGCTGGAAGACTATCTGCCACAGACCCGCACCCCTGGCGTCTCAAATACAGCTAACCACTCAACATATCGAGCGTCTGAGTGCCATGAGAGTAGCTAACATATCACGAACACATTCTATACTTCTACACACACACATTTCAGTCTCTCATTGCTTGAAGCTATTACCGTGCAGCATAGCCTCTCTACCCTTCATTACACTAGAGATCTCCACGGACCGCCGTGTGATGTATTGCATGTTTGTTCACACGTCTTCTACCGTAACGCTCTCCAAATCAGACACATTTATTGGGCGCGGGCTACAATTACTGGTAGGACCAGCAAGCAAAACCCACCTGCTCTAAAGAACCCATCAGTTCCAGACCAAGATGGATTCATCAAAAGTATTTAGAGCGTCAGTGAGAGTAGAAAGGATGTAGAGGCCAGACAGAGAACGATGAAGATGAGGATGAATCTCAACTCACATTTCACAAAGCCATTACTGGGCAATCTGCCCCTGCAATTTCTTCAATCTCACCCAATCAGACCCTGGCGTGGTAAGAGAGAGCTTGATGATGACTCACATTGCTAATGTGAAGATGAGTTTCTCCCCGTGTGTGTGTGATGGTGGGTGGGAAGATGTTTCAGACATCTAAACGTCTCTGATCTGGAGTGTTATTTTGGCTGTGAATCAAGAGAAGCTCATTTATTTTAAATTTACTTCAAGCGGTTCTTGATTTCCAGCCAAAACAACAATTGTTGATGTTTAATAAGTTTTTGCAATACAGAGACTCAGCAGTATGCAGATAATAAATATTTTCTACAGTGTGTTGTTGTTTGGTCTCGGTAGATCTTAGTCTGGTGTTTTTAATTTGCGAAGTACCGTTCGTTAAAGGGATTGTACGTGTTTTAAAATGCGTTTTAAAAAGTTTTCTGAAGTTGCTTGGCCACTGGAAGCATTTTTAAAAAGACTCTAAGTATCACAGAATGATCCCATCATGAACAAAAAATGTGACCTATCGTACACCCCCAAAACACAAATATACGACACATGTCACATGGGATAATTTTGTGTTACTTTTGCATCTTGCCGGTCGTTATTCACTGCCATTATATGGATGAGCACGAGGATTTTTTATTTTTTTTATTTCTCCTTTTGTGGTCCATAAAAGAAAGAGGGGCATACGGCATTAGAACACCAGGGTGAGTAAATGATTACTTAATTTCAATTTTTAGGGTGACACATCCTTTTAAGTACACAGTCTTATACCTTTGTCTTTTTGTCTGATCCCCCCATCCCCAAGTTTGTAATGTTGTGATTCAGCTCGCAGCTGATTGGTTTGATTCATGGCATATAACTTTAACAAAGACATTTTTTAAATCAAAAGAAGACTTTCAAATGAACTGGAAAAATACTTGGGGAACTAAGGTCACTGAAAAAGTGTTGACAATTTGACCATTTCTGCATATAACGTATATAATCTGGCAAAGTTAAGAATGTAGCAGGATTAGCGATGTATTTGTATTAGCTTTGAACCATTTCAGATTGCAATGACATGAAAAATCAAGCCTGCATAGCTAAAAGAACAGCTAGAATCTGTTCACATATTGCACAGAGTATATTTGTTATATCTAAGTGTTGGACTCCAGTATGAAAACAGCATGTATGTTTCGATTGAGTGACCTCCACAAGACTGGTGTAGTTCATATTTTTGTTTATCATGTTGACTAATATGTTGGTTTGCTCCCTTGCAAACCAACATATTGCTCAAAACCATAAAGGTAAAAATGGTTGCATCACATATGTTATGCTAAATATTGTTGTCCACAAGTTCAAGAGAGTGATTCAGTTTTTTTCAAATCCCAGATGGACGTATAAAAGTTGTGTATGTCTTGTTGTTTGTGAAGGTGTCAGACAGAATATCTCAATTTCTATCACTCCGCACCATCCACTAGGATATTTTTCAGAGCGTCGCGCACACATATACACAACGCGCACACTTACACACCTCACACTTCAGTGTGACACCTATCACACCAATCTCTGCCCTTCATCTACTTTCTCGTCTCTTTGACCCTTGTCTCATCCCATATTGTCCTTCAGCAACTGTGAGATAGTGTGTGTGCGGTGTGGTGTAATCTCTAAGAATGATACCGCAGGAAAAAAATAAAACTGTTGTTTTGAAATCTCTCCCGACTGGAGGGGTTTACCAATCTCAGGCACCTCGCAGAATTTTCCTGTCAGATCGCTGCCATCCCCGTGACCTTAAAGTAGCCCTTGGGTGCTGAAGCATGTAGCTGTGAAATAGTCCTTGACAATTAGATGTGCACGCACATGCAAACTGGCGCTTTCTTTCATATCCAGGTTTAATTGCATGTGGACAGTCATTACGAGATGTCTTAAAGGGCAAGCCTGCACGTCTTCAATAATAAATGTGACGCATTGTGAGGTACGCCACGGTCATTATGAGACCAAAACCATGATGGTTGGTTCTTTTCAAGTGTGGAATTGAAAATGTCAGTCTGCTTCGACAAATACTATAAAGCGGAATTACTTGTATTACTTCACTTGAAATTACTGACCAAGCTCAGAACTTTATATAATTTTGTTTTATTGTAACATTATTTTAAACCTTATTCCTGACGACCTCACTTTGGGGAACTTCCATTCAAAAACACTGAAATTAATCATTTCAAATCATAAGGTTGCCCTACAAATAAAGCTGATCTGTCAGTTTGACTGGATGAGCTGTCAATTTTCCTTCATGATTTATTAACGTTATACTTGGTATTTTAATGTGACATGTTATAACAAGAATATCTATGGCCAGAGCTCTTTTCAGTCGCTGCTTTCTTTTCCTCATGATTATTTTCTTTTCTCCCTTTGCAATCCGCTGTAAAAGTATGAAAAGGGACAACATATACTGCACATTTGTGGTCTGTTCTCCCGAATGTAATTTTCGATAGATTCCATTAATAATTCACTGGAATGTGCTATGGAAGTCAACGGGGTCCATTAACTGTCTGGTTAACAATATTCTTCAAAATATCATCTTTTGTGTTCAGAAGAAGAAAGAAATTCATACAGGTTTGGAACAACTTGAGGCTAAGTAAATGATGACAGAATTTTCATTTTTATCCCTTAATGCCAAGTGCACACTGTACAATTTATAGTCCTTTACAACTTTAGACTGTACGAACATGATCCCGTCATGTCACAGTGTGGGATTTCAGTTATCTTCAGACAGTCAAGATTCATTAAAAACAGTTTTACATCAATCCGTGACACGTTTGATCAGTCTCTAGCCTTTATTTTGTTCATGGCTTGTCCTGAAAAGAAAAAAAGCAAAAATTATGTTTGTGGAGCAGTTGTTGTTTTGTTGTGCTAATTGCATCATCAGGTTCTGCGCTCCTATTGTTTTTTGATTTGATGTCGTTTGACTGCAGGACTGCGCCTCAAAACTTCTGGAAAATGGATCGCAATGGTCATAAAAATGAACATGTCAAACTAGCGATTTTGGGGGGAGGTATGTAGAAAAAAAACAACAACTTGCATTACAATAGGTGTAATTGTGATTGTCAAAACATTTGGTAACTAAACAGAATTTTACACAATTTTCACGATTTTCACATTCTTGGGATTTGATTTCAATCTTGATTCAATATTGACTCTTTGGATAAATATTAGGTAGGCTACAGTAGATAGACTACATGTTAATTTTTCTCAAGAAAAAATATATCTCACATAATGCTGTAAACATACAGAGAGCCCTGTCAGCTGGTATTAAAGGTTAAAAATTAACAAATTAAATTAAATATAATTTGGTTTTCATTATAATAACAATTATGACACAAGTAAAAAATATAATACAAATATAATATAGTGCACATATTTAGCACAATACTCCTCTCTATTGCTATTTTTTCTAGTCAGCTAACGTGTGTTGGTCATTAAATGGCTTTCCTGAGGTAAATGTAACGTTCTGTGACATAATTGTTCACCTACAGTTTTTTTTACCTCTTTCCGTGGTTGAAAAACACTGATTTATCGATATTATGTATGAGGCATAAATACCTTTCGGTAAGTTGTACTGTATCTTTAAATAAAAAGTAACAGATGATCGGTTTTCTTGAACTGAGGCGCTACAGCGATCGGTCACGTCACATTTACAAGCGCCAAAACGGTAGGCTATTTATTGTCTGAATTTCGTAATAAAATGGACAGAACCTGAGAGCTTAGAATTTTTTTCATATCAAAAGTAACCTGCTCTGTCTAGTCTGTCAGGTGTCAGTGTCCTCTTTGCTCCGTGATTTTTCTCTGCGTGAGAAAATGGATGTGTGGCACGAGAGCGTGTGAAAAGTGTAAACTGCGTGAGTCTCACGCTGAATGCGTAGAGTTGGCAGCCCTGCTTTTAGAAGGGGGATAAATCGTCGGCAGCGTCCCTCTTTCCGCCATGCTTCTTCTCCATGTGAGGATTGTTTACATCAGTGCGCACGTGTTTCGCGCAGCATACAGGCAGTGTTTGTTTAAGTGGATGATGGAAAATAAGCGCGTTCTATAAATATAAATTCTGATCTATTATTTTTCACGGTATTTTGAAGTGCCCGCGATAACAATATCGTGCATATTCTTTACCGCGATTTATCGCATTACTGAATACCGGCATATGTCTAGTTTGCAGTTTGCACGAGCATCAGAGCGGACAAATTGGTGATGGTTAAGGATCTTGGCTGCTGATGTGAAGGTTGTAGGTTCAGTTCCACATAGCAGGGGACCCTGAAACCCAAGAGTCAGTGAGATCATTGCTGTGCTCCATCACCATTGGGCTCTTGAGCAAGGCACTTAACCCAAGGTTGCTCCTGCGGGACTGATTCTCCCAGCAATTAGTGTATCGCGAGTCACTTTGGATGAAAAGCATCTGCTAAATGGTGAGTAAATGAACATCGGCACTCCAGTTCCCAAGACCCGTGTTGAGAACTTAATAATGCTGCAACAGACTGTTAAATTGTTGCATTAGATTGTGACGTTTCTTGGAAAAGTGGTGTTTTTTTTTTAAGCGCATTATAACTTCACATTCCTCAAAATTCACATTCCAGAAGAAAGTCATACAGGTTTGGAATGACAGGAGGGTGAGTAAATGATGACAGCATTTTCCTTTTTTGTGTGAACTATCTGAAGATCCCCTGGGTTCAGTGAACACAGAGTGGTTTTAATACAAAGCCGAACACTGAAAGGTCAAATGAGATAAAAGTAAGTCAACTTGAAGATGCTGGCTTCTTACAGTGAGTCACCTTCTCTCGGATGACAGCCTTGAATTTGAGAGGAGGTGTGTGATAGCTGGAGTTGGAGAGTGAACAAGTAGAAAAAACACTCTTCTAAACTCTTAATTTCTCTGGCCTGTTCCTAATCCTTTTGAGGTCACACGGATTTCCATTTCTTCTTTCAAATTTTCCACCAATTTCCCCTTCAGTTTCACCTTAGGTTATTCATCCAATTTGAATTATGTTTGGCTTCTATAATCTCTAGACACTCCTGGTAAAGCATAAAATGCATGTTTTAATCATAAATCTACCGAAATATATATATGTATGTATTTATTTATTCATCCACTCTGTTTTGTTTAGATTTAGTTTTTCCTTTTGTTTTATTTTGTTTCAGTGAACACATTTTTTTTTGGTCAGTTTTTAGTTTTTTGCCGAAAATTGTCCTTTAAATTTAGTTGTTGTCAACATGACATTCATTAAAATGTATGCACACTGAAAAAAATGATAGTTGAATTTACAAAATAAATTTATGGTAAGTGGTTGCACACAATTGATTTTAGCTACATTTAAACAAATGCATTAAGTTGAACTTATTATTAAATTTTAGTTCAACTTAATGCATTTGTTTAAATGTAGCTAAAATCATTTGTGTGCAACCACTTACCATAAAAATTAAGTAAATTCAACGAATCATTTTTTTCAGTGTATTTATTCATTAATTAATTAAAAAATTTTTAAACCTCTTTAGTTAATCCTTTTATTTTGTTTGTTTTTGTGTTGGTCTTTCTTTTTCTTTTGCCAAAAACTATCCTTTAATCAGTCGTCATGTCTTATTCATTCAAATGTATGTATTAATTAATTATTAGATTTTTTAAAACAGCTGCTATCAAAGCATTTTAGTTAATCAATTTAGTCATCAATAACAACAATTTTACTTTTTTAAACTAGTAATTTTATTTACAAGGTTAACGCACCAAGAAACAAGGTGATATCAAGAGAGTGACAGATTGCACAAGGAAAAAAAGGCTTCCCAACATGGTTTCGATTCCGTTATCACAAAATGGAACACACTATTTTATCATCTGCTTGACTTCCAGGCCTTTCTCTCTCAGATGAACGAGTGATTATAACCACGTCGGCAGAAGCCAAACAGGGATCCATAGACTAGACAAATGTATACACAGCTGATCCCTCAACACTGGGGAAAAGCGCAGAACCGCCGCATTGTGGTAAATAATTGAGCGCTGCGTGATTAATTATGCATTATGAAATACACTGTCAAAGCAGAAAGTTTTATTTTGTACCCAAATACATAGAGCAATGCTGTTTTTTTTTTTTTTTGGATCTGGGTCAAAATGTTTAACAAACGCAGCCTTATCTAGTGAGCGCCGCATCGCCGTGGGTCTGACTGGTGGCCGGCGTGTCAATCGGTGACTAATTGTTGCGAACGAATCCGATTTCCCAGGAGCTCTTAACACTTTTGAGCTCCATTTCTCTGGATTTCTTATATGCCAGGTGCCTCAAGTTCGTTAATTTATTGAAAAGATTCTAATTAACTGGTTCTAGAGGGGGAAAGCAATGTCGCAGGAAGATTTATAGGTTGTGCAATACAGCTGGAAGGCGGCCCGTCAGAGCCACTCTACATAAAACTGCTCTGAACTGAAGCCTGCGCTCTTTGTTAGTCGCACATTCACGTCTGCTAAATACGTGGGCAATTACATTATTCTGAGGTAATTACCGTAAATTTAACCGCCTAAGGAAACAGCAGTTCTTTCTACATAAAGGCCCATTTTTAGCGTAGGCCTGTAGGAGTATATGAACTGCTGGTTTTCAACTGAGCAAAATAGGTTGCAGATCAATTACTAATTAAATACCAGTTGAGACTAATTGGTTTCAAAGTACCGAGCCACGAAATTGGAGAGTCGTAGAGCTGCGGATCACGAAAGTGTCAACACGCGTGACTCTAAAACCAGCTTAACGTGTTTTCCAGGCTGTCTCTATTTTAAGCATAGCTTTTGATCAATACGCAGACTCCCCCAAAGTGTCCTGTTTGGGGTAGACATCATTCACGGCGGACCCCGTAGACTGTTCCAGTTGTACATCCTGCTCGCGGGTACCAGCTTGAAGGATGATGTCATTACAAAACTATGTCATATTCCTTCCATTTTGTAAACAAGTGGTGCTATGAACTGGGCGTGCAAGTGTTGCAGTCCTTTGGTGTTATGTGGGACAAGTTTGGGACTCGTTCCTCGTGTACACCACATCATACATGCAGGAAGACCTAAAAGATAATGGTGTCAATGTCGACATGTCGATGTCTGTAAGAAGGTGTTTGTTTTGGGTTCATTTCAAATATCAACATGTTTCTCAGAAATCGCTTGCTGCAACTTTAACTGACCTGCATCTTTTAGAACACTAAAAAAAAAGTCCACTTTTGTGAGAACTGGTCACAAATGCAACCAAATTAATAATCCAAAAAACAAAAAAAACAAAAACGAGATTCATCCAATTTCTCATCTTTTTAATGATAAAATATGTTTTATACATACATTATATATTAAAAAATAGATGTGTAATCTAAATCATCTTTTTGTTTTATTGTATTTAATTTTTTGTTTCAGTGAACAAAAAGAGTTTTTGTTGTAAATTTAGTATACAGTAATAACTCTGATTGAAGCATGTAAAAGTAAATTGAACGTTTTTTTGTTGTTGTTGTTGTTCTTTTTTTTTTACGTGCCAGAAAGTTCCACACTGTGATGATCAGGATGGCTTTTGCAGCGCTAAATTGAGAGGAAAGTGGAACGGCTGGCAACCCACGAAAAGGCCTAGTCTGGTTTTGTTTGATAGTTTGGACTGATATGCATTTTCTCAGCGTGAGGAAACTAAGGCTCTCATTGTCAGAAGCAGAGCAATCAGAAAAGATGACAGACCCACTGAGAGCCGCAGGTAAGCAGGATGCAATAACCCTCAAAATAAAGCTCAACACCCGCATGTCTCCTTTGAATATAGACCGGCGACTGGACTCTACTTCAACTCCGTGAAAATGAAACTACTGGGATAAAGACCTGCTCCCTCAGAATGCCCCACAAATTGCGATACGCCACATGTCCACCATTCACCATTCGCTCAGGAAAGGTGTGGAAAACGTAGATGTCTTTTCCCTTCAATGAACTCTCTGCCGCAGTTACCACTGCAGTTTAGAGAATGAATGCTGACTTCATACCCTTCAGGCTTTTAAAAGGAGAAAATTATATACTCAGAGCTCATAAGCTCTAAAAGCATTAAAAAATTACTTTCCCATAAATTACTTGCGTCATCATTACAAATGGTTTCATTCCCAGGCGTAACAATGGAGGCAGTTTAAAATGTAATGCTTTAGCTTCAGTCGGGTTCTCGCGTGGTGTGAAGATTAATAAGAGATTCGTTATTGGAAAGGACAAATCATTGTCTAATTGTCTAAAGGGAAAATGCCATGTCTTCCTGAATGCTGAGAGATGATTGATGATTTTTGTTCCCAAAAAGAGCACAAAAAACCCCCACCAAAACAATGCTTTCTTGCATTTCTAAAAAGCTAAACAGAAGGCAATGGCATCACACAAAATGCTAAATATTTTTTCATAGATTGACAACTGTTTCAACTTGACGCAACATTTTAAATACATTGCGAGAAAGACCTGCAAGATGCTTCCTAATGGTCAAAGACATCCATCTAGCACATACAGTATTTACATGGAAACATTTTTCTGATGGACATGAGAATGCATCCTGTTAGAAAAGCCCTTAAAAGCAAGAATGTAACACATGTTTAGGATTAGAGAGGACCAAATGTAAGTAGTAACAAATCAACTATTAGACAATACACATCTAATGTAACGTTTATGTAATGTTACGTAATGTTCTAAAATAACGTTATAATCTAATGTAACGTAATCAACGTTTATGTTTCAATGTGGTAGCTATGGCCATGCCTAAAATAAGATAAAAGTATTCCATGTGATATTATGATGATTTTGTGTCACGAACAAATTAAATTTAAGTCGTTATTAATAGAAAATTCTTCGCATTATGTTGACAATGATTCCAGACAGTGCTGGTGTTTTGTAAATCAAAGACAATGTGCTATATTTTGACTTGAACTAACTATGGCTAACTAGGGATAGATTTTCAGCTTACATTTTGTAGTTTTTGAATTACGTTAACAGTGCATTTATGGTGCTATTTTGTCATTTTTGGAGCTTGACAGGGCTTGGTGTCCAGTATAAGAGCAGCATTAACATTCTTCAAACCATCTTCTTTTGTTTTCCACAGATGAAAGAAACCAATACGGGTTTGGTAGGAAATTAAGGTGTTTAAATGATGACAGCATTTTCATTTTGGCGTGAAACATTTCTTTAATGCCACATCTGCGTCTACAGTAATACAAAACATCATGCTTGAATCATCCGATCTGTTCTGCATCTCAGTCCAAAGAAGAGTAGACATCTAATCGAAGGATCTGAATTAATCAGTTAACAGGACAGATTCGTCAATTTGAGGCAGACTGACGAGATGGATCTTGGGAGTTGGGGACACATCGATCAGATGGTGTAAATAAAACTAATTATGCACTTTTTTTCATCCATTGTTTGTTTTAGCATCACAGTGGTGCAAAATAAGCTACATTATGCACCTAGCAGGAGGTATAGCAGAGGCCATCTGCACCCCTTGGCAAAAAAAAAAAAAAAAATGAGAAGATGACTAAAATTCAAATTCATTCTTTAAACATGCAGAACCTAGCCAGGAGGCCGTCGCAGTGCAGTTTATGTAGTGTAAATGAATAACATGGGGATAATTTGAGCAGTTATTCTACGCTTACATGGCACAAGATGATAAACTCTTGTGTGCTCAGCATTTTGAAACCCTTGTTAGATGTGTCGGCTGTCAGATCTATATTCGCTGTAGATAAACTCCCAGACGCGATCCTAAATCCGAACCATGATTTTTCTCTTTAGCTTTAGATTTGAGTTAGAATGGCAGTCCATGTGTTTGTGAAAGGTGTATGATCACACAGTATGGTGCAGACCACCTACCAACTGACAGCTGGCTGTAGAGCAATTTTGAAGTAATTTAAGACTCAAGATTGTTATAATAAAGCTAAATCTAACACTCGGTAGAGGCACAAAATCCCATAGACCATTGACGGAGAAACATGATCCATATCTAGAGAATATCATAGATACTTGAGGGTGAGCTCTTATTATAACCACCCAGAAATTCTTAGCAACCAGGATTGAAGTTCAGAGTTGAAAAATTGTAATTGGAATTGAATTGGCCACGCCCGCAGGAAGCTGAATCAGAAATTCAAAACAAGGCTTGTCTAGCAAATAATCAAAGTTTGTCTTGACAAGCTTTGGTTTTGCCTTTTTTTTAATTTATTTTTTTTTATCTTTTTTTTTATCAGTTGGCCACACCCCACAGGAAGTTGATTCCGAATGGTTTTTTTTGTTTGGTTTTTTAAAAATTATAGATTTTGTCAAGCCAATATTCAAAGTTTGTCTTGGAAAACCTTTGCTTTTCTGGTTAAACTTAAACATTATATATATTTTTTTTTACTTAATTTGAAATAAATCTTGAAATTTAACATTGTTTATTATTATTATTTTATATATTTTTACCTCAATTCAAGTTTAGCGCTGTGTCCAAAATCGCATAATGTCCGAGTAGGTACTACATTTGAATTTACTTTGTGACCGTTAAAAAAAGTATGTTCTGTATAATATGAATGTGTGTAGTATCAGTATGCATATTAAGTGTATAATTCTCCTGATTAAGTGTGTGGCCCTCATGAAATTCAGAATTTCTAGTGCTGGGAAACTTCACAGTGAAAAAGTATTAGAATAGTGTCTGGGTGTGCGTGTAAGTGTGAGGATATTGCATCATAGCATTATCTACTTGGAAAAAGACCTCAGAAAGAGATTTATACCCTCTTCAAAAAGCACCGTCCCCAAACAAACCGTACAGTTTGTTCTTCTGTTGGAATATCTGGATAGTTTCTGGGAAAAAATATTTGCTGTTCTGTTGCAATATAAGATCAGTTCTGTCTTCACATGCTATACACGCACACATTTTGAACTCATTCTAAGTTCTCTATAGAATTAATATTGCAAGCAGAATTTAAATTAGCATATTGAATTGCTAACCACTACATCACATATTCAATTAAAGTTTTAAATGTGTTTGTGGATTAGAAAACGCATTTAAAAACATTTCAAATTAATTTATTTGTAGTCGAGGCATAGTGGTTATTGCACTTGCTCCAATGTGCAAATTCGATTTCTACTCGCAACATTTCTCAATTCCATTCTTGTATTCCCTGTGATTTTTCATCTTCTGTAATGCCTGTATAAATAGAAGAAAGGTTAAAAAAAAAAAAGTCTGAGTCATGCTACTCAACACAAATTTCGAAGCCAGATTTGAATTCAGATTTCCCATATGAGCACCACAGGTCAATGTGCCATGTGTGTGCCAACTATTTGGCTACATTTCCAACTTAATTTTGGGATAAAGCGGAAGTCTTAATCTCGCCAGCCATATTCGATTAACTTTTTTTCCCTTCCAGTCAGCAGCAGCATTTTTGATAATTTTGACAAAGCTTTTATGGCCCCCAGAATATGTTGGCGTATGAATATCTAAACAAACAATATATCAAAAGAAAGAATAGAGCCATTTTATTCTAGCTTCACACATTCTTTTTTTTTTTTTTTTTTAATCAACACTTGAATGTTGGTATGTTTCATTAAAAAAAGCTAAATTGTGAACAAAAAGCTGAGAAAATCGTGTTTTTTATCAAAGACTATTTCTGGATCGGATTCAGAAAGATGATAAAAATATAGATGGAGTAGATCATGTACATCAACACCCCCAAAGCTGCACAGTCCTATACCTCTTCATGGGTTGACAATTCATTCAGTAACATCAGCCAGTTTTTATTTTATATGCTATTTAATGTTTAATGCTTACATGTGCTTATGCAATGCTTCCATTGGTTGTTTCTGCTGCTTCTTAGCTTGTTTTGGGAGATGTGTAATAGCGCCCTCTACCGTATAACAGTGAACACATGAAAATTCCGTCAATGGCAGGAAAGCGTTGTGTCATAAATGGTGGAAAAAATATGTCAATGACGGGGAAGCTTTGTGTCATAAATTATTTCAAATTACGTTAGTGACAGGGAAGCATTGTCATAAATGATGTAAAATTGCATCAGTGGTGGGGAAGCGTTGTCATAAATGGTGGAAAATTACATCAATGACAGAGAAGCATTGTGTCATAAATGACAGAAAATTCTGTCAATGACGGGGAAGCGTTGTGTCATAAATGACAAAAAATGGCGTCAGTTACAGGGAAGTGTTGTCATAAATGGTGGAAAATTACGTAAATGACGGGGAAGCGTTGTCAAATGACAAAAAATTACATCAATGACGGGGAAACGTGTCATAAATGGTGGAAAATTACATCAATGACTGGGAAGCATTGTGTCATAAATGACAGAAAATTATGTCAATGGCAGGGAAGTGTTGTGTCATAAATGGCGGAAAATTACGTCAGTGACAGGGAAGCATTGTCATGAATGACGAAAAATTACATCAATGACGGGGAAAAGTGTCATAAATGACGAAAAATTACGTCAATGACGGGGAAGCATTGTGTCATAAATGACAGACAATTCTGTCAATGCCAGGGAAGTGTTGTCATAAATGGTGGAAAATTACGTCAGTGACAGGGAAGCATTGTGTCATAAATGACGAAAAATTACATCAATGACGGGGAAGCATTGTGTCATAAATGACGAAAAATTACGTCAATGACGGGGAAGCGTTGTGTCATAAATGACAGAAAATTCTGTCAATGGCAGGGAAGTGTTGTGTCATAAATGGCGGAAAATTACGTCAGTGACAGGGAAGCATTGTCATGAATGACGAAAAATTACATCAATGACGGGGAAACGTGTCATAAAGGACGAAAAATTCTGTCAATGGTAGGGAAATGTTGTGTCATAAATGGCGGAAAATTACATAAATGAAAGGGAAGCGTTGTGTCATAAATGGCGGAAAATTACATCAATGACGGGGAAGCGTTGTGTCATAAATGGCGGAAAATGACATCAATGACTGGGAAGCGTTGTGTCATAAATGACGGAAAATTCCGTCAATGGCAGGAAAGTGTTTTGTCATAAATGGTGGAAAATTATGTCAATGTCAGGGAAGCGTTGTGTAATAAATGACGAAAAATTACTTCAATTACAGGGAAGTGTTGTGTCATAAATTATGGAAAATTACGTCAGTGACGGGGAAGCGTTGTCATAAATTACGGAAAATTCCGTCAATGAATTTTAGTAAAAGTAAAAAAAAAAATGTTTGGAAGTGCTGTCATAAGTGATGGAAATCTCCATCAATGTCGGGGAAGCGTTGTCATAAATGACGGAAAATTCCGTCAATGGCAGGGAAGCGTTGCGTCATAAAAGATGGAAAACTCCATCAATGGTGGGGAAGCGTTATCATAAATGACGGAAAATTCTGTCAATGGTGGGGAAGCGTGTCATAAATTATGGAAAATTCCGTCAGTGGTGGGGAAAGAGTTAATTGCGCTGCCCTATTGGGCATTCATCATCAGGTTCCTTCGCAGCAAGGTTTAGTAATAAAAGTCATGGGAAAAGGAAACATTCCTCAGCCATTATTGGATATCTTCACACACAGCCCAGTGACATGCAGAAACATCTCAGAACAAATATTGGCTCTACCGCAGAGGAAGATGCTGCGGCTGACGAGATTTCGTTTATAAAGCACTCTTCTGAACTCCACAGAGATTTCCACTGAGATGTTGCAGAATAATGTAGACAAAGAACAGATATATAGAAGAAAAACAAATATTTCACAAGTGCTGCTGACACTATTCGTTTTAGCGATAATGTGACTCTCCTTCTTCGTTTTTGTAATGCGTTTCTTTCCAATGACTGTAAGGATCCTACATGAGTCTGAAAACAGCCATAAAACTGCATTACTCTGTTCTCTCATACTGAAAACAAAGCCTGTGGAGTTCAGACAAGGATTGAGGTTATACTGTCCAATCTTTTTCTTTAAATTGAGTGAACATCACGACAGAGAAAACCCTTACTTATTTCTTACTTCCAACATTGGTAGCTTGTTTGTTTATTTACGTATAATAGGAGATGTTAATTTTGTCTAGCTCTGCTAAAATAAGAGTGATAGACAAAACAAATGTGAACCATCCCGCTGACCTTAGTCAATCTTAAGAGGATGTTTACATATAGAAGTCTTAAAGGTGCAGCAGCAAAACCTTTTTTTTTTATTAAATTAAGGTTACTAACGACTTGTAAATTTTAGGTTTTTATATAGTTTTTAACATTTACTTCAACAACAACAACAAAAAAAACGGTTACACTATTTTAAGGTGTCATTGTTACAGTGGTAACCATTTTTTTTACCGTTAGGATAGGATTTGGTTGAGGGTTAGTTGCATGTAATTATGCATCATTTACTGTTATTGCTATGGTAAGTACATGTAACAATGTAACAAGGACACTGTAAAATATAAGGTGTTACCAAAAAAACATACAACGTTTATTTCAGGCTTTAATTAAACAAACCATTTTTTTGTTAAGTTGTTAAAAATGTTGAACTTTATAAAAAAATGTTTAATTAATTTGTATCCCCAAAACAAACTTTACGCAATAGTAAAAACTCGAACTTTCTAGCTGCATAAGCTCAATCTCACACATCAGTTAATCACTTGAGGCCTATGCACTTTTAGCTACTTTAGTTAAACTGTGGACATGTTTACAACTAATAATGTACGTTAATTGCACACTTTCTGTGCATTAGCCATGTTTGCACATGCATTTGCGAACTTACAGTACAGTATTAAGAGTACTGTAGCATGTCCCCGTGAACTCTTGTGCCGCCCACAGCCATGCGGTTCTGTGCCGTTCGGTCGTCTTGCAGTCTCTCAATTTCAGGGGGGCGGCACTCTCACGGGTTGATAATCAGCCACAGTCACTGGCTGGGTATGTGTGGATCTTTCCATAGCTGTTTCAGATCGATGCAATTGCAACCTAAGCATTATGGGCCGGTTTCGTGTCAGCCGTGGCTCTGGCCTGACCGGGACCTTCGATAATGAATTAGCGCTGGTGAAATTCAATCCAAGACGAAGATTAATGTAAGTGCACGATGCCGGAACGCTTCATTCAGAGCGACGCTGGTACGATTGTACGTCAGGAAGCAGAATTCAAGAAAAGAGCAGATGAAAATTTCATACGACGCCTGAAAAACGGTGGTCTGCCTCACTCTTTGTGCCATTTTCTTTCTTTCTCTCTGTCAGAGAATAATAGATCAGAGCTTGGCACCTGCAGAGTCCTCTGCGGGGTACAGAGGGTCTTCATTTTCATTAAACACAATAGCCCAGGGACTGCATATCCAGCCGGCCTTATCTATTAAGAGAAACATTTTGGCTGGCAAGGTCAGTTCCATTTCTTCTCATTTCCTCTAACAGACAAACAAATAAATAATCTAATGAAACTTCCTTCACAGGTGGGGCATTTATGGATGATCTGTTCTGAGTCGCAAATAAAAATGGAGCAGGGATAGAAGGTGCCTTTTCCTGCAGACTGAATGGTAAATTATATTTAATTGTAATAAATAGTATTCTGTGACACTGGCCTGTGACACTGGCCTGAAGTAAATCAGAACTTTGAAACCATGTAGTCTCACTACAGTCAATCTAAAAATGTTCAAATATGTTTGAAAGCATCTTGAAACCTGAACCTTTTAGAAAAGCACTGGTTCTTCAAAAAAATACAAATTTTTAGTACTTTTAATAGATCAATTGATTTGTAAATTAAATGGATCTGTGAAATATTATTAGAATACAGGTTTAGCTGTAAAATAATATAATGATGTTTTTGTTATCTGTATATGTTAAATTGCTTTTCAGTGTCGTTGCTCAATTAGATTATCTTGCATAATTTAACTAAGCATCTACTATAAAATATACTTTATACATACACACAAATTATATATATATGTGTGTGTGTATATATATATACTATGTGTGTGTGTATATATATATATACATACATACATACATACATACATACACGTGTATATATATATATATATATATGTGTGTGTGTGTATGTATATATGTGTGTATGTATATATGTGTGTGTGTATGTATGTATGTGTGTGTGTATGTATGTATGTGTGTGTATATATGTGTGTGTGTGTGTGTGTGTGTGTGTATATATATATATACAGTGCACTGCATAAGTGAATACACCATACCTAGAGATTGGCATGGGGTACTTTCCATAAGATCATCTCTCAATGCAAATCAAACTAGCTATTAGGCTAACTGAAATAAAACCATGCCAATCTCTAGGTATGGTGAAGGCTATGTAATGATGTGGGGCTATTTTAATTCCAAAGGCCAAGGGAACTTTATCAGGATGCATAGTATCCTAAAAAAAATTTTTTTAAAATACTTAAAAATAAAAATCTGCCTGCCTCTATGGGAATTTAACATAGGGGTGTACTAACTTATGCACCCTGTATTTTAAGGAAGAACATTTATTTATTTACGATACATTAATCATTCACAAAGAAAATTGGTGTCCTTAAAGGTTGGATTTTTCCTAATTTTTTAAATTAAGGCATTACGTTCAATTTCCAAAATATGATTTTTTATTCCTCTTTTTAGTCAACTTTAGCATGGGTGTATTCACTTATGCATAGCACTGTATATATATATATATGTGTATATGTGTATGTGTGTGTATATATATGTGTGTGTGTGTGTGTGTGTGTGTGTGTGTGTGTGTGTGTGTGTGTGTGTGTGTGTGTATATATATATGTATGTGTGTGTGTGTGTGTGTGTGTGTGTGTATATATATATATATATATATATATATATATATATATATATATATATATATATATATGTATGTGTGTGTGTGTGTATGTTGTAACTCTTCAAGTTGTCCCAAACCTGTATGATTTTCAGTTTTCTGCTGAACACAAAAAAATATATTTTGAAGAATATGGGTAATCAAACAGTTGATAGACCCATGACTTCCATAGTTTGTTTCTTCTTCTCCATACTATGGAAGTCAATGGTTACCCATATTCTTCAAAATATCTTCTTTTGTATTTGTTTTTTGTGTCCATCTTCTTGGAACAACTTGAGGGTGAGGAAATGATGACAGAATTTTCATTTTTGGGTGAACTATCCCTTTAAATCTTAAAACATGCACTATTTATTTATAGTTTTTCCTTTCTTAATGGATTATACCTATAATTAATCACAACCATTAATCTGCAGAAACAAAAAATGTAACATGAATAACCTAGAACCAATAAGAGGAGGCTTTTTTGGACTGATCTTAGGTGCTCCAAATACTGTAGCTTTTATTTTAAAGATTTTACCCAACCCAGTGAGATTTAATTTTCAAACTTTTACCCCCTTATTGTGCAGTCTTTCTTGTGCTCTTTTATTTAAAGGCAGCTGGCAGCAGCAACAGGAGCAGCAGCACTCAGAAGAATTTAAAATACCACACTTGCTACATGCAACAGTTCCCACCTGTGGATTCAGTGAAAATACATCAAAAATACCAGGGTGGAAGTAGAACAGTTATTTTTGTTTCGTTCCAGGTGTCTTTACAACTCCTCTAATACGTTCAGGTGTTCGCCTCTCTCTCACACGTACGCCAGGTTGCCCCAGCTGGAAGACTAATTCAAGTACAGCTGGATGGATGGTTTTGAAATCTCTCATATCCATGCTTTATTTGTTCAATATTGATTAGAGATCCCGTCTAATGCAACTCTAACCCTCAGTATTTTGGCATACGCCGTCCGCAAAATTTAGATTGCACTCGGATCGGATAAGATGAAGCCCTCCAAAACCCGCAGAAGAGTACACCGGAATGGAGGAACAAAAGCTTTTTATGTTCATGAAGGTATCATTTGGAGTAATCTTTCGGAGAAAATGTATGTAACAAGTGTGTTGACGAATGGTTTTAAATCTCAATTCCTCAATTCTAACTCCATACATGTGATAAAAGCCATCTTTCCCATTTAAATCTATATGTTTTGTCCTATTTGTATATGAAAATGCATTTAATTTGATGTTTCTTCCCTCAAATTGTGAATGACACCTGAACAGGGGTTTGAAACCGTCATCTTGGACCGCTTACTCACCGACTAGTGCCGTTTTGCTGTTTAAATGTATGCATAGTAGCAAAGTGTTTATCCTAAAATTGCGGTCATGCCAGGGAAGGAACCGCCATCATCAGCACAAACAATCTAAAGCGCCAAACACAGCAATTACCCATAAACACCTGCTGTGTGGGCCGCTGCTCGGGGAATCGGCAGTGTAGCTGAATTGGTGTATTCTGCATGTGGGAGGGATAGAAACCGCATTGACCCTGTTTGTCTAATGAACGACATCGTCCTCCCCGCACAACTGTACTAACTCTGGGGAGCCCAGGAGGCTGAAGAAGAGAGAGATTTGTCTTTAGTACTGGACCGTGGAAATGGAACTGTTTGTAAGGTCATGGTTAGGAGTTGGCGATATATCACAATCAGTTTTTCAATATCATACAATATCCATATGTGTCACAATATTCATTAATTCATGTGGAAGGAAATGCTTCTCACATATTTGTTAGACCTTGAGAATGAATGTTATCATGTAAACTTGTTTGTTCACAATTAAACTCCACTGAGTAGCTACCTTTTATTTTAGGGCCCCATTAAATCCATTTGGAGAGGGGTGTATCGAAGTTTATTTTATCAAGCTTTAAAATGTAATCAAATGAAAATGTAACAACTAGTTTACAACAAAAATTGCACTTTATTTTTTGTCAAATAAGATGCTGCACAACTATGGAAGCTTGTTTCCGCCACAGAATAAAAACAATTAAAAAGGTAATTGCGACTTTTCATCTCACAATTCTGACCTTTTTCTCACAATTGCTAGTTTACATCTCAGCGTGATATGAAGTCGCAATTGTGTGTTACGGTATAAAGTCAGAATTGTGAGATAAACTTCTGAGGAAAAAGTCAGTTTTTTTTTCCTTAGAATTGAACTTTATAACTCACAATTGCGAGTCTATATCTCACAATTCTGGGAAAAGATGTCAGAATTGTGAGATATAAACTCACAATTGAATGTTATAAAGTCAGAATTGCGATATATAAACTCACAATTGCGAGAGAAAAGAATGTTTTTTATATCACTGCCTTTATATCACGCAATTCTGACTTTATATCTCGCAATTAGGAGAAAATTGAGAATTGTGAGATAAAAAGTTGCAATTATCTTTTAAAATGCAACAGAACTGTATAAATTTAAAACATGGATAAAAATATATATTTTGGTTGTGTGATATTCCTCAGAAAGAATATTATTACTTTGAAAAGTACATTTAGTAGTGTTATATTTCTGTGATCATTTCTTTAACCAAACTTTTATTTTGATGGCATGTCGCGAAAATTTTCCAGTTTTAGTTTCAGTGTGTATAATTTCAGTGTGTGGTATCGTGAAATATTATTTTTCTGTGCAATGGCTGTTTTTAAAGCAGTCGCTGTTGCAAGGAATTATTGTGTCTCTATTGGCGACAAACGTTCTTCCGTTGTTTGGTCAAACAGGATCAGTCTCCAACTTTTTTGATTGGCTAGAAAGAATTGTCTGTAGCAGCAGACAATTTTAGATAAAACCTCATCTTTTGGGTTGTATCACGTTTAAATGGTGCAAAAATAATGAAGTAGCTACAAAACAATCAAGTAGTTTAGCATTTTGACAGTATGACTAGATTAGTTTGTTGCATTGCTGTTTCATTGGCACAATCGAATTAAAGGGATAGTTCACTTTGAAATAAAATTTTGGTATGTTTTAGCTTACCTCAATGGCATCCAAGATGTAGGTGTCTTTGTTTCCGCGGTAGTTTCAATTTTGATATTTTTAGGTCAAACCGTTCTTGTCTGTCAGTCATATAATGCAGGTCTATGGTCACCACCTCGAAGAGCATGCACAGAGAAGTCCAAATTAAACAATTCCCCATCGTAAGTACACATTGATGGCCTAAGACACGAAACGAGCGGTTTGTGTGAGAAAACGAACAGTATTTATAGCGTTTTTACCTCTACACAACCACGTCCAAGTGATCTGAGGGCGCAGGCGCTTCCTGGTGTGTGACGTGTGCGCGCGTTCTGGCTTAGTCTGCGCAAGCGCCGGAAAGTGTACAAGAGGTAAAAACGATATAAATACTGTTCGTTTTCTCACACAAACCGCTCGTTTCGTGTCTTAGGCCATCAATGTGTACTTACGATGGGGAATTGTTTAATTTGGACTTCTCTGTGCATGCTCTTTGAGATAGTGACCATAGACCTGCATTATATGACTGACAGACAAGAACGGTTTGACCTAAAAATATCAAAATTGAAACTACTGCGGAAACAAAGACACCTACATCTTGGATGCCCTTGAGGTAAGCTAAAACATACCAAAATTTTATTTCAAAGTGAACTATCCCTTTAAGACTACCTTTTTTAATGCAATGTGACAAGTCATAAAAAGGTAAATTGACAGTAATTTTACCACTTGCATTGAAAGCAATTGCAGGATGTCACATTTTTGAACAAAGAAAATGGAAGTAGCTCGAACAATATGTTTTATACTAGCCTTGTGAAAAATACTTTAAAAAGTGCTTGCTTATTATGGAAATAATGTACTTGAAAAGAATATACTGGGAACACTTTACAATAAGGTTTCATTTGTTAACATTAGTTAATGCATTAACTTACATGAACCAACCATGAGCAATTTGTTACTGTATTTTTTAGTCTTTGTTAACGTTAGTTAATAAAACTATAGCTGTTCATTGTTAGTTAATGTTAATTCACAGTGCATAAACTAATGCCAATGGCCAATAGTGAAAATAATTGCTTTTATCAGCACTTCTTTTTCACAAGGGTATGCATGTACATTCGTTAGTTAAATTGCTGTTTAATTGTCACATTTGAGTTTTTACATGCTAATATATAAGGATGCCCAAATACAATGTTCGGAAATAACCAAGGCTTTAAGAAATTATCTGAAACATTCTTAAAACGGGACACATTTTTAGAGACATTATGATAAAGCACAGGAAAACCTCGTTGGAGTACAGTAGCACTTCAAGGCAGTGTACCTCCAATGAGGTTGTTCTGGAGAGATATCTCTGCTATCATAAGAAGAAAAATAGCGCACCGCTACAAGGTTTAATTCTTGTAGGAACGTCTGGCATTTTCTTGTGAGGTTCTTAATACCCAGACAGTAACTGAGAGAGCCATGGGCCCTTGTCATATTCCTTGACATGTCGCATAATGGGCCTATTGACAAACTGCCTGAGCTTCCCTTGGGCGGACGGCACATGAGTGGTGGTGAGTCTGAAACTCTTTTAGGAAAAGAAGCGTCTGATAAACAGTGCTTCGACCTATTGAAGTCCAACATAGACATAAATGTCATGATGACAGCTGGAGAGGCAGGAAAAAAACCCTTTCAATTTAACAAGAGGGGAAATTAAAAAGAAGCACAGTGTCAGTGTATTAGAGGAAACTGAATAAAGAACCGTACTTTCCCTGCTCCATTTTGACATACCGCTACATTACCAGAGGAAAGTAACTCTTGACACCTGCAGTCTTGTGTGGAATGGTAATATAGACCTGAAGGCATTGCTAAGAAGAGCATGACATACTGAAAAATGACATTCATATTGAAATTTTTGACATTTGTTTTGCGAACTTGGCACTATTTGAGACATATCTGAAACCTATTGAGACACCTTTAAAAGCTATGTGAGATTAATGGGGGTTTATTCTTTGTAGAAAAGGTGAATTACGTCAATGTCTCAATTTGCCCTCCGTTTTATCTCTAACTATCAACTAAAACTAAACTATCATTATAATAATTTGGTCTGAAAGAATTTGAGAAAAGTTTGAGTTCATATTGAGATCTGACTTTTGTGATATCTGTAAATGTTTCGATTTGCTCTCCATTTTACTTTAAGTTTTAATTTCGCCTCAGATGTTCCTCTGAAGCTCCCTAGGAGACAAGTTAGACAAATGTTGACCTTCAATAATAGTGTCAAATGAATGTGGATAGCATAACGCACATCATTCAGTCTTGAACGAAATGTTTGAGTTCATATTGAGATCTGACTTTTGATATTGAGATCACTTCAAAAACTATGAGATTATTACTGGGGTTTTTTATTGATCAATTTGCTCCCCATTTTATGTCGTTGATGTGAAGGAGAGACCGTTGAGACAATAAAGATATTTCTTTTGTGTGTTTGCGTGGATAACTGAAGGTTCACCCTATAGGGAAAATGACTCAGATTGGTCTTTCAAAGCTCATAACGCATAATGTTCTCAGTTTTGTTTCATTTAAAGTAGGTAATCAATTTTGTCTCCTTAAAATCCCTGGGAGAAATGAAAACAAATTAGACAATTGTTGACATAAGATAAGAGTATAATATGAATGTGGATAGCATAGCATAGCTCATTTGCTCATGAAAGGTTTGAGTTCATACTCAGATCCGATTTTTGATTTTGCAGACTTTGGCAAACCTGTAGAATTAATGGTGTATAACATCTTATTGCGTCCAAAGAGAAACTACTGAGTTAGTAAAGAGATCTCCATTTATGAATTTCTTTCCTATGGTTGTGGGTAACTAAGTTGAGTACTGAAATATCTGACTTTTGATTGCAGAAATATCCTGAGCATAGTTTGAGACAAAATTGAGATCTCTTCTGAAACTCCCAAGGAATTACATTTTGAGTTTACTGGAGTCTGTTCAGGTGAGCAATCTGAGTAGAAGGAAACATAACCATAAATTGTTTGGCTCCATTTGCTCTCTAATGAATTTTCATTACAGTCTACGAGAATCAAATTAAATATTAAAGAGATCTCGTGTGATTTTTTATTTTCCAGGGGATAAAGGACAATCCAAATGGAATGGGGTGAACATAATGCACATTCATGTTTTAATAGCTGATGGACATGGACACGCTGGAGTTAAATGGAGAAATGGACAAATGCAAAAAAAAAAAAATTTATTATGTACAGCAAAGAGGCTCATTGCTGATCTGCTCACCTTCTTCTGCACTTTGTTTCGAAATGATGTTAACCATACAAAGGCCCGCATCTATTCAATATGACTGAACTGTTGTGTAATTCCTCCATTATGAATCAAATCACAGGCATTTACTGAAGTGCCTCATAATGGCTTTATAATGGAAATTATCGTCGCTATCATCGGTCGTAAAAGTTAATAAATTTCAGCATATGCTCAGGGTGAGCTAATGTAAGAGGTTAATGGCGTTTCTACGGGAACGGGTGGAGCGTTCCGTAAATTTACCCCACAAAACCGCGATACTGGAATGTCAGGCTGTCGCACCATAACCAGATCCAGATAATGAGTGTCGATTTCTCGGAAATACAACCCAGAGGTCTTCCAGCTGAGGAGAATCTCCATTAAGGCTGAAGTGCTTTGTCAGCCGAACTGTATTGCATCTTGCTTAACGAGATTAAGTGAATTTAGATCTATGGGAAGCACGTCCAGCTCTTCTTTCTGGGGAAATAAAACCTGTGAAATATTTGTAATACCTTGAGCAATCAAAGGAGCCAAACACCGGTTCTCTAGAGTCACGGCCTGTTAGTTGTGTAATTCACTTTCACAGTCTGAATTCAGATATCAGAACCGTAATTAGTCACCTTTCTCTCCATAGATGCCTTTTTTGACACATTCTCTCCTTCCCTTTTTTATCTCCCTTTCTTTCCATCTGGCTTCCCAGCGAGGTGGGACAGAATCCATTGAAAACAGATGTTCCCTCACCTAGCCAGCTATTTTCCAGCACAGGCGCAGGAGGGATTCTTCTACGCGACCTGAAGTGCCCTTTCAAAACACACGCACGAAAGTGACGGCAGCGCCATAGTGAATGAATTTGAGCATCCACACGTTTTCGAACATCGTCTGATGGGCTGCCGTAAGTCCCATTGGGTAAGTTCACTCTATTAGTGTACTGATGATTTCAAACCCCCACATCCATAGAAGCCAATGATCCATGACGGATAGGATGGTTCCTCCGCCTTGGTTCCTTGCCATTTTCAGCACAGCCCTGATTTCCCCACTGTAAACTCGCGACTTTGGGTTTCCCGGGACTAGAACTCTAGGGCTTGAAATGTCAAAAGAGTGTACGTTGCTTTAAGTGTAAATTTAAATTAAGTTTAGATATACAGTAGATATATAATATGCCTATAGTTCTGGCTCTAAAATCTAATTAGGCATATTCAAATCTGTTATTGAATTAAGTACAATATGCACACATTTTGTGCCAAACATAAAGCAGCATCACCACCATCTTTCTGAAATGCAAATCACTTGTTTAAAGAGTTTTGAGTTGTTGTTTTTGTCGTCGAGCAGTAGCTCTCTCAGCTGAGATTGTACCGCTAATCCGGAGCAAACAGAAGCCATAATTAAAGTCCAATACACTTCCGCATGGATGTAAAGAACCCATGGTGACAGACAGACAGAAATCTCCAGGAGAGTGAACACACACTGCTCTCTCTGACTGGATGTCAGCCAGCTGTCAATACCCATCTGCTGCTGGACTATACAGATGAATAAGGAGAGTTTATCAGGTTTCTGAGTTCCGGCTCCTGCTTTGAAGTGGGATGAATTCAGTTGACAAGGTTTCCGTTGCTTCCTTGTTGTTGCCAATTAGAGGCTAAAATTGAAATGACTACATAAAGTTTTTCAGATGCTCTTATCACACCTATCTACAAATGATGAACAGCACAAGCTATTTAGCGTTGGAGTCAACAGTGTTCCAAGTACAAAGGTTTCAGGTGGAAGCTAGAGTGGTACTCAATCTAAAGCTGTAGGGGAATGCTGAAAGACAAAATATTTTGTAGTATAGGGTACAAATTACCTTTACTGTTGTGGTTCAGTTCCCAGGTGTGTCTTCAGCTGTTACTTGAAGGTTGTTCCACCAAAGAGAAATGGAGAAGGTTCTGGAAAAAGCACAGTAAAATTGTACCTTGTTGCGAAGGAAACACTACACACACAAAAAAAGAAAGGTTCTAAAAGGTTCTTTTTCATGGAACCTTTCAGTGAATAGTTCTTAAAAGAACCATTTTTTCCTTAGTGTGAAGAACATTTTTAAAATCTAAAAACGTTTTTTTTTTTTGTTTTTTTTTTTACTTTTATTGCAGTAAAAAATGCACAAAAATAACATTTACATTTTTTATGAAATACATGTTTTCCAAAACACGTTTTACTAGTTGTGTTCCAAATTTGAGCTTGATATCTCAAAATATTAGGTTTCAGTGATATTTAGTTTGGGTGCAGTACCAAACGTTTCCACTAGATGAAATTTGTTTCCCATTCATTTCTACGAGGAGTACAAGTGGCTATTTTTTTAAGGACCATATGTGACCCTGGACTACAAAACATGGGTCATTTTTTTTTAAATTGAGATGTATACATAACCTGAAAGCTGAATAAATAATATTTCCATTGATGTATGGTTTGTTAGGATAGGACAATATTTGGCCGAGATACAACTATTTGAAAATCTGGAATCTGAGGGTGCAAAAAAATCTAAACATTAATAAAATCTCCTTTAAAGTTGTCAATTTATGTTAACGATTGTGCTGCATTCACTCACAAAAATAGACATTTTATATATTTACGGTAGGAAATTTACAAAATATCTTCATGGAACATCTTTCCTTAATATCCTAATGATTTTTGGCATAAAAGAATCAATCATTTTGACCCATACAATGTATTGTTGGCTATTGCCACAAATATACCTACTTGTGACTGGTTTTGTGATCCTGGGTCACATTTAACCTTTTCAAATCATGTTCATGATTTTGCGTGTGTGTGTTCCATAGCAAGTCCCAAAACCTAAAAACATTTTTTTCCGGTCAAAAATTACCGAAGAGAACCAGAAGGTTAAGAGTGTACTGTTTGTACTGGCTCCAAAATTCAGAAACCAATATTTTGATCTGGAGAACTGACTGAGGAACCTTAATAAAATGCTTCTCAATGTGGAAAGAACATTTGAAACACCTTTGTTCAAAGTTTACATGAAATTGTTCATTAATATATCAAAACTGAATATTGAACCAGAGAAAATGTAGGGTGGTATTTTATTCATCAGGAATTCATTGGTGAAAATAGGGAGTTTCATACTAGAATGGGACCAGACCTGAATGTGAGTTTGCAGTGGATTGTGGAGGTATTTCGACTAGGATGTTAAGCCTGAAAACCAAGCCCATCCTTGAGAGCCTCTTGACATAATCCAAAGGTATGCTTCTTATTTCAAACCTTTATTATTAACCTCACCCAGCATTGAACTTTTCGCAAGGTCATAGAAACGTTGCGCTACCTAGTAGCTAAAACAATGACTTTGAAGTCAACCAAACAGGAAAGTCAGAAGTGGAGCAAGTAATTTAAATGAAAGACATACACTTTAAAAGGGTAGTAGCCTAACTCTTAAAGATACTGCAGAGCAGCCGAGGTGCTTTTGGGGTGTTTGAGATAAGAATGAGTCAGGAAGACAAGACCTTTATCAGTTGTAAAATAAGTGTTTCTGGGTCTCGGATGACTTCAAGTGACTATTTGTTTTCATTGTTGTAACTAGTCACTTTTTAGATATACAGGAGCCAAACAGGCCAGTGTATTAAAATCGATGCATGAACCATCAAGTTCAACGATAATGAAATCCTGGACATGTATATTGAACCTCTTAATTTTTAATGACTCAGGAAAACCAAGAACAGAGAGAGTTCATAACCACACACACACACACAAAGGAAGAAAGACTGAACTATAGAGAAAAAATGAAGAACATAAAAATGGGAAACATCATCCACAATATGTAATTAATAAATAATGTCATTTTTTATTAATGGTTGTTCTTGCTCTACTTTTGTCTGTGTGTGGTTTCACCTTTGCTGGAATTGAAGGGGCTTTTTTACCCCTTCTCTTTGGTCTATTTCTCTCGTTTCTTTCTCTTCCCGTCTTTTATCTTTTTTTTTCTCGCTCATCCTTTTTTCCTAAAGCTTTGCTCCTGGAGATGAACGCGGTGTCCTTTACACAGAAAGACTCACATTCTCTCCTTCTTAGCATGTTTCTCATCCAGCGTTGAGGAGTTTCTAACTAAAGCAGCGCATTTTTCAGTGGTATGACAATAGATCAGCCGTGTTCAGAATAGTTCTATATAACTTTTCAAGAGATAAGCCGAATTTTACCACAAGTAGCAGTGTCGCACAACCAAACGCTTTTTCAGTGTCTGAATATATAATATTTGACGCATTAAATTTGTGAATGAAAATGAGGTTGTTGCTTGACTGTAGCATTACATGTTCTGATTTAACTTGGTTTGTACTATGCGGTAATGTTAAAGTCTTGATTCTTTATAGTGAGCTGGTTCACCCTAGACTGGGTAAACCCAGCCTGATCTGCCGGCGATTTGATTCCACCCTGTAGCTCAGCCTGGAAACCTGTACATTTATCTCTGCTGCTTCCTTTACAGTCTGCTGCTTCCTTTCCTTTGCACTTTTTTTCAAGTTTTTGATTAGATTATTAACTTCTTTAAATCACGTTAGCAAGTTCTGAAATTGCTTTCCCAACACCATTCTCATCTCACCCTCATGCAACTGATGGCACCTGTCCAGTCTATCATTACTCAGCTTATTAAAGCGAGGTTAACCAAATGAAATCCAAACGCTCTCAACCGCAGGTGGAAGGCGAGAACCTTGACCGCGGACGGAAGACATGAGACGTGAGGAGCCGAGGGGAAGGGAGAGCGGGAGAGTAAATTAAAAGCCGCTAATCTGTAAGTCTAACAGCATGATCAGAGCACAGCATGCTGGGAAGTTAAAAAACGATGAGACGGGAAATGGATCTCCAGCGAAAAAGACCAAGAAGAATTCCTAATGAGGAGAAAGCGAATTCCTGAAGGTTGGTAGTAAAATCCTTGGAATTATCTGTCAGAGAAAACCTTAAACCTAATTAAACTACAACTACAATAATTAAATTTTTCTATCACTTTATGCATTATATAAATTGATAAAGTATCAATAAGTTATGACAAAATGTTTTTACATTGCAATGTTCAACTTTGTTTATAAGTTATACAAGATTCAACTCGTGTTTTTAAGTCTGTTTAATGTAATTTAAGTTGAAATTACTTAAACATACAAGTTGATTGTACTTAAAAATTTAAGGCAGCAACTTTTTTAGTGTATTTGACTTATTGATATAAAATAGCTCAAATAACAAGTTTATATATATATATATATATTATATATATTATGTGTGTGTGTGAGCAATAAGGTATGAGAGGCTGTGCTGTATTGTGAATAAGTCACGGCTGAAGGGCGTAGTTAGGCACGACGCGAAGCGGAGTAGAAAAAAACGGTCACCACACAATACAAATATTAAAGCCAAAAAAAATATGTATCAAAGCAACTTTCATGAAGTAAAGTCACTAAAAGCCTTCCTCTGCTGGAAAAAAAATAGTCCCTGACCGTGAACGGCAACAGAAGTTACAATATTTCGCCATTAGATGGCGGCAAAGACTGTCTTTATGAGTGAGTCAGTCAGTAGAGAAGACTTTTATATTGAAAGCACTGAAACTTGTGATTGTGAACACTGAGAAGCAAGACGCAACTGATAAATGACTTGCTGGAAACATTCTTACGGATTTTTTTTATTACGACCTCAAAGAAAATGCTATATCTACTGTAAATGCAGGTACACTGGCTATATACTGTATATATATACACTCACCTAAAGGATTATTAGGAACACCATACTAATACTGTGTTTGACCCCCTTTCGCCTTCAGAACTGCCTTAATTCTACGTGGCATTGATTCAACAAGGTGCTGAAAGCATTCTTTAGAAATGTTGGCCCATATTGATAGGATAGCATCTTGCAGTTGATGGAGATTTGTGGGATGCACATCCAGGGCACGAAGCTCCCGTTCCACCACATCCCAAAGATGCTCTATTGGGTTGAGATCTGGTGACTGTGGGGGCCATTTTAGTACAGTGAACTCATTGTCATGTTCAAGAAACCAATTTGAAATGATTCGAGCTTTGTGACATGGTGCATTATCCTGCTGGAAGTAGCCATCAGAGGATGGGTACATGGTGGTCATAAAGGGATGGACATGGTCAGAAACAATGCTCAGGTAGGCCGTGGCATTTAAACGATGCCCAATTGGCACTAAGGGGCCTAAAGTGTGCCAAGAAAACATCCCCCACACCATTACACCACCACCACCAGCCTGCACAGTGGAAACAAGGCATGATGGATCCATGTTCTCATTCTGTTTATTTTATAAATTCTGACTCTACCATCTGAATGTCTCAACAGAAATCGAGACTCATCAGACCAGGCAACATTTTTCCAGTCTTCAACTGTCCAATTTTGGTGAGCTCGTGCAAATTGTAGCCTCTTTTTCCTATTTGTAGTGGAGATGAGTGGTACCCGGTGGGGTCTTCTGCTGTTGTAGCCCATCCGCCTCAAGGTTGTGCGTGTTGTGGCTTCACAAATGCTTTGCTGCATACCTCGGTTGTAACAAGTGGTTATTTCAGTCAAAGTTGCTCTTCTATCAGCTTGAATCAGTCGGCCCATTCTCCTCTGACCTCTAGCATCAACAAGGCATTTTCGCCCACAGGACTGTCGCATACTGGATGTTTTTCCCTTTTCACACCATTCTTTGTAAACCCTAGAAATGGTTGTGCGTGAAAATCCCAGTAACTGAGCAGATTGTGAAATACTCAGACCGGCCCGTCTGGCACCAACAACCATGCCACGCTCAAAATTGCTTAAATCACCTTTCTTTCCCATTCTGACATTCAGTTTGGAGTTCAGGAGATTGTCTTGACCAGGACCACACCCCTAAATGCATTGAAGCAACTGCCATGTGATTGGTTGATTAGATAATTGCATTAATGAGAAATTGAACAGGTGTTCCTAATAATCCTTTAGTTGAGTGTATATATATACTGTCAGTGGTATAATAACAAATTGGAAGCAATTGGAAACAACAGGAACTCAGCCACGGAGTGGTAGGCCACGTAACATCACAGAGCGGGGTCAGCGCATGCTGAGACGCACAGTGCGCAGAACTCGCCAACTTTCTGCAGAGTCAATAGCTACAGATCTCCAAACTTCACGTGGCCTTCAGATTAGCTGAAGAACCGTGAGTAGAGAGCTTCATGGAATGGGTTTCCATGGCCGAGCATCCAAGCCTTACATCACCAAGTGCAATGCAAAGCGTGGGATGCAGTGATGTAAAGCCGGCCGCCACTGAACTCTAGATCAGTGGAGACGTGTTCTCTGGAGTGACGAATCACACTTCTCTGTCTGGCAATCCGATGGACGAGTCTGGGTTTGGCGGTGGCCAGGAGAACGGGACTTGCCTGACTGCATTGTGTCAAGTGTAAAGTTTGGTGGAGGGGGGATTATGGTGTGGGGTTGTTTTTCAGGGTTTGGCCCCTTAGTTCCAGTGAAAGGAACTCTTAATGCTTCAGCACACCAAGACATTTTGGACAATTTCACACTCCCAGCTTTGTGGGAACAGTTTGGGGATGTTCCTGTTCCAACATGACTGCGCACCAGTGCACAAAGCAAGGTCCATAAAGACATGGATGAGCGAGTTTGGTGTGGAGGAGCTTGACTGTCCTGCACAGAGTCCTGACCTCAACCCGATAGAACACCGCGGAGACTGCGAGACAGGCCTTCTCGTCCAACATCAGTGCCTGACCTCTCAAATGCTTTCAGAAGAATGGTCAAAAAGTCCCATAAACACACTCCTAAACCTTGTGGAAAGCCTTCCCAGAAGAGTTGAAGCTGTTATAGCTACAAAGGGTGGGCCAACTCCATATTAAACCCTACGGATTAGGAATGGGATGTCATTAAAGTTCATGTGCATGTAAAGGCAGACGTCCCAAAACTTTTGGCAATATATATGTGTGTGTGTGTGTGTGTTTATACTTAAGAATGAAATAAAAAACATTACAAAATAATTAAAATAATAAACAACACCACACACACACAGTTGTTTATTATTTTAATTATTTTGTAATGTTTTTTATTTTATTCTTAAAGGGATAGTTCACCCAAAAATGAAAATTCTGTCATCATTTACTCACCCTCAAGTTGTTTCAAACCTGTAAGAATTTATTTTTTCTGCTGAACACAAAAGAAGATATTTTGAAAAATGTCAATGGGGTCCATCAACTGTTTGGTTGATATCTTCTTTTGTGTTCAGCAGAAAAAATAAATTTTTACATGTTTGAAACAACTTGAGGGTGAGTAAATGATGACAGAATTTTCATTTTTGGGTGAACTATCCCTTTAAACTATAAAATGTATTCTTAGTTCTTTTATTTTTTTAAATACATTTGTTTATTTTAATTATTTGTAATTATGATATGTATTTGTATATAAATATTTGTGTTAATAGTACTTAATTAATCATCTAAAAAAAAAATCAAACTTGTTTCTAAATATAAAATCAATATATTCTCAACCAACATTTTTTTGCCACTCCTGTTTAATTATATTATTATTTATAATTTTTTCTTTTTTCTCTCTCAGCTTTTTTGACCGTCAGTAAAACAATATATGGTAAATTTTTAAAATCTTATTTTTTTTGTGTGTATATATATATATATATATATATATATATATATATATATATATATATATATATATATATATATATATATATATATATATATATAATAATCATAATTCAAATAAAAAAAATATAATTAATCATTTTGTAATAATTAATCATCATTTACTGTTGAATAAAATAAATAACATTATGATTGACATTTGTCTTGTACGTATATAAATGGGTAATTATTTTAACTTGTTTTCTTATTTTCAAAAAAAATAAAAAAAAAATAAATATATATATATATATATATATATATATATATATTCTAACTTTTTATTTACCCTCTTTATCATGCTGACATTTTGTTAAAAATAAGTATTGTAACTCTTTATTTTTCCTAAAAACCTGACATTTAACCTACTACTTCATTCATATTTGCCCTTGGCTGTTTGGACTCCGTCGGTAAAACCACAAGAAACCAAGCCAAAGCATTTAGTGCAGGTTTTCCAGAGTCTCCGTCTCCAGAGACTCGATGTGCAGTGACCCACAATGGGCCCGCTACATAAACACAGCTAAACCCCCATAGCACAAGCATGCGAAACAGCCCGGAAACCCTCTGAATCCCCTCCGAAGGGAATCGCTAACTCATCTATCACCTAATGTACGACGACATTATGTTAATTTCAAGTGCTTATAGCGGGACTTTAAGAAAATAAAGCCTGTTTTTAAGGCCATCAAGATTATTTTGCAATGCAAAAAATTTAATGGTCTTATAAATAGGCAGTATATATATAGACGTTTTACGTGTTGATTTGTTGGTCCTTTGCTTGTGTAAATGGTGCAGTGTCATTGGCATACATACATGGTGTGGTTGCGTGCAGAGTTGGGTCTCTGTTTGGCTGTGGCCCTTCACCCTTTGTCTCCAGCTCTATGAGACAGGAGCTAAAGATCATGGGAAAAGGGCCTTAAACATCCCGTCGGTCTTTGAAGCATATAAGAAGGATTGTCAGGGTCACCGAAACACTCTTAGCCTCCTGTTTTCACTGCCACTAACTGCTGCTATGCTTGTTACGGTCATAACAAAGCCTAATCTTCTGAAATATGCTATACTTAAAACATTTGTGTGATTGACAGGCTGATACTTTACAATACTAGCATAGCTAAGTGCGCACATGCTCTGTGAAGGTCGTTTGCGAACACTACATCAAAATGGCTGCCTTAAGGAAAGCGATTATAAACAACCGACAAAAAAACAAAACAATTTTTGTGTGTATTGTGTTTGAAACGGGTTTCAAATGCAAGTTTTAGGGCTGTCAAACGATTAATCGCGATTTATCGCATCCAAAATAAAAGTTTGTTTTTACATAATATATGTGTGTGTATGGTGTATAATTATTTTCTATATATAAATACACACACATGCATGTATATATTTAAGAAATATTTGCATGTATATACTGTGTATATATATTTATATTATATATAAATATTTTATATATAAATAACAAATTTTTCTTAAATATATATGCATGTGTGTGTATTTATATATACAAAATAATTATACTCCATACACACACATATTATGTAAACACAAACTTTTATTTTGGATGCGATTAATCGCGATTAATCGTTTGACAGCCCTAATAATAATATATATTATATATAATAATATCTAAATAATGTTTGAATTCATATTATTATGTATCAAAATGTTTATTTTAATTTGTAAACAATATGTAAATACTATTTAAATATTAACATTAATAATTATGTGTTCAAAATAATAATGAAATTTAATGTGGTATTGAAATTAATATTAAGAATTGTAAAATTTCACTTGTATTGTCTACAGACATCAGTTTTCTTTTTATTGCCAATATTGTTGCTTTATTAATATTAATTGATGAATATATCTCGCGAATGAAATGAGTAAATTCAATGTTTCCCCTTTTGTTTTACCCAAATATTGCGGCATTAAATCCAGTGTTGTTAGTTAACTAAAACTAAAACTTAAAAAAATATATATTTTTGATAATTGAAATGAAGTTGAAATAAAATAAAATATAAATAAAAACAAAATCTAAAAGTAAATACTATTAATAAATACTATAGTAATATATAAATAATACTAAAATAACATCAGCATTAAAGCTGATTCTGGACTTTATTAGCTCCAGAAGAGCATCAGTTCTCCATGGGGAGACCAAGATTTAACAAAAACATAAATTAAAAAATATATATTGTTGTGGCCCCCCCTAACGTGATGTTGTTCAGCCTTCGGCCTACAACGAGTTAGTGTTAAACCGCTTTATTAAAAGGTGGTTAAAGGGTCCGGGCAAAATGTGTGAAGACGTTTTGTGTTGGAATGGATTTAAACAGGTTGATGAATTAAGTTTTTTTTTTTTTACCACTTTACCAAATTGTTTATTCATGTTTTATTCATGTTTGTGCTTAAAACAATTTTAAAAATAAAAATAAAACAACAAAATATAGGTTAAAAACTCAATCCTAGATCTATTCTGTAAAATAAAATAAAAAGTCTTAATTAAAGTCTGTAATATCAGAATTTTCTTCTTGACCGGATCCTAATGTTAAGTGAATAACGTCAACCTCATTTTCACTCATTGCGTCATGGCTCGGCGGGGGTCAGGGGTCACGATAGGTTGCGTGTCAGGACTATTAAAAAGGGTCAGAGGTTGGCAAAGGAGAATAAAAAGGAGCCACATGTAATTGTCAAATGAACTTAAATTCTAGTTTGCATGACATCAAGAGGCATTTGCTTGAATGGGATTTCGGTTATGGAAATAACTGGCGCTAGTAGTAGTAGTAGCTACTATTGTGGACGTTTTTGGACGATATCAATAAACAAATGTTCGAAACTGTTCTGAGTACTTCACAGGTTTAATATAAGCCGCAAGATGCTAATAAAATATGACACATTTGCTTATGTTGTTGCCAGGCGGTTATGAGCGAGAGCGAGGTGACCTTTCTCTCACCGTGCCCAAATGCGTTTTCCACGTATGTTCGCACAAGTGAGAAGTGCTTCCTCTTCCCTTTTCTGTCTCTCTCTCTCTCTGTCTCTCTCTCTCTCAGTGAAAAAAGCTTTTCGTGTCCCTGTTCTCCTGGCCTGTCTCTCTCCATTTCCCCTGTCATTTGTAGGTCAGTTCCTCCTTTAATGCTCAAAAGAGTTTGTCTTGTCCTGAAAGAGGGACACACAGACCAAATCCATTACTGGCCGATATAAAAACAGCACAGAATCGGTTTTAGAGCGCACTGTATTAAATACTAAATACCTTGAAAATAAAGTAAGATGAATCTTAAATAACAATTAAAATGATTTTTGGATGTTAAAATACTTTGTCAGTTTAATAATACATTACCTATTTGTAGGTTGAGATCCTTGAAAAGTTCAAACATGGCGTTTCTGTGGCTAGCAAAACATTGCTCTGTTTGTTTAAGAATTCCGACCAGCCTGGCACGGCAACAGTGACTCAACCAATGGCGTGAGTCAGGGGCGGGGCTTTCTGTCTGCCTGACCAATGGCAGAGTGTGTGGGAAACCTGTTTGAAAACAAACTGTTATTTTTGAGTCATCTTGAATATCTTGAAGTGAATATAATATAGCAGCTAATTGAACTAAACGGAGATCTCTTTGATATCTGAATTGTTTCTCCTTTACTGTGAGATAAAATTGAGATCAAATAAAGACATCTGTGTAAGATCCCCTGCTTGTAACATTATGCTTTGATTCTTGTGTCACCTTTAAGAAGTCTCAACAAGATCTCAAACTCTGCTCAGATTTGGTAAAATCTGTAATAAAGTCAGAGATCTCAATTTGAAAACAAATATTTCTCTTCAAAGACATTGTGAGCTATGCTAACCATGTTAATTTCTATCTCATATCTCTGTATACTCTTATCGTATGTCCAAAAAATTCTAATTTGTGTCTATTTACATTTCTCTTAGAGAATTTTGTGAGAAACACCTGAGACAAAGTGAATGAAATACATGAGATCTCCATTAAGTCTCATGAGTTATAAAAGAGCAACATTTGAGCCTTTTTTTCTTCCGAGAAGTAAATACGTGAGAATTGTGTTATTTCGGTTACCTCATGAGTTTGAGAAAGGGTTACGCCTACTTAGAGGGTTAATTCACCCTGAAATGAAAATTAAGTCATCATTTACTCACCCTGGTGTTGTTCTAATGCCATATGCTGGAATAGACAGCACAAGTCTTTTTAAAAAGCTTGATGCCAAGAAGGGTATACGGCATTACAACAACACCAGGGTGAGTAAATTATGACTTAATTTTCATTTCAGGGTGAACTATCCCTTTATGGTTAGAGGTTTGTTCAAAAACTTAGCAAACACTACTAAATTTAGTTGTACTTAACTTTCCCTTTCTTTCTCTTTCTGTCAACAGTCGCACTGAAAAACCACAACTGCAATGGTTTGTCGGCGAACAACAGTAACCGTGACAACAGTAAAGCAACGGGATTGGTTGACGGCTGGCTGCATGAGGGAGAGCTCCTACTACAGGTCAGGAGTAAAAACAAACGTGTGTGTACATGTTTATGGCGTCCCTGTGCCTTCATAGCATGTTATAAAGAGTCGTTTAAAGCTATGCCCTTAAGGAAGGAGAAAAGGAAGGAGAGGCTATTTCTGCCCAGCCTTGTTCTCGTTTCAGACACTTAGGCATGAATAATGCACAGACAGAGCCTCTCATGTATTATAAAGGAAGGATAAAATAAGAGGTAAAAGTATTCTCTCTTTTTTTTTTTACTTTGAAAGTTTCACTCTGTCCATCCTGTCACCTGTCCACTCACGTCTACACATTTCATTCTCTCTGCCTCTATTATCTTTTATCATTCCTTCCTGCTGTTTCTTCCTTCCATCCTTCCTTGTCTACACTTTTTTAATTTTCTCACTCATGTTTTTACATTATCTCTGCCTCTATTCATTCTCTATCTTCTCTTCCTTTCTATTTCCTTCCTTCCTTCCTTTACTCATTTTCCCTCTTTCCTTTCTTCCTGTCTGTTTTCCTTACATTTCTTTTATCAATCGATCTCTTTCTTCCTTCCTTCCATCCTTCCTTAATTCTTGTTTATTTCTTCCTGCCTTTACTCTTGTCTTTTTCCTTCCTTCCTTCCTTCCTTCCTTCCTTCCTTCCTTCCTTCCTTCCTTCCTTCCTGCCTATTTTTTCCTTCCTTTATGCTTGTCTTCCTTCCCTCCTTTCTTAATTATTGTCTATTTCTTCCTCCCTTTACTCTTGTCTTCCTTCCTTCCTTCATTTATATTCCTTCCTTCCTGACACGTTACTGACTTCCTTTCTGTCATGCTCTATTCTTCATCTTTTTCTGTCATCTTCTTTCTGTTCCTTCCTTTTTTCATTAATGTCCCTTCATTATTTTACTCCTTTTCCTTCTTTCCTTTCTTCCTGTCTGTTTTTCCTTACATTTCTTTTATCGATCCATCCCTTCCTTCCTTCCTTCCTTCCTTCCTTCCTTCCTTCCTTCCTTCCTACCTCAATTCCATCTATCTATCTATCTATCTATCTATCTATCTATCTATCTATCTTCTCTTTTACCACTATTGTTTCTCTGCTCTCTCTCTCTCTCTCTCTCTCTCTCTCTCTCTCTCTCTCTCTCTCTCTCTCTCTCTCTCTCTCTCTCTCACTCTCTCCCCCCTGTGTTGTGTATAGTTGTGTGTGTTGGACTGTGAATGATGCAGTGGTACATATTTGATAGTAATGCTTCCTGACTGCTGCCCCCCTCCCCCTCCTGCCCCACGAGAGCCCAGTGTGGGCTGTTCTGCCGACCAACAAGCCGAAATATTTATACTGAGTGCTGCTACTTGGCCATGTTTTCTGAGTGTGTTTGGACCAGGTGTGCATGTATGAATGAGCATATGTGTGTGTGTTGGCATACAATGCAGATGTTCAAGCAAATGAGAGGGGCGCTGGAAGATATAACCCCTAAAACTGCTGTTCGACTTATGATGGGGTTACGCACTCTGAATCTTGTGGCTTATTGCTTTATGTTAATACACTGCAGCACATTTCTGTGTGCATATAATCTGGCAAAGACAATCTTAGATTAACGTGGAAGAGATTATTTTTTGTGATGTATTGCTTTTTGCCTCATCATATTATAGTTTGTTAGTTTATACCTTAGTTTATGGGATTCAGTTTGCATTTAGAAAGAGTGGTTCTAGATCAGTATGTTTGCAAAACAAACATAAGCACAGCCTACATAAAACATTGATAGGATTTCAAGAGAGGCCTTATTTACGCTCTGAAGGAAGTCCCGGAGGATGCACTGAGTTTGTCATCTTATTATGACTGTTATAAAAGGAACCATTTTCAACAATATTATAGTATTTTAGTAGTATACATTTCTTCCCTGATGTCAACTTATAATGTTAGCCAGGCTTTTAAAATTTAGTACTAATTTAGTTTTATTTTATATTTAAGAGCCTTCTTGAAAAATTTGGGTACATGTATTCAAATAAATGCACTATATGTATGAATGTATTGTGCATTTGTTAATTCATTTATTCTAACTGACTTATTTGGGTGTCAGACACTACACACTAGACTGTCCACACTTGGTCTAACCTTAATTACCAGTTCACAGCCAGTGCTCTTGGCTTTTATCGACAGTGGATTTTTTTTACAGTGACTTTTACAGTAAATGTTTGTTTTTGTAGTGTCTGTGCTGTCGATGCATCAGATTACTCTAATCACACAGATCCACACTCAGAGCCCACCAGATGGTGATGAGCTGTAAAATCCCCTCCACAAAAATACACACAGCACAAGAGCACATGCTCACACAAAGTATTTAAGACAGCATGAAATGGGCAATATTTACTTTCTCAATAACTGTCTGTGGTTTTTTTTTAGCCTTTTTTTTTTTAAATCAAAATCTACAGTAATACCGCTTTTTTTTTTTTTTTTTTTTTTTTTTTTTTATGTAGTCAATATTTGGCTGGTTTTGCATGATCCATTTGTTTTTCTTTGCACACAACACACATATACTGTAGCTAATATTTCTTAATAGATCTCAATTCATGTTGTTTTATTTTGGAGTGAACTTTTAAAATGGGGCTTTTATTTTGAAGTTGTTCTTTCTTCATGTCATTGTTCACTGATTCCAGGTATGTTTAATCATTAGTTTCTGTGTATTAATAGTCCTCATATTTTTGTTTTTGTCTAGCATTGGTTATTTGTAACCAAAATTCTTGCGATTCTTGGCTAGGTTTTTATTTTATTTTATTTTTTATGTGAATAAAATCATTTAAATGAACAATTGAGTGTTTGCATCCTCCAAAGGTTTTCTAATTGCAAAACCCCTACCTGTGAAAGAGAAATCAGTGTACAGTATATTTATATAGTTCACTTGAAATCAAGATTGAAGCTTTTAATGCACATCTGTTAGCCGTTAGCCATCATATGCAGATAACTTGACTTATAGCGCATATAAGCAATTAAAATGTACAACATTTTTGTTCCGGAAAAATGTTGCTCTTCCTGGTTAAATTGTACCTGAACAACACCTAGGTAAATATAACGAATGTAACGTAAACAAATGCCCATTTCTCAAAAAATTGTCGTTTGATATGCCCCGCTCCAACTTCCTGTTTTACCAGGAAATACATCAACACAAAACAGGAAAACTATACTTGTCAATCCATTTTAGGGCTCTTTAACCACACAAACAAATAAGAAACGCACAGAGAATCAAACTAGTCCTTCATTAAAAGCAGGTTGTCTATCTGACCCATAATGACCAGTAAACTAATAGTTTTATTTTCTGTGTTTCTTTGTTCGTTCATGTGTGGTCACAGGCGCTCAATGGCTTTGTGTTGGTGGTCACTGCTGAGGGGATTGTTTTCTACTGTTCTCACACCATCCAGGATTATTTAGGATTCCACCAGGTAATTATCCTTCTCAACAGTCTCTTACATCGCGTCCAAAATCCCGTACTGTCTGAGTAGGTAGGTACTACATTTGAATTTGAATTTACTTCTCGATCGTTAAAAAACTACGCTCTATATAGTATGAATAGGAGTATGAATTCGGACATACAACATCCGTCATGTTGTTACTGTCACGTGACCTTCCAGCGTCAGTTGCGTTGCTTCATTGCCATTCATAAATCCTCTCCCGTGGCCTCGTGGCCATCGAATGCACACTTCATAATCTCGCCGGAAGTCGCCTACTGTTTTTCGAATACTATGTATTCTGACACACTACTCTTTTTGGCGTACACCGTTTTTTGCATAATATATAGAAGGGAAGTATTTGATTTAGGGCACAGCGATACTGTATTCACATCATACATCATACAGTCACTGTTACAATACTAATCCAATATACAGCTGAATTAATATCACTGGAACCGGAATTTTGGGATTGGATAATGCTGTTTATAACTTCATGAAATACTAACTACACATATTTAAATGAAAAATGTTTCTCCATATTATGTTCCGACACAAAATTTTAAAAAGAATGCTGCTTTGTTGCATTTCTTTTAGTGTGAATTGGCCTTTATTTTGAAGTAGGCTGCTTATGCAGCTAAATTATTTCCAAATCAGGCGTGATGTAACAAGTTTTGCATGGCATGTAATTTGTCTGTTCACATTCTAACTGAGGTCAGGACACAGTTTTAATCTGATTGATAAGTATCCCCTGTACGTACATATTCCCAGAATCAAAATGACGTCAGGCTCAGCTGTTGGATAATCATTCCATACTTCTCATCTCTATTCTTAGCACACACACACATATATATACTCATCAGATCTGCCTAATGCTGAATAATACTGCGGTGCCTCTCGAGGAGCAGCTTGAATGCTGTAGAAATTGAATGAGCTTAATCAAATAGGCTTTACTCTGAGATTCAGTCTGGCACGGTCTAATCCAATTCATCATAATTTACTTATGAATTATCCAACTGTGGCATCACTATACTTATTTATTTTATGTGCTTACAGTGTCCTCCTTTTGTTCTTATATATATATATATATATATATATAAGAACAAAAGGAGGACACTGTAAGCACATATATATATATATATATATACTGTATATATATATATACTGTATATATATATATATAGTAGTGCTGTCAAATCAATTAATCGCGATTAACAACGGTTTGTAAATATATAATATATGTGTGTGTATAAATACATATATACTGTATATATATATATATGCATTCTAATATGCAAATCAGCATATTAAAATGATTTCTGAAAGATCTTGTGACACTGAAGACTGGTGTAATGATGTAATGAGTAATTAAGCTCTGCATCACATGAATAAATTACATTTTAAAATATATTCTAATAGAAAAGTTATTTTATATTGTAATAATATTTCAGAATAGTTTTACTGTATTTTTGATCAAAAGCATAAGATACTTAATATATTTGTAATTGGCCCTGAAATTTTTAAAACCCATAAAATAATGTTGCATCCTTTCAACATTGTTTCTCTCATACTGTCCCTCTTCATTTGTCCCTCGATCACCCAGACGGATGTGATGCATCAAAATGTGTTTGATCTCATTCATACTGAAGACCAGCAGGCCTTCAGACACAACTTGCACTGGGCTCTGAACCCGCCTCCAACCAGCAAACAGACAGAAGAATCCTCACAAGGTCAGGAAATATATCATTTTATATCATGGTAGCACTATGTATTGGTTTTTATATAGTTAATTTTGCTCGAAATTCTGCGAAAATGTGCTTATTTATCAAATAACCATGTGGCAGTGCCTATGTTTTGATGAACCAGTGAATTCATGTTTTATATATATGAAAGGGGTTTAATTTCATTCCTTTTTTTATTTGGAACTTGATGGACGCAAACCAAAAAATATGATTATTCATTACAAATTATTGATAAAAGACCCAAATAATTGAAACAATATTAAAATGAATAAGTTTAGAGCAGCTGAGTTAGAAGAGAGTAACCGAAAATGAAAGAGAGGGTTTTTTGTTTTGTTTTTTTGAAAAAATGAGAGACGAGGGTGGTTTGACCTTTAGTGGAAGCTCCTGGAGTTGCAAAATAAATGTTATGGTCACTAAAACGTCCATTTTAATTAAGGATAACAGCAAACAGAAAGGATAAAAACAGAAATGGTGGTCATTGGATAATCCAATCCAAAAATCTAGACACGCCACCAAGTCTGAAAGCGTGGTCTTTCTTCTTTGTTTCTCTTAGATGGAGATCCTGCCCCAAGTATGTCTCTGGTGATGTGCAACCCTGACCAGCTGCCTCCAGAAAACTCCTCTTTCCTGGAGAGAAATTTTGTCTGTCGTTTCCGATGCCTCCTAGACAATTCCTCAGGATTCCTGGTCAGTGTCAACCAGCTAAGCTGGGCTAAAGCTTTCCTTTTGCTCTAAAAACCTAGAGAGTTGTCTACATAGGAACTGTAATATTAGGAAATGTTTGTATGTTGAAATATACCTTGCTATTCAGAGTCTCTAAGCCCTGATGTTCCAGATTACACGGCGAGTTAGCATCTAGGTTAGCACTTGTGTTGGATTGCAGCCAGAGATCAGAATTGTTGGAACACCTCTGTAATCCCTCTTAAAGGAGCCAATAGGGTCATGGGGAAAAGGTTTTAATTTGTGCTAGAAACAACAAGAAAAAACAACAAGAAGTACAAGAACCTGTTCGAGTTATCTTAAATTGAAGCTAATTTGAGGAAAATCTGACTTTAGCTATAGAGTGCAACAGTGACCACAGACTCTTTCAGCAGTCTTTATTCCGAAAATATTTTTCCCATTCATTTTCTCCAGCCAGACAGCTGTCTCTTTCTTTGCTAATCTTGGCAATGCGGTAGTAAAGATATCTGTATGCGTGCAAAACTCAGTACTGCAGGATTCTCTGGATTCTCTTGGCCTTTATTTTTCTCAGTCTCTCTCTTTTACTTTCTTTCCCCTCCACTCCATCTTTACCGAATCAATCTCCCTCAAGAATAGCATGACTACACAGCGGAAAGCTAACAGGGGTCTCCCTGTGTGCTTAGAGAAATTCATTAGCATGAGCTATAAATACAAGCAACCTCAAGCTCTTTTCCATTACGTTTATTTATTTTTTGGTCCGCTTGGTATTTTAGAATGCAACCGTTAAGTTCTCTTGGGAGGTTCACAATGAAAATGCAATTATGGCCAATTAGCTTCCACCATCAGTATTTAGTTGACACACCCCTAAATTGGAAACTCGCACTGAAAGCCTTGTTTTTGTTTGCGTCAAATTAAATATAGACGTCACTAATGTGACTAATGCGTGTCTCTGTATGAATACTTCATGAAGTCATTGCCAAAGGGATGTTTACACGACACCGTTTTCAACTTTTTATGGCGTTTTGGCCATTCATTTACACAACAACCATATGTTGGGGGCCTAAAAAATTTAAACTTTTGAAAACAGGTTTCAAAGTACAAGTTTTGGAAAAAGATACCGTTATCGCCCACGTGTAATCTACAAAAGTGTCAATTTGTGAAAATGGTAATGTCATGCACATGCGTATTTTACATACATATATGCGCGTAGTGTTTCTTTACAAAGTGACATTGCCAACTCCTGGCCTGGCAGCAGAAACAGCATTTTTAGTCATTTTTCGCAGATGCCATAGTTTTGACAATGGTGTCGTCTGTATGCGAAAAATGCAAAAGAAAACTTTGCCGTTTTTAGTACATCGTTGTCGTGTAAACGTACCATGAGGCATTTGTTGTGTAGCCTTGTGACATAAGCAGGATTAATTTAAATCAGGTATTGCACAAGCCGCCACAAAATTTACAAGCCCTAAAGGATTAGTTCATTTTAAAGTGAAAATTAGCCCATGATTTACTCTCCCTCAAGCCATCCTAGGTGTATATGAATTTCTTCTCTCAGACGAATACAATCATAGTTATATAAAATAAATCCTGGCTCTTCCAAGCTTTATAATGGCAGTGGATTGCAACCAACAGATTGAAGCTTAAAAAACGTGCATCCATCCATCCATCGTAAACGAACTCCAAACGGCTCCTGTTGGTTAATAAAGGCCTTCTGAAGCAAAACGATGTAAGAAAAATATTAATATTTAACACGTTACAAAGTAAAATTCTAGCTTCTGGCCAAACGACCATACTCAGTCTACTTGCCCCTAATGCGCAACTTACGGAATTTATGACGTCAGAAGTAGCGTAGTGCGCCATGGCCTAGCGTAAATATCAGCAGTACATCGCATTACTCGCACAAGTTGCTTTTTACACTTCAGTGGAATCCGTATGTTTGTTTGGCCGGAAGCTAGTTATTTTACTTTATAAAGTTTTAAATATTAATATTTTTCTTACACAAACTCACAGTTTTGCTTCAGAAGGCCTTTATTAACCCCCTGGAGCCGTTTGGAGTTTGTTTATGACGGATGGATGCACGTTTTTGAGCTTCAATCTGTTTGAGCTTCAACTGCCATTATAAAACTTGGAAGAGCCAGGATATTTTTTTATATAACTCCGATTGTATTCGTCTGAAAGAAAAAAGTAATATACACCTAGGATGGCTTGAGGGTGAGTAAATCATGAACTAATTTTAATTTGAAAGTGAACTACTCCTTTAAAGGAATAGCTCACCCAGAAATGGAATGACATGAAAAATAGGTTGTCGAGAGTGCCTTCCAGCCATGAAATGTGTAGTGGTTTTTTGTGTGTGTGTGTGTGTGTGTGTGCATATTTATAGGTGACACTAAATAAATCACAGATGACATACATAAAATACTCACTCGTGGATGTCATAATCTCTGCCAATCAGAACAAAAGGTGTAAGGTTTAGTAACCAGTCACAAAAAATGAAAACATTCAGATATGACACATTCTAGACAGGTTGTACAGCCTTTATTGATAGATGACCTAGCTTGAACTCTATTGCCACATTGAGTCAGAGACAAATTGTGTGGTTCACCAAGGGCATGCCAACAAAATCATTAACTCCAGCTGTGTATGTACATATGCATTACATGTGCATTCATGCAAATGCAATACGACATGATTTTTTTGTTTGTTCTGCATGCATATTGTTGTTATTCTTTTTATTGTACTTGCCATGTATTTTAAATATTTTTAATTAGATGTTGTGAAGTTAACATTTTAGAAGTTTAAATACATCCTCTTTGAATATCAAATTCCACTTTGATATTTTTCACGTTATGCCGTTTTGTATAATAGATATTTCAAGGATTGTTTTTATTTATGCCCCTTTAAGGCCCTGAATCTTCTAGGGCGTCTGAAATTCCTGCATGGACAGAACAGACAATTGGATGACGGAGGCCAAATGCCACCCCAGCTCGCCCTGTTTGCCATAGCAACGCCCCTACAGCCTCCTTCCATAATGGAGATCCGAACCAAGAACATGATTTTTAGAACCAAACACAAGTTGGACTTCACACCAATGGCCTGTGATGCTAAGTAATGCTGAACAATTCTTTAAATATATACATATATATAAAATAAAATGCACTGTGTAAAAGTGTTTTTATCCTAGTTATATGGTATCTTCGTAATACAATATTAAATGGTACAGAAATCACTGATTTTGGTTCTGCCTGTGTTTTAGGGGTAAAATCGTTCTTGGCTACACAGAGGCAGAGCTGCGAGTTAGAGGTTCAGGGTATCAGTTCATCCATGCAGCCGATATGCTCTACTGCGCCGAAAACCACGTCAGGAGTAAGATATTCCGATTTCTTCAGATTTGTCATCTTGGAGTTTTATTGTTCAATTCAGAAAGAAAGTTCAATTTAACCTTCAAGTTCAATTAACCAATAATGTGATTGATTGAATGAATACCATTAAGATTCAGAAACAGCTATGTTGAACTGTCTTTCTGCTGATGCATGCTGACATTGTTGCCAAAAACTTGGTGTCTAAAATAAACTCTAGTGACACTAAAAGACATTAACCCTGTTTGCTTAGACAAATACTTGAACAAGTGACAGTCCCCTCATTCAGTGTGGTTCACAGGAGGCGATTGATAATGTCAATTTTATGGGCAAGATGTGTCTGGATTTGGTGAATCCTGATTTTTCTGTGCTGGTTTACCGCAAGAGTGGAGGAAAAAAGAGTCAAATAGATAGAGCAAGAGAAAGGAAGAGGAATGTTTTTCCATAATCCAATAGATTGCCATTAAGAGCAGAGAGACATGTGAACTAGAGCCCTAAATCCAGTATTGAATATGGAACCAACAGTCTATACCAGAAAAAGATCTGGTCTATACATTTCAACTGGGTTTACAAACTCTTGCATTGTCCTTTGCAGTGATCAAGACTGGAGAAAGTGGCCTGACTGTGTTTAGACTGCTTACAAAGGACAACCGTTGGAAATGGGTACAAGCTAACGCTAGACTTGTCTACAAAAATGGCAAGCCTGACTACATCATTGCCACCCAGAGGCCGCTTGTGTAAGTAAAAGGCTAATATCCATTTATACTTCTATGTTAACAGTATAAAAAAGAGTTCATTAGCATGCTAGTGTTCACCTTTGAACTGTTAAATAGCATGGCAAATTAGCAAGAGTTTGATGAAAGTACTTTTTACATGTGCACTGACAAAGCTCTTTTATTCATCTATTCAGAGAAGAAGAAGGCGGAGAGCATTTGAGGAAGCGATCTATGCATCCTTTCACCTTTGCTACTGGAGAAGCTATGCTGTACCAAATCAGCTACCCCATGCCAGGCTTCCCCGACACCCTTCAGGGCAAAGGCAAGAACAACAAAACCAAAAAGACCAAGGTGGACAAAAGCTCAAAGGATGATGTGGATCCAAGTTCTCTGCTGGGAGCCATGATGAGACAGGACGAGTCTGTTTATGTTTGCCAGCCTGCTATGGAGCCTAGAATGTCATTCCACAGTAGCCTCTTCAATGAGCGAGGAGAGACTAGCACTTTCTCTTCTTCTGAGAAAGAAATTTGGAATCCGGTGCAGAATGGTGTAACTACAGTCTCCAAGCAGGAGCCATCAAGTTTTGACCCACTACTGGCAACATTAGATTCCCTGTCCCTGGAAACTGAGGAGAGCTGCTCTAACAGTGAGCTATTCAGTGCCCTGGAAAATCTTGGACTCAACGCAGAGGACCTGGAGTTGCTGCTTCTGGATGAGAGGATGATCCAAGTAGAGATGGAACCGGATTACATACCATCTCTGAATGATCTTCTCACCAACAATGAGATCCTCTCCTACATCCACGACTCACTGGAGAACCGGATAGAGGACTCGACAGATGCTCAAAACCCTGCCACAGCATTAGATTCTGTTGAACCCCCTAAGCCAGGTTCTGCTTCCGAGTCAGCTCCTCAAGTTACTTCCTCACTACCTGCTCCTCACGTCCCTTTCTGGCCTCAAAAACAGATAGCACCCATAATTCATCTCTCACAGCGTATGCAGCAACATCTCAATGGCCAGTCGGTTTGCGACAAAACCGAGAGTTGGATCCAGGCGGCAATTCCTCAGGTGTCTACAACAGACTCAGAGACTACTACTTTTAACCAGCATGATACATTGTTGGTGAACTCGGTACCAGTTGAACACAATGGTCACTGGGTCTCTGAACACACACAAGCCAACTTGAACTCTCAACTTGGTGACAAGATAACTAGCAAAGCACAGCCACAGCAATGGCAGCACAGCCAGTTGCTTGTCCCATTCCAGTATAAACAGAAAACCGTTGAAGATAGTGACACCCCTCCGAATGGGGTCTACAATGATCCCCAGTGGCATGGATACAACTTCACAGACCAATTGGTCACAAATGGACCTTGTTTTCCCAATGGCCAAAAGGCACACACACAGACATTGGGTACCCATGTTGACTGCAATATGACTGACAATTCAGGGGTGGATTTTACAATGAACAGCAGTTCAGCTGTGGATGCAGGGCAGTTTCAGGCAGCCATGGCCTGGTCTTCGTCCTATCAACAGGGTTATCAGAAACAGCAGCAGCCAAAGTTCGCACCCAATTATTACGCCTCCTATACCAAACAGAACTCCTCTCTGGAGCATATACTGGGATTAGCCACACCTTCAAACCTTCCCTCATTGACAGATTACGGCTCTGAACTGACCCATGACAGTAAGGTAAGATTTAAAGAAGGATATAGTTGCACAGCGCGATTTAACCATGACGGACAAGCGGATCAGCATCGCTATTAAACTTTTACAGGTCAAACCTTATCCTTAACTACAAACCTAAGTACACCCTCAATTCCTGATTTCAGATGGTTAATGAATGGTTGATACAAACTTTGTTCCAAGACCAAGATAAAGGAAACCTTAGATTAGGGAAACCAAGATAAGGTATTGCAGTAACCAGCTAATCAAGGTCTTCCGGGTCACTAGAAACTTCCATCCAGGTGTGTTGGAGCTGAGCACTGCAGGGAGGATGCCCTCCAAGTAGGAGGATTGGACACCCCTGTCCAACCCTGTTTGGTATTAACATTGTCAAGTTTGGTATAGATGGATAACACACTAGAAATTGTGTCAATTTGTCTTTAACATTTCATATAATGGTAAGGTTCCTTCTGACCACCCTTTACAATATTCCATTTTACATTGTATGTGATGTTGAGACAACTTGGATTGTCTAGGATAGTAGTTTAAAGATATTCTGGGGTCTAAACCCTGACATGGCCCATTCCACCCCCTCCATATTTCTATCTCTTTATTTCCATTGGCCTAAATGCTCACTCTGACCTAATTGTGCTCTGTATAAGAGACCAAGATCTGATGGGTCAAAGCTAATGTGCTGAGATTGCATAATGCACAGTGACAGACCTACAAAGTACTAGTCAGTCTCTGGAGAGTCGCTGTGAGGCCCCACACAGGTGGATGTTTGCTTTGCCTGCTGTGTTGCTTTATCATGGTGACTGTGGTTAAGATTGTAATCTTCAGCTTAGGAGTGTAAGCTTCCAGGTCAACCCACCAGCATTTTCCGCTGTACTGATGGCAGCCAACTGTAGCATCTAGTCTATTGTAAATGGGGAGCCCAAGGCCATAAAGGAGAGATAGAGGAAGAGAAGCCTCCACAAAAGGACCGCTCATGCAGCAGGCAATATTCTGAGACCATGGGCCCCTGTCTGCACTCATTTATCCAGACAGTCTTGCCTTTCCACATGTAGGGCACCATGCTGTTGTTCCACATATAGGGATTGTGTTTTCTGTAGATTTTAAGCAGTGCTTGCTAAGGAGACTTTGGTGCATAACACGTCTGTTGTTGTTTGTGCTACAGACATAAATTATATCTAAAATCATCTGGCTTGTTGAGGAAGAGGGGTGCTATTACTTTTATAAGCATTTAGACTTGCACTTCACCCAGCTGATAACCAAAACATATGAAAAAAATCAAATAGACTGAAGGAGGAACCAGAGTCATATCAAGACCTCAAAGACTCGTATAGAGACTTGGGGTGGGCTGTTTTGACTTGGGCCTTTAAGTAACAAACTAGCAACATGCTCATGCAGAATACCTTATCAGTTGCACTGCAACGCCCTGACATTGTGGTGGTGACTTTTGCACTGTTTATTGGCTAGTTTTTAAAGATGCATGCTATGATATAAGAAAAGAAAATGTGAGCAACTTTTGCAGACAAAAAAGAGGGATATGGATAGAAATAATATGGAAATGAGGATGTTAAACAGAGAAGTGAATCATCAATGAAAGGGCAAGGCAAGACAGAAAGGTAGACAAATCAGTCTATGTCCAGCACTCTGGGCTTTGGGTATGTGTCTGTATTCAGGGTCATTGCTCTCAGCTGAAAGGATAATAGAGCTTAAATGCCCAGTCAGGCATGAGCAGCTATGACCTACAATCCGGCATCAACATTACCTCATGCATACTAACACTGCACTTTCAAATACTAGCTATTGGAGCTTTGTGATTTTGACAGGGATTTACTTATCATCTGCACACCATTCCTACATCATCCCAAAAATGAATGAATGAATGATGAGTTGTTAAATTTCTTGAAAGCAATTTTCTATTATTCTTGTAATTTCTTGTAGTCAGTATCCAGTCTTGCCTGTTTGGTGTTAATCCAGGCCATCCTTAAAAATAGTCTTGTTTGCCGTAACCCGACCGACCCAGTCAATTTAGGTCCGACCCAATTAATTTTTTTTTTTCCCCTTTTAGTCCGACCGACTTGCCGATTGTAAACTTGCGTTAAGACCGACCGATTTTTTTTTTACTCTTCAAACAACTAATACAAAAGCAATAAAATGATATTAATTATATTTTATTGTGAATAAATAGGCCTACATAGGCTACAAACGTAGGCTACGCTCTTTCTTTTAAATAAAAACCCGTGGCGTCATCTATGATTATAAGGGCTGTGTAGGCTGTAGGCCTATGCGAAATGAAAGCGAAATCGCGACACTCAGATCCACAAAAAATATGTTTTAGTAGGCTACTTCTATGAATTACACTGCGCAAACCAAAAGTAGGCTAATATACCCACCGGATGAAGAGGGATCGGCTCTCCACAGAACATAATAGCCTATTCATTTTATTTTATTTTTCGTGTTCGCATTTATGAGGAAGAAACAATGTTACGGACGTGACCGCTCTGAAAGCGGCACTACAATTAAAACTTCACAGAGATCTCAAACAGGCATTTAAAACACCAAATATTAAGAATTGGCATATCAAGCAAAATAAAATTCGATGATTGATTGAAAATTATATCTCTCCCCCGACATGCCCACCGGCAACGCTCCGACAGTAAATTTCTCTGTAGGCTAACTGTCTAGGCCTGTGTTGTAGCCCGCAGTCATTAAAAAACGATTTAGTTTCATATTCATGTTTAAATAAAATAATATATATTTTTTAAATTTCATGTTGATTATATGAAAAGTGAATAGCATGAATAAGATAAGATGATCCCGAAAATATCGGAAGACAAATGGAGTGGGCAGACATGATTTTAACCACTTCATTAAGTTTGTTTTTGTAGAATGTCTGTCTTTAAAGTGAATTTCGTTTTGTATTAATTGTATCTTAATTTTGATCAATGTTTCAACAACCAATTTCCTGTATTTAATAAATAAGAGGTAGGCTAAATAAGGCAATATAATCAGGACACGGAGTCGCCGGCGTGTGAACTGGAGCTGGTCTCTTAAATGAACCGAAACTCAGCGTATAAGCTACCTTCCTCACAGACCTGAGACATATATACAGGCCTATATATAAAAAAGCACGAAATGTACACTTTTAAACAAAACAATTCAAAACGAAAGAAAACAGACTGCTCTCTGCTTATGTAATGAAATGTGCATTTCTCTCTGGCGCGTTCACTACTGCGAAGATCGCGTCAGCATCGTCAACTTCATCTTTGACACAGAAAACACTTGTTTATTAATAAACAATTGAAATGTCTCCTTGATATATTTGACATACTAATAATCATTACTTTTCCCAGTTCTGACAGCTTAGGCGCGTTATTGGCAGCGCACCCGTTACATGAATAGGCCTATAATATTACCGCTATAATATTATTCTTTGGTGTTCAGTTTATACAGGTTTTCTAATTGTTATTTAATATATATATATATATATATATATATATATATATATATATATATATATATATATATATATATAAATAACTTGGCACGAAGTTCTGGAAAACTGTCAGTGAAGTCCCGATATGCAAAATTGTACTTTTTTTTTTTTTTACATCGAATCTCGGAAAAAAATATAGACCGACCTACCGACCTTTTTTTTTTTTTTTTTGCTGTTACGGCAAACCAAAATATTTTTAAGGATGGCCCCATGTTAAAACTCTGAGCAGAATTATTAGTGGGGGTTGGAATTATTGCTGTTATAAAGCTAAACCAAGTTTATGAATGCATTTCAAAGTCTATCTTTAAGATACACTTTGGTTTGCATGTTGAATGTAGTTATTTTTGATAAGTTAGCATCTAAAAACAGCAATTAGTTTGTGTTTCTGTATGTGATCCTATTGAATGTGTAATGGTACGTAGGCTAGTAATAGTTGTGCGTGTAAACCTCACTCCCCTGGCCTCAAGAAGCGCGGTAGCGACTGACACTAGTGGCTGCAGTCTGTAGCGTCCTTGTTAGTACACCCAATTCCCACACCGGAGACCCCGGTTCGAATCCCGCTTGGAGTGGGCCGAGTAGGACCGGTTACAAATGCATCTTTTGAAGACCTTAAATGACCCCACCAAATACACCATCTGTTGTCCAGCTGCCGTTAACCTGCTTAAATAAGCAACCGTTGTCCTAGTGGCATAAGTGAGCTCTGTAATTTAGGTCAAAAGTAGAGAAGTCACTAATGAGTAATGCTAATGAGTTGTCGTGGTTGCTTGCTGTGGATTTTTTGTTCTGTATTAACACTATGGGCCCTATCTTGCACCCAGCGCAAATGACTTTGTACACCGACGCATGTATCATTCCTATTTTGCACCCGAAGCACAGCGGACCTTTCCCTCGACAGACGCACGTTGGTAAATTAGGGAATGAACTTGTGCTCCTGGGGGCGGTTCAGCGAAAAGAGGAGGCGTGTTCCGGCGCAAACGTTCCCTGGTGCTATTTTGCAGTTCCAGAAAACGATTCCGCCACAGACCAAGAAAAACCTAGTGGTGCGTTATTCAGATGCTATTTTAAGGGCGCATGCTTGGCCATAATGTAGCGTGTGCACAACGCGCATACACTTTGCTTCTCTCATCTACACAGACGCAGCAGTTGCCATTTTTGCAAACCATACATAATTACAAGGAAAAATTTTCCACAAGAGGGAAATCATTGTGGTGTCCATGAATATGTGAAAAAATAGGCATAAATCTAGCTTACACATTTACCCAAATTATTATACGCCTGTTTAACCGAAGCTTATTTGGGTGGGTTTCTCCCATCCCCAATGTCACTTCTCTGTCTTTTACGGGCCTGACGAGAACGTCGGTCTCCTCGGCTGTGAACCGCTCTTGGCGCGCGCCTGGCAAATCCCCCGTTATAATAGCAATCCGCCATGGAACAAGCGCGCCTGCTCTTAAAGGGAATGTGAGATGTCACTCTGAATGGTTTATTTCACGTTACGCCCAAACCACACCTATGAATAATGAAGCCGTCTTCAGACCAACCCATTTTAGATTTGCGTTGGGCGCAAGAGTCATTTATCCCGCCGGTATAATAGCAACAGTGCCCGAGATCCACCCACAAAGTTACTTGCGTTTCGTGTTTGATACGTTTCAGAACGTTAAAATAGGGCCCTATATGACTCTTAAAAGTTATGTTTAGCTAACCTAACAGAAGCCATGTGGTGCATTTTAAATTCAGATTTTGGACATTTTGAAGGACAATATTCATTTGTGAGACCTTTTTAGCTAGATACATGTCGTAAATATGAGATGACAATACGTGATCTTCTGGCAAATCCATGGCAAAATAAATCTTCAGCAGTCAGGTGGTACAGCGGTCATGTGGTACAAATCGGAGCTCTCAGAAAATTCAGAGTTTACTAGTTGTAATTACGTGTTCCACACGAAAATAACTGCTTTTTACAAGTCGGAATCTCATAATTACGACATGGCGAGAACGCACCTTTTCACTTTTAGCTAGCTTTTTAGCGAAATACTTCTAACATTTGTGTTTTTGTTTGTTTGTTTTCAGATGGAGACAGGCTTTATACTCAACTCCACTAGTGTGGCCTACTCAGGAAGTTGTTTGGTTCCCAACGGCAATGCAGTGGCCACACCCGGCAACAGTCCCCACCCCCTTCCTGAGCCTCTCCTACCTCCCCCAGACCCTCAGACCTCTGGTGTATACCTCTGAAAACACTTAATAAAGATCCGTCCGTAGAGATGCCATCAATCACGGGAAGACTGTCAAACAAAACATTTAAAAAAAGACTTGATTTGCTTACCAACTTGAATTACATTAATTTAAATTCAAATGAGCCAGATTGACCTCTGGAATATCGAATACTCCACCTAACATAATGTGATAGTATTCTCATTGATATTATGTCCAATTTTTTTTTGGGGGGGGGGGGGGGGGGATTATTTCTCTAAGTGTCATTATTTACTGCTGCTTTGTGAGATGTAGGGAAATTTTCCAGTTGGCAATGCAGTTGATCACAATTTGAGATAATCCGTCTGTAACATGTGCGTGTTTTAACACATGTACGTGTGAGTGTGTTGACGCCAATCGCCAATCATTGGGCTTCATTCAACGAACACGAGCTGCACAAATTTGCGCAAGTTGTTTGCAAAATCATGCTTGCGTGACTGTAAATCACGCCGAGAGTATATGCAACGTATAGCTCTTGCAAAACTGATTGTCCTGAATCGCAGTAAATTGCTTTGATGTTTATATGAACATAAGATTTGGATGCATATTATTTATGGGAAAAAGCAAGGGTGTAACCGATTGTTTAGCGGGAAAAAAAATATGTGAGATGTCAATAATAAAGCAGTTAGCAGTACGAAAAAGAGTGAGACTCCTCTGTAGATGTCACATGTAGATCTGAACCCTTCTCACTGTTACATTTTGTGAGATTAGATTATGGAAAGATGATTCTAGATCAACTTTACAAATCAACTTACCTTTTAGATTCAGGTGTTCATGTGTATAGTGATTCCAGAACCAACCCAGTCTCGCGACGAAGGCGTAATAAATTGAATTAGAATCGGGCAAAGTCATAAAATTTTAACATAACATTAATGTTAACATTGACTTTAAATTGTTTTAATTGGTTGATTTGTCTCATTTGGAGTTTTGTACAAGCCAACTTGTAATAAATTACAAACTTGTTTTGATTTGTCTCAATTGTAGAGAAAATCGTACATCACTTTGTATTTTTTAACATGGTTTACTAATACAAATTATTATGCTTTTGTCATTAGACTATGTTGTTCGTAACTTATCAATAATGCATTTTAAAAACCAGTTCAAGAGCAGGGTATTTGTCTATGAAAAGAGATTCTGGAAGCTTACATTGTTGAATGTGTTGAGTACAGTATATTGTAAAGCAGTTAAAAAAAGAAAAAGAATATGGTGCTGCAAGGTGTTTAATGAATAAAATTGTTAATTGTTATAGTATTATGAAGTCACTGAGAAAATGAACCTCCAGGTCAGCCTCTTTGTTTTTACGTTTCTTTTTAAAATACATATATATGCTGTATTTACAGACATTTCTTATAAGAGTTACCACTGGCTCATCTATGGATTCAAATTTCTTTAACACGTATATGAGAAAACAATATGACAATCATTTACAAAAATGTTTAAAGAGTACAAGTTTGTAAATAGTCAAAAAAACTTATTTCATATTGTTGTAAGCACTATTTTAAAGAGCACTGCAACCTAACCAGGTTTTACTTTTTCTCCGGCACAAGATGTAGGCTTCTAGAGAGATGTTTTTTGGAGTAAATATTGTATAATTTTTTCAGGTAATGTGTTCTGTTTGTATATTTTAAGAAGAAGTTTTACACTTTAAATAAAAAGAACGTGGTGCCATACTGGTAAATTTTACTTTCCAGAATTTAAATGTTTTAATATTTGTTTAGAAATTATGTCATCCATGTCAATGATTTGCCATGTTTTTTTTTTCCATGTTTGATTTTTTTTTAAATCACGTTTGGATTTATTTTAATATTCTAACACACTGAAAGTAGGCGAGACGATAGGTACAAATGCAGTTCTGTCTTTTTGTCATTTGACTGCTTGTTGAAATGTACAATTTGGTCCTTTAATTAAAGAATTTGTGCAATCACAACAGGTCTCATGATAATTTCTTCTGAATCTTGTCATTTGAAAAATGTTCTTGGTTTCAAATTTTGCATATATTACATATTTAACAAATGTTCTCTTCCTATGATCCCAATTTGTATTTATTTTTCTACTGAAACAGAGTTATACCTAGATGAAGTTACAGCATCTACCAGCACAAGCTAACGTTTCCTGTTGCAACAGGAAGTTGGGGCGGGACATATTGATGGGTGTGTCCTACACACGAACACAGTGTCGACCACGAGTCACCGTGAAATCAGAATCAACAATTCTTATTGTTTATGGAATATTGCAGCATTTATTATAAATAATTTATCTGCAGTTCTGCACACATCATAATATTTGTTAAATTCATGAATTTCTAACTTACTAATCAAAATACCCTTCAACTCTCTCGTGCAGCAACATCTCTTCTCTGATGACGTGTTTACTGGTGGGAGAGCAACCTGTCAATCACATGAGATCGACCAATAGCAAACCACAATGATCCAATGGATTCCCATTGGACAAAATCAAGTCCCGCCCTACATTTTTTCGTGTTTGAGAAGGATTTCACTCGGATATACGTCACAATAGGGAAGAAAAAACTATCGCAACTTCCGTTTCATGACGACTTTAAAGTATTGGAGTGTTCGCTTAGCAACATGAGCGACGACAGTGAAGATCGAGAGAGGAACAGGCCTGGTCTTATGTTGTGTTTTGTTTTATTATGTGACAGCAGTCGTCCGTGAGGGGCTGCTGTCTTTACTTTCGTTTTGTTGTTTAAAGTCTTTGATTGTTCGCCAGTTCCCACCTCCTTCTTCCCACAACGTCTAACTTTGCTACACTCGGCTTGGTGTAAATGCGGTCGTCTCACAAGAATGTGCCTCACCGGTTTTCAAACATTCCCTCTCAGCGCTTTTATCCTCGATGTATTGACCGTGCCACGGACAGAACGAAATGGCTCCTTTTCACACCTAGCATGGTGTGAAGAACGAGGTTGGCTGAAAGCAAACAAACATGTAGGGGTGGGCCAGATCGCCACAGGAGACTAAACAAACTCCCACCTGAAGAAGTCAGCAAGTGCCACAGGAAGCGATAGGGAGTCGAGCTAAAACAGATTATTCACCAAGAAAACAAAATTTCAGTCAGTTCTTTGCACTATCCAATGCTAAAATCTACCTAGAAAACTGTAGCAAGCGCAGAGAAAATATTGGCCTAGTTTATATTTTTGTTGTCATGTGGAGTGCAGCTTCTAAATGATACAAATCTCTCTCTCTGTATCGGTGTGTGATTTATGTACACTTGTGACATGATCAGTCGCTCGAGAGGAATGCTAACACTCCTCCGTCTCTCTTTAGCCTTGGCAACAGAAGCACAGACAAAACAGAGATGTAGAGAGAGGGGAACAGAGATCCCTGGAGATGGAGCCAGACAGGGAAAGAAAGACCGGAATGGGAAGAGGAAGTGGCCCGGGGCTAGAGAGGAAGGGAATCAAGAGTTGGAAACGTGTAAAGAGAAGGAATGGAAGTGTTTAGAATGACGATAATACATTGAAATAATATGGTAACCTATATTATTTACAGTTTGCTATGTCAAGTAGCAATGACAGAGGAAGCCTCGCACATTCATGGCCTCGCCCGTTTTTACATTAAAATGAAGGTGGATAGGCCTAGTCAGGGTATGTGTTATTAATTTAATAGAATTAAAAGAACAATTCTTCAAAATAAATATAAAACGTGTGTGGTCAGTTAAACTGTAGGCTACAATCGGAGATTAGGCCTGATTGAAATGAAGTGGGTGGCTAACTAGCTAGCTAGCTTCCTTCTAAGGCAGCAGTAAGTGGAGGTGAACCTTATCTGACTGATTTGGAACTCCCTAAACAGAAAGCGCACTGCAGACTTGACTCACAATTGATCCTGTAGAGTTTGGTGTTAGCATGCGGCTATAAGCTAACAACACAGAAACTCTCGGTTTCACAGACAGTGTTTAAAGTCTAGTCCCAGACTAAAATGCATGTTTGAGCTGTTTTAACTGAAAGCAACTTGCACTGACAACTTGCACGTTTATAAGAGCTACTAAAATGTCCTTATTTAAATAAGGCTTAATCTAACCAAACCAGCCTCAAAGTTTAGCATACATGCGTATTGGGTAGTTAATTTTAATTTGACTGATCTCTTTTTTCTGTCTATATGGTTAAAAGCACATGAGTGTCATCTCAAAGTGCACCAGGATCACTTTTAATATTCAGAAAGACTAGCATTCCGACCATTTAGCATTTATTAGTAATGTGCTCACTGCTTAAACCCTAGCTAATCAGCCTTCTAGATCAGCTAATGGCCATAAATGGCTATAGCTTGTAGCCATTTTAAACCAGCTACCACCTAGTCCCGCTGGATTTCAGCAGGGTTAAGGAGTTTTTAATCATTTCAAGACAAATTACATTCAGACATTTTCCAGAAATCATTTTTTTCCCTAATAAATGTCAGACAAAAATGCCCTTGTCATAAAACATTCAACTATTGTCAGATGCTACAAATAGTTTTCAGATGCACACAGTAAAACAATGTTTGTTTTTATTGAAATGTTTTCTACTCTTAGATTTTTTTGACAGAAAAGTACCATGATATCCATGGTTTTTGGATATGGTACCATGATTATACCCTTGATTTTTTGGACATTATATTCATACCCAGGGTTATGTTATACTGGCAGCTAGCAGCTAGTAAAAAGTAGTTAGCTACCAAGCTAGCTAACGCCTGCTGATGTGTAAATGAGCAGTTTCAAATCCTATTTAGTGGATTTTATTCCTGAATATTCAGTTGTGTTGTCCTCGGATTTGATTTGATAAGTTTTTTTATCATGTGAATGTGATATTAGCTGTAGTAATATACACAAGCAGCAACACACAGACTAAATGTGATGTCTGTTTTGAAGTTTAGGAAGCTAAAGGTTGCTAAACATTCAGTGAGGTGAATATTAGCTTGTACTTTTTTTTTACTGTGGTAATACCATGGTATTCTTTGAAGTACCTAACCATGGCAATCATTCAATATTCTGCCATTTATCAAACTACCATAGTTTTGCTATCTGATTCACTGATACCATGGTATCACCACAGTATTCTTTTGTAAAGGATGTTGTCTTTCTCTCTCGCCGTCTGGCTCTGGCCCCAGACTGAGGTGTCTGCTCATGTTTGGAAGTGTGGATGAGTCGAGTCATCTCCTCTCCGGGAACCCGCGGGCTCCTGTTCACTGTCTGCTTGACTCTCACGCAAGGCTGTCTGTCACGTCCCTGCGCTACACACCCCAAAAAACAGAGAGAGAACAAAAGATTTCATTTATTGTCGCCCAGCGGTTCATTTACAGCGAATGAAAGTGATGTTTCTATCAAGCCTTCGCTTTCCCAGGCCTGGCATCTCTTCACAACGTGTTAACAATGTTGCACGTCTATATAAAGTTTTGTTAGCCAATAAATGTGCACACCGCAAAGCCAGTTTCCCAGACACCGATTAAGTTTAGTTCTGGACTAAATTGTGCTATGAACAGGGATTTTTCTTTAAAAGTAAAGAACTTGGGTCGTTTTCACAGATAATTGAACTTCTTATTCTGAACCTAAAGTCCTAAATGGTCTCTTTTCCTCGATACATTTGCGTCAACAACACTAGCACTGTGCTAGCATTAGCCATTTACAGTGCCTCGGTAACAACTCAGCACTCAGTAAAACTCATTTGAAAATGGTAGCAGTTGTTCACTTCGACTATTCAATGAGTTGCGTCTGGGTCAACTAGTTAGAGATTGGCCTTTCCCTCAGATATTAAACCGTTTTGTTGCATTGTCCTTGGTATTTTCAATGTTTTCATGGCCATTTCACTCCAAATCCCCAAGAAAGACTGTTGCTACACAAGACACTTTTTCATCCTCTCTCTTTTTCTCAACTGCCTTTAGTCTGTCAATAGTTATTAGTTCAACTACATCTCTCCGGCCTCTCTTTTCTTTCCAGCTCAATTGATTTTCAGTTTGCTGATGAAAGGGCCGGCCCGCGCTATCATAATTCAACACAGGCCTCCGAAAGTAGGTGACTGAGCACCATTGTGTTCAATGCTTCTGGCCTATACCATCTTATGCAAGTTATTATATTTCCAGTGTCATAGAAACAAAATTGCACCATGACGTTATTACGGCAACAGGGAGTAAGTATTAGAGGCAAATTCACAATTTTTTTGAGAATTATTAGATATTTTATTTTATCTAACACAAAATTAGCTGAGCTAGTTTAAACACATAAAATCGTTGTGACGTTTTTGGCTGGATGTAACGAAAAATTGTAATGCCATAATTCAATCTACTAAATTGATACCTACCTTCTTTCCTTCAAAAACCCTTTTAAACACATTCATTCTCTGTATATTCTTCAGCTCTTGGTCTGTGATCTTTTTTCTTTTTTTTTTATCTAACTGTGTAAAGTGATCTTGAGCTTTGGAAAGGCACTATAAAAATAAAACATTATTATTAGTAGTAGTATTAATTTAAATTTTGTGATTTTAATTTCCCCCAAAATTTTCTTGCATTACAAAAAATTACAACACAAGATAAAATGCAGGAATTAAATTGTGCAAGCATGTCTCAAATTTTAGAGTTAAAAAAAGAGCATTTAAGGCAAACCTCAAATAAAATGAATAGCAAATAAAACAGCTCATATCATATTTGTTTATATAATATTTCATATTAATTCTCTGAATGTTAAGCACCTTTTTATCTAAAATGTATATTCACTGGTCAGTCATACAGTGTTTTTATTATTATTATTATTATTATTATTAAAGTATTATAATATGTATTCATATTTATAATGAACTTTTATTTTTATATTTTCAGTTTTCATTTTAAATTTATATTGTTATGTCTTTTTAGTTATTTGTAATTAGCTTTATTTTTCATTTTAGTATTTATTTTTTATTTTAGTAATTCTTCAATTTATTTTATTACAGTTATTAATAATTTTCATCTTATATTTATCTAATTGTTTTTCAGCTTTATTTCAACCAAAAACATTTTTAATTTTAACGTTTAGTAACCATCGCAACACTGCTAGGAAGGATTTATCTACTAACAGAATGTTACTGAGTCTGACACACACACACACACACACACACAAGCACACGTGGATTTGAGAGCATATTCGCCTGTTGCAGATCAGTGGGAGTCACCATGTTGCGCTCCACGAGTCCGACTCTGTCATCCGAGACACGGAGAGAGGGAGAGATTGGATGGGGTGTTTGTGGACGAAGGAAGGTAAAAGATCAATACTGGAATCAAAGGTGTGTGAAGAGCAGAAATAGAGCGTGTGTGTATGTCTCTCACACCTCCGCTAGTTCTGTTCCCATCTCTGTCTCGTTGATGGCTTGTCCAGTATCGTCCATTATGGCTTCACTCTCTCAGCAGGGGTCACAGCAGCAGGGGTTTATGTGTGTGTGTGTGTGTGTGTGCGTGTGTGTGTGGAAGCAGGGCACAGTCTCAAGGGCGAGTCAGGACATTCTGCCCGCGAGTTACCCCTTCTTTCAGACCATACTTTTAGCAACGGATTTATGTCTACAAGAAACATATGTGACAAATTTGTATTCTATTAAAATACATATAAAAATACAAAAGATGTCCAGTGTTCCAACACCACGTAAAAAAATAAACGGTAATTTCGACTTTTTATATCATTATTCTGACTTTTTTTCTCGCAATTCTGACTTTTTTTTTTTTTTTTTTTTTTTTGAACTGGAGGTTCATATCTCGCAATTTGAACTGTGTATAACTATATATCACAATTCTGAGAAAAAGTCAGAACTGTGAGATATAAATTCACAGTTGAGAGAGAAAAAAAAGGCAGAATTGTGAGATATAAACTTGCAACTGAGAGAAAAAAAAGTCAGAATTATGAGATATAGGCTAAAGTTGCAATTGAGAGGAAAAAGTCAGAATTATGAGATATAAACTCGCAATTGAGAGAAAATGTCAGAATTAAGCACAATTGTGAGATATAAACTTGCATTGAGAGGAAAAAAATCAGAATTGTGAGATTTAAAGTTACAGTTGCAAAAAAAAAAAAAAAAAAAAAAAAGTAAAAATAGTGATATAAAAAGTCGCGATTAGGGCTGTCAAGATTCCTTCATTACATTTGAATTCTCTATTGCAATTTACCTATGTCAATTTACTGGCAAAATACCTGAAGTGGCGCAATATTACACCATTTTCTAAGGATTTACGATATATTATAACCATTTAAAAATCATAATATACTGTAGCATGGTGATATTGTGAAATCCCAAATTCTGCAATTCAATTAAATAAATAAATGCGCTCTGTGTTTCAGAGTAAACCACGGCGCTTTATCTATTTACATGCGTGCAGGTTATGCGTTTCTTCCAGCGTCTCAGAGCGGCTCCGTAAACGCTGCGCTGTTTGTTTGGGTTTCAGATAACGTGCATTTAGGAACACATAAAGTCTGACGCGCTTTCGTGTTTCATAACGAATTGTTGCACTGTGATCATGTACATGTGTGTAAAGAAGCGCATCACAGCAGCTCGGTTAACAAACTGTGAGTTTGGGCTGTTTATAACGTTCATCTGGGTACACAACATGCACCATTTCACCAGATTTGTATCGTAAATCATTTATAAACCTCAATATGTTTCTAAATATGCAAATTGTTGTTCAGTGCAATTTTATAATAAATGTTGCTCTTAGTTTGCATGTTTTGATGTTCACATTCTTGTTCAAGAAATTAGAGTGGCTGTAGCATTTCTACTGTAAAGAAGTGGCCAAATATTAAAGATTAAGTGGACATTTGAATGAAATGTTGTTTGGCCAATATTAAAGGCACACTATGCAGTTTCCGTTTTTGTCAAACAGCGACCCCTAGAGTCGCTGTGGAGTACTTGTATTTAACAAGTACTTGTATCTGTCGTAAATACCACTCACCCAGAGCCGTCTCTGCATAAGGTAGGCCTATACCAAAATACTGTGCACCCTGAGTTTAAATGTACATACATTTTTAAAAAGCCACTAAAATTATGCTTTTATGAATGAGGCGATACAAATAAGCGGCTAGTATAGATTTTATAGTTTTTGTATTGAAGTCTATATTGAAGGGTACAATTTAACAGGTATATTCTGCTATTAAACTACACTTCTGATGTATTTTGTTTTGCATTCATAGGTCATTTTCTGAGGGAGTTCAGGTATGCTGTACATTGACCTTTCCCGAGAACATACAGCAAGTGAATATTGGCTGCCAGCTTGTCCTCCGAGTCCCCGTGCCACAACGACTCCAGTCACGGTCCGCCACGTTTCACAGGACACAGTGGAAAAACGAATATCAAATATTAATACAGCCCGTGTCCCAGAAGACCAACCATGCCTCCCACTCCTCTAACCAGACTCCATCTCTTCTAGAAGATTCAGTTGAATACTGTGCCTTTTTAAGACTTCCACCATGTATGTAAATGACCTCTGTTCTTCTGTTACCACTAATGAGACTGACTGTTTGTGGCTCCTCTGTTAGACCCCAACTGATCAATAAACTGTTTGGCATCTGCCCTTGGCCATTTTAATACTGTGGTATCCATTCTGACCTCTCCGTGGGATCTTAATTATGTTTAACGGGATCACTATGTTCCTTTACTTTAGCAGTAATGACCGGTTTTTATAATTCCAAGCAGAAATTATATAAATGATTCACCCCGGACTCAAATGCCAGGTTTTTAAGACTACAGCTGTGCTTTAATAGAAGCAACAAATATCTTTATTAGGAGTTCTGAATAAGGTAATGATCACTATAACTACCACTCACCAAACCCCTTTCTGCATGTTCAATCGATACGCCAGTAGGTGAAGACAAGACTGTCTTTATGAGCGACAGACAGTTGACGGCATCCATTGACTTCCATAGTAAAAAATACTATGGAAGTCAATGTGTGCGTTAAAGGCACACTATGCAGTTTCCGTTCATCTCAAACAGCGCCCCCTAGAGTCGCTGTGGAGTACTTGTATTTAACGTTACTGTCGTAAATACCACTAACGCAGAGCCGTCTCTGCACTCTTCCGACTGCACTTTCTTCGTTTTCTTTTGTCGACTCTGCCATGATTCACGTCTGAAATGCGTACTAGAGTCCATAGAGGCTGCTTCATATGTTGTTGATGTATGTGACGTCATGCCGTAAAGCAAGTCGTGATTCTCGCGAGATTTGTCGGGGCGCCACCTCTCAAACCTGCATTAAGGTACAAATCTTGCATAGTGTGCCTTTAAATTCTAGTCTTCTAATTAAATCTAACTAAATTATCTTCTTTTGTGTTCAACAGAAGAAAGAAAATCTTAAAGGTTTGGAACAACATGAGGGTGAGTATATGATGACAAATCTTTTTTGGGGTGAACTATCCCTTTAATGTGTTTTTTTGCTGTTGTTAACTTTCATAATGGAGTGACCTAGACACTCCAGATGAGTAAGTCTCATGATTGGTCAAATGCCTGAAGGAAATGTAAACAAGGAAAGAAAAGCAAAAGACTCGCTCATAATATTTTGATGGGACTTCTGGACATTAAAACATCTTGACTGTACTGATTTGTCAACCGTGTCAACATACTTTAATACACACACACACACACACACACACATTTATATACTATATAGTACATATTTCCATATATTTATATTTTAAAAAAGGGGGGCTGTCAAGAAAGATCCAAAAATTGACAGGGGAAAGGATTTTTCCCTAGATATGGTTATTTCTTCCATCACTGCTTCTGTTTTATTGTCTTTTTGAGGATACAAAGCTTTCATTTTAACTGTTCAAATACTTATGTCAAGATCCATTAGTTTTGATGCTAACATTTCAGCGTTCTGCTACACCCAGACGCTGTGCCGTGCTAACCAGACAGTATTTATTCAAAACGAGCTCGATTCCCATTCTTATTCATCTGAACTGGTTTCCCAAGGGGAAACTTTCTCTGAAAAACAGGAAAATTGTTGCACAGTTCAAAGAGGACTCTTTTTAATCAATCCAACAGTTCCCGTGAGCACAGAGTGGGGCCCCAGCAAATTCTTTGCTTGTACGTCACAGAATTTATTTCCTACAAAACTATTTAGTCTAAAGACTAAAGTCTGCTCTTATCTTAAGGTCACACACCTCTATGGAAAACAGGCAGTGTGCAAGTTTATACAGAAGACAAACATGAGCCACACTCAGGGTTTCTCCAACTTTGGGCGTTTTTCCCAGCTGTTGATTTTTATTAAAATGGACACATTTCAACATTCTTCTTTACAAACATTAGAACCATCTAGTATACTTTTTCGGATATTATCTTTCACGTAGTGTGTAATATAGCTGTTTGTGAAAGTACAAGGTCTGCAAAGTTTCCAAAATCAAAGTGCATGACAAATTAAGTTATTGTCTGCCAAAAGAAAGAATCAAATCTAAACTGCCTGGAATGAGTTGTTAGTAATTAGCCAGTCTTACTTCCTGTTACAAACATATGTAGGTTTGTAACAAATTTGCATAATGGAAGCCTATGGTCTTCATTGGCTACCTACGAACAACTTTGACCCGCTCTCAAAAATTTTATTTGTTGTATCACAGTGTATCAAGTGCTGAGGAAGCTTTGGAGATGAAATCCAGATATGGTAATGGACGTTTTATTTCCAGCAGTAGACTAATCACAACAGACTGGGTCATCTGACCAATCAGAGCAGAGTAGACCAATCACAACAGACTGAGCCATCTAACCAATCAGAGCAGAGTAGACCAATCACAACAGACTGGGCCATCTGACCAATCAGAGCAGAGTAGACCAATCACAACAGACTGGGAATATCTGACCAATCAGAGCAGAGAAGACCAATCACAACAGACTGGGCCATCTGACCAATCAGAGCAGAGTAGACCAATCACAACAGACTGGGTCATCTGACCAATCAGAGCAGAGTAGACCAATCACAACAGACTGAGCCATCTAACCAATCAGAACAGAGTAGACCAATCACAACAGACTGGGTCATCTGACCAATCAGAGCAGAGTAGACCAATCACAACAGACTGGGTCATCTGACCAATCAGAGCAGAGTAGACCAATCACAACAGACTGAGCCATCTGACCAATCAGAGCAGAGTAGACCAATCACAACAGACTGGGCCATCTGACCAATCAGAGCAGAGTAGACCAATCACAACAGACTGGGCCATCTGACCAATCAGAGCAGAGTAGACCAATCACAACAGACTGGGACATATGACCAATCTAAACAGAGTAAACAGTTGGGCCCCATTTAGTAAATACTATGGTCAATCATATCTTATATGGTCAATACTATAAGTCAATGGGGTCCATAAACTGTTTGGTTACCGACATTCTTCAAAATATCTTATTTTGTGTTCAGCAGAAATGATAAGCATGTGAATTGCCTGTATAAATGACAAACATTTTGGCCTTTAGGAAAATATCTCCACATAAATTGCGAGAAACCAAGTAACTGTCACCATTCTGGCAATATTTCACTGGTAATTTTTCCTGAATTTAATTAACCAAGACAAAAAAACACCCAAAAAAATATGTCTGCTTTGTGTTTAACATTTCTCTGTCAATATGACTAAAGCAAAAATACAGCATCTCTCTAAACATGTTTTTTCCATGTTTATTTGAATCTATCAAAAGCGCTAAGATTTACAGGCTACAGCTGTGCTGCAAGCAATAATGGAGACACTTTTTTGTTTTGTTTTTAGTCTCTCTAAAATATCTTTCATCCCACACTGTTCATACTAAAAACATGAATAATACCTCAAATTAAAAAAAAAATCCTTTAGCCACTTAACAACACATTAGCAACCAGACCCAGAACAGCATAAAAAACACTTAGCATTAAGCTAACAACCACTTAAAACCCTTCAAGAACATAGAGGCAAAAACAGAAGTTTAAATAACACTGTTATCTTGCTAATTTTAAGCTTTGGAGTAAAATGCTGATCTAAACCAGCCTTTCTTTTCAATTATAGGCAGAACTTGCACAAAACAACATGGCTAACTCATTCCAGATTAGCAGGCAGGAGAGAATGAACTGCTAATGCCACTTTACTCTCACACAGGAGCATTGTGTGCCAAATTAGGACATTTTACACCACAGAAATTTAAGCTTTGTGGTCAAAACAGACATTTCTGGACGTAGTGTACTCGATACGAACCGCAGATGTAAACAAGTGAATCAGTGAAACAATGCATAGGGCAACAGAAAAACGGGCTTTATCCTCGGAGGTAAACAGTGAGGGAAAATATCTTCTATCTTCTCTGTTTTTCTTCCAACCAAACAGATGAGCAGTCAATTAGTGACGTCATCATGATGGAGGCAGATGTGAGGCAGTCGACGGAATCTAAATATTTGCCCATGACTTATTTCGTGTCCTCGCTGACCTTTCATTTTTGTTCCGTTCTTTGATCCATTTCTTCTTCTTTGTTTTTCAGGGTTGTTGTTGTTGGATGTTGCTGAAGTTTATCGGGTTTACGATCTTTCTAGTCCTCCTTAAAGGTATAGTGTCTATTTTTTTCAATGTTTAATGTACTTTTACTGCTAAGCCCAACACAGCAACATTGGCTCAACCAATAGAGTGCAACTGTTCCCTTTTTTTTCCATTCATTTCCCCAATGGGATTTAAAAAAAGTCTTCACTAAAGCGTTTTAAGCCATGAACCAAGCTACGAGGTGAATTACAAAACTTTGATTTGAAGCAATATATTTTATAGTTTATTGCAAAATAAAATCTTAAACTTTTTTGAGACAGTAGGCAGACCCACTTGATTACGTCATTTGTAGTGCTTCATGGGAGTGGGCGGAGCTAACTAGATTTTTACCAGCTGTAGCGACCAGTAACGAACACCAGTTCGTTCTCCGATTTTGTTTGAAGTCTGTCGGGGCCTTTAGCATTAGCATCTAGTTATACAGTATATTGCCTTTATTATTTTTTGGTTTGTACATTTAAAAATGTGTCAGCTTCAGTGTTTTACGTTTCTTATTATTTCAACAAAAACGTCAAAAGCTCCACCTCCACTGCTGTGCAAAGGATTGTGGTTAAAGGGGGGGTACAATGGTGTTTCATGTATTCAGAGTTGTTTACAGTGTTAAAGAGATAGATTCTCATGCTAAACATGGGCAAAGTTTTAAAAAAATATTTTGGACGAATAACGGAGAATTTCTATGCTGAAAATCTTACTTCCGGGTTGGTACAAGTTTCGGCTGGTTTTTTTTAGATCGTGGATCTAATGACGTAGATCAGAATGCAACTCCTCTCGGAAAAGCGCGCCCGCGAGCACGTCGACTAGAGGAGAGCGAGACCGCGCACATCAACGCGCTTCAACAGGAAATCATCGGCAGCGCTGCATAGGATTTGTTCAAGAATGTCTCCAAAAAAGTGTGTATTTGGATGTGAGGGAAAGCTTACCGTGTTCAGTTTTCCAAAGAACCCAGTGTTACAGGAACAGTGATTGCAGTTTGTTTTTCCGGGGCAGCAACGGAGTGTAGGAAGTGCGGTTGTGTGTTCTGGTCGTTTCAGTGACGAATGTTTTATTAACAAGGCTCAGGTCGACACTGGATTTGCAAATCGTTTGCTATTAAAACGTGGAGTGGTCCCAGTGATAAAAGACCCCATTCATGTAAGTACAACTGGATCAGATTTCTGTCTTTTGCTGGAAATCTAGCACTACCGCTTGACTCTATAGCTCCGCCTCCAGGACCTCGGCTTTTTCCGGAGAGAATCGGAAAGCTGTATTTTTCTTTTCTAAATATAATAAAACTAAACACTTTTTTGAGATATTAAGGATGCACTACTACTCTATAGGTACTCAAGATTAACATGAGATTAGGTGAAACTGTGCATGTTATGTACCCTTTAATAATAGGCCAAATAGCATGCTACATGCTACTACCTATGCATAGTGTTTGGGGTAACGCATTACAAGTAACGTTAGTTGCGTAATCAGATTACATTTTTCAAGTAACTAGAAAAGTTACTTTTAATAGTAACTTTCCCCAACACTGCCTATGCATATAAGCATATCATCCAAGCACTTTTGCGTTATTTTCAATGTTGGGACACATTAATCCTAACTCTGCTAGAATAAAGAACTAGCAGGCATGCAACAAAAATGTAGACATGTAAATGGTTCTGTTATAGCATTCAGACAAACATATTTTACCTGTAAAAGTAAAAAGCACATGGTTTTCAGTTTAAATGAGCTTGACTCTTCTGTATACAGTGGCTTTCCTCTCCTCTAGTAACCTTTTTCTTTGTCACTCTCGATCCTCTTTTCCCCTGCAGTAAAACACGAGGGGTGTTACATTTGATCTGTCTGTTTTAGTAAGTCTCTCTCTCTCTTTCTCTCTCTCTCTCACTCTCTCTCTCCCAGCTGAGCTCTTGGCATTCCTGCCCACAACATCAATGTCATTAGTTCAAAGTCTTTCCTTTTTTTCACCGGACAGTCTGTCCACCATGAGATGTACAAGCCTCTCTATCTCTATATCCCCTCTGCCCCAGTTAACTTATTCCACCAGCGTAAATGTAAGTAATCAGCTGTCGCACAGCTGTTTTTACTCGCAATTGTGTTGGTCTGCTTTAATTGAGTACTGGAGCCCCCTTTCATCATTAATAAACATAATGACATAAACATTGCCGTGGAGGTGAATTAAACTGCCGGACCAGTGTATACTTGGATATATTTGAAGTCATTTAGACCCTACTACACTTAAAATGCCTTTTGGTGATTTGGTGACTTTGAGTATGAGTAATGAATACCATGGTTTTACTATCTGAGAACACCATCAATGTACCATGGTCTGCAAACAATACTCTTTTGTAAGGGGATTTGACTTTCCACTGAACCCTCTGTTTTTACATTTAACTTCATTACCAAACATCTGATTCATCCTGTGACTCATTAGAATCGGATGATTTAAGTTCATGTTCAGTGTTTTTGGAGCGTATGTTTACAGAACAGCTGGATAAGACTCAGTGAGACAGAGAGAGAGGGGTGGCATTTTAAAGCTTTGTTATAAACATAATCTAATGGGTGGTCTGTGTTTTTGTGCAGTTATCTATGGCCCACTCATTGCGCCGTTCCAGGATCTCTGATGTTTTTCTCCCTAGTGCAATGATGTTTTAATGTTAAACGCCGTTGACCTCTGCTGGTCGGGAAGTGAACTGCACGGACAGCATTAATGCCAGGGTGATCTCTGGTGGCACTTCATGGACAACTGCTCATTTGAACATTATAAAAAAAGCAGAAAGTGGTGCTTCAAAAAGTAGATAGATAGAAAGTGGTGCTTCAAAAAATAGATAGATAGATAGATAGATAGATAGATAGATAGATAGATAGATAGATAGATAGATAGATAGATAGATAGATAGATAGATAGATAGATAGATAGATAGATAGATAGATAGATAGATGGGTGGACAGATGATAGATAGATAGATAGATAGATAGATAGATAGATAGATAGATAGATAGATAGATAGATAGATAGATAGATAGATAGATAGATAGATAGATAGATAGATAGATAGATAGATAGACAGACTGAAGGAAATGATTGGATGAAAATGAATTGCCCATCCTGTAATCCAGTGAATCCAGGCAGAGGATTACAGTCTCAATGTGTCTCACTCAATCTCTCACAGTCTGCACATCAGCCGTTTACTCTGAGATGAAGCATCTTGAGTGTGTAGTAATCCCACCAAACAACACAAATCACTAGTGTGAGTGAGTGATGACCGTCTCACACACTGCACTGTATCCTGACACTGCATGTGATGCCATCCTCTATAACAGTGAGTAACCTATCTATCTATCTATCTATCTATCTATCTATCTATCTATCTATCTATCTATCTATCTATCTATCATCTGTCCACCCATCTATCTATCTATCTATCTATCTATCCATCTATCTATCTATCTATCTATCTATATATCTATCTATCTATCTACCCATCTATCTATGTATCTGTCTGTCTGTCTTTCTATCTATATCTATCCACCCATATGTCTATGTACAGTATCTATCTGTCTGTCTGTCTATCTATCTATCGATCAATCTATTTATCTATCATCTGTCTACCCATCTATGTATCTATCTGTCTGTCTATCTTTCATCTTTCTGTCTGTCTGTTTGTCTATCTATCTATCTGTCTAATTATGGCATTACTGTTTCTTTAGTTAGCCGTTTACATTTTTCCTTTAATCATGATGCATCATAAGTAATGTGTAAAAAGGTTAACAATTATTTACTGTATATTATATTACTGTATTTCTTTATTTATTTGTTTCACTATTTTGTATGGAAAGCCAATAGTAGATACTATATGATACACCAAAAAAAAAACAGCTAATAAATCAACAATTTAAGACTCTTTATAGGTCAGAGCTGCAGTTTATATCAGAGGTCCTGAATGAAACTCAACCCTCCTACTGCAGATACCAGCACAGTTACATGATCTGAGGGGCTCAGGTGAACAGCGGCGGCCCACCTGCTCTCACCGCCCAATCCTGAAGCAGCGGAGAGCACAAATTAGGTCAATCAGATCAAGATTGGACAAATAACACAATGTACAATATCAATACATACAATATTTTTTCAAATCTAAAATAAATCCACATTATTTCTACACGTCTAACATTTGTGTTCAGCAGAACTGAAATAATGCAGGACAAAGTGAGGCTTTGGAGAGCTTTAGATCTAATCCCACTTTCTCTATCCCTCCTTCCTTTTACCGATCTGAAGATGGATGGAAAGCTCAACAGGGGTTTTTCAGTTTTATCCCTCTAGTAATATCCCAAACACAAAGAAATAAGCTGGTTATAACCTTCGCTCTGTGTTTCATTAAATCTGTCATCTGCATGTATATGGACAGGATTTAGGCTGACATTAAAGCTGGTGTAAGGAGAAACTGCGCTTATAGCTGAGATGGATGAGATTTTTTTTTTTTTTCAATCCCGAGAGAGATTACGAGTCTGATTTTATAATGTATAAAAGACGGATGGAGAATATCCCATAATGCACCATGCTATGAGATCATTTACACTGGTACGTCAGTAAAACTTGGCGTCACAAACGGGATAAACGTTAAAATACGTTAAAACAAACGTTCGTTCGTTACCTTTCTGTTCAAAATATATCAAATCATAAAAAAATACAAGGATTGGAAAGTGCTACTGGATTGAAACGGCCAAAAAAATTGACATTTTCACACTTTATTCAAATATGATTAAAAATGTGATTTAGCAAGGAGATGATTTTGTGTAGTTGTGCTTGGAGTCAATTGTTTTATTCGTGATAATGCAATGAAACATGCAGACATCCTTTTTGTCATACAAAGAAATAATGAACACATGCAAAAGCAAGAGAGGATCAACAAAATATTAATAACAAGATTATGTTGAAGTCAAGGTATGCTTTTACCTGTGAGCTTTTTGGTTTTTTTTAATGCATCTTTCTTTGCATAGTAAAATAAAACCTGGCTTTTTGGGGTCATTTTATATATGTCACCAGTTTTAAAAATGCTAAATTCATAACTGCCCTCGTGAAGTGATGCGGTTTGCACCCCCTCGCTGTGTCTGCACCCTCCGCTGCCGGCGTGAAATATTAATCACTTTGCTCTTTCTCTTTTCTCTTCTCTGCCAACAGCTGCTCCTGTACAATAGCGTTTCCCTCCCGGCTCCAAACACACATAGTCTCGTGTGCACAGACACACACCTGCAGCTGCTTCCCTGATGACAGACACTAAACTCAGGTAAGAGGCAATTTAAACTTACTTTCTTCTATATAAGTTGACCTTAAGTTTTCAGAGCTGAAGTAAACCCCAGAACAGAGAGCATGCAGGGGTTTCACGATAAGATCTGTGTCCTGACAGAAGATGCGAGATACGATAGCTATCACAACACAACTGTACTATTGTGTAGAAATTCTGTATTGTTTATTATGCATTTATATTTAATAAATTGCAATGCTCTTGTAATTATAAATTAGATATTGTATTTGACAATTTAAAGTATAGGTTAGAATATATACAGGTTAAAAGGGGGAAAAGAAAATAGTGACTGTTTACGCAACCTGTGATTATTTTTTCCTATAAATTTGAACCTAAAATATAATTTTGATCAGATCAAATAAAACATTGTGGACACATCTAAACAAGTTCAACGCTCAGTACTAAACCGTCCTTGACCAGTTATTGTGTAACAGGCTTTGAACGTTCGTTTGCTCACCTGTATGGAAACACCTAGTGCAGCTCAAAATGTAATTGTCCTGTTGATACATTGGGAAAACATTTGTGTAAAAGCTCCACAAACCCGAGCTGGATCCACAATTCAATCTGATAATGATCTAATGGAGCACATAACGGAAACATTCATCATAGAGACACAATAGATTTTTAATTTTTCAACACACAATGACATGAACGCTATATCTCAGTGCATCAAAATAACAGATACAAGCGTGGCTTTACACAAACTCTCTTTGTTTTTCTACAGAACCTCCAGGATGCATCTGTTATTCATTCTTCTCTTGGTGTTGGAGGTCCAGTCCATCTCCATGAACCACAACTTCACGTGTGTCTGCAGCTGCCACATGGAGCTCAAAAGCGCCGACTGCGCCAACAGAAATTTCACCCGCCTGCCTATAGCCCTTCCACCATTCACTGAGCAACTGGACCTGTCCCGCAACAACCTGAGTGCCATCCAGCCCAGAGCCTTCCAAACCACACGAAGACTTCGCATCCTGTTCCTCAACGACAACGCCATTTACATGCTAGCCGATGGAGCGTTTTATCTGCTGGAAGATCTGTTGAGGTTGGACCTGAGCCGAAACCGAATCTCATCTCTGAGTGAAGGATTTTCACAGGGTCTCAGTTCACTGAGAGATCTGTCATTGGCTGAGAACAATTTGACCAGCTTGAACAGCAGTTATTTCGTCCACTTGGACGCATTGCAAAGACTCGACCTCAGCCATAACAATATCGAAACGATCGGAATGAGGGCGTTTGGGTCCATGAGTACCCTACGCCAGATAAAACTCGATTGGAACAATGTAACGGTTCTCAAAAATGGCATCTTCTCCATGCTACGAAATCTCGAAGTCCTAAATTTAAGTTTCAACCAGATATACAGCTTGGACGTCGGAGTGCTTTCGCCATTGACAAGTCTAGCTCTACTGGACCTCAACAACAACAGTTTTACCACTATTCAATTCATGACCTTCTTGAGTCTCAATACGTACAGCACGCACATATTGCTCAAAGAAAACGCTTGGGAGTGTATCTGCGATCTGCAGCGAGTCTTTCGGAAGCTCTGTAACGTCAAACGGCTGTTCCTGGACGACTGCGAAATCTGCCTTCAAAAACCTTCGGATGAAATGGATCCCTGCATCGGCGAGATGGTTACCGTCCTGGTCATTACGATCACAGTGATCATCACCGTTGTGGCTGCCATCGTCATGGCGGAGAAGAAAAGGGGGAAAAGGAACAAAGAAAAGCATTGGACGGAAGCCAGCGAGCTGTCCTGTGCATCGCACGATTGAACGAATGACGATATAGTGTAAAAAGGAACATTAATATCTCTTTGCTTTATACTCCTACCCAAATGTCTTACTAATTTATAAAAAGATTTAATAAAATGTCATGTGAACTCTTTGTGAACTTGTAACCAGCCAGATATGTATAGTAGCCTATGTACACATTTGAAATGAACATGAAGCTTTACTGAAGAGAACTAGTTCCAAAACAAGAATTGAACGCTTAAATGTTCAGTGTTCACCATACATGTTGAACTGAACATAACTTTTACACAAGATGGCGCTAAATAGCTATTTTTGACCTGGTTTCACAGACAGGTTTAGGACATTTAGGTAGCTTTTATAAACGTGCCTTAGAAAAAAAACATTACTGGTGTGCATCTTGAAACAAAACAATGGCACAGACATATTTTAAGATATCTGAGTGCGAGTTGTTTTCGGTTAAAACATCTTAAACATACATTTTAGTCTGGGACTAGACTAGTTCCCTTAAAAAATAAAGAATTCTGTCATAATTTACTCACCCTCAAGTTGTTTCAAACCTGTATGAATTTCTTTCTTCTGCTAAACACAAAATAAGATATTTTGAAGAATGTTGTTGGACCCCATTGACTTCCATAGTATTTTTTTCTACTATGGAAGTCAACGGGTTGAGCTGCATGCATTTTCACACCACGACAATAATGAGAAACACTAAAACAATGGGGGGAAAAAAAACATCGTGTGTTCATCTATTACATATTACGTATTTTTATAATATTGTCTAAGAGTGTCTCATGCAGTTACAATAATAATACTGTTAAACAAATAAAAGAGTGGCCAATCATCTTTGTTTACATCGTATTCATTTTCAAGAATGAAAACGAGCTGGGACGTCATCATCACGAGACAGCACGGCGAATCTGCCGCAAAACATGACCAACTTAGCTAAAAACAGATGCTTAAATTATATCTAGTCCATTCTGACGACGGAGATTTCATGTTAATTCACAAGAATTGAATTAAACGCGTTTTACTGCATTCATCAACGTTAAAGTACACAGTGAGTATCAGAAACCTCACTGAATTTGGAGACTATAAATATTAGATAATATATCTGTATGTATGATGTGAAATGTGAAGTGACTTTATCATTGATCACGATAAACATTGATGTGAAAACCTAATCTACCCTTCCAGTATAGTAGTTTAAGCTAATGCATGTTATAAATGAGCTGCTGTCACGGAGTGAGCATCTTAACATTATATCAAATAAGCTTTTACATATATATATATATATATATATATATATATATATATATATATATATATATATATATATATATATATATATATGGGACCGTGTGTGAAAGTGCACCTTTGCAAAACTAAAATACTATGTGGAAAATGGACGCTATAAAATACTACTTAACGTTAGTTCTCTCTCAGTGCTGATTTATTTATTTTAAATTGCTTATTTATTTTTTGACCTTCTTAATATGGATATCTAGCAACGTAAGCACGTTTGACTTACAATTCAGAAGTCTTGCCTTCTCCAGAAGAATATGAGCTAGCAACGTCAGCACTTAATTAATATTCATGAGGAAAGCCCTAAGTCAGTCGGTTTGTGCTCAGGTGAACGCTGGATTCGTGCCTCCAAGCAGCAAAAATGCCTTGACAGGACATTAAATAAAGGAGAAATTGCCTGTTTGGATTGGCAGAGAAGCCAAAATACCAAAACACGGTCCATTAAACAAAACAATCATTGGAAATGGAAGAAAATCAACTTCATCATCGAAACTCGTCGGTTTCAAAGTAGCCAACTCACCTGAAAGTACCGAGACTACAGGTAAATGCACAGAGACTGTTTTCTCATGACATGCGTTTGGTTGTTTAATTTTAATTATGTAATTATACACACAACATTTTGACTTGATGGACTTTTCTTCGCCGTTTCCTGCAATTATTGAATATAAGACGGTTTTGTGAATTGTGACCCGTTTTAGTCGCTTAGGTTCTCATAAGAAACAGTACAAAGTAGTTTCTAGAAATAGCTGAAAGACTTTAACGAACACGGTTTATCCTTTATTAAAATACATTTCATTAAAGGAAGTGCTGATACTTCCGTAAAAGTGGGTCAACTTGAGACAGGCGCGCCAGGAACCTCCATTACGTCATTGAGCAATATATACATCACGATCAATGTTGCGTTATATTTAAATTCTTTAAGGAATTCTAAAATTAAATTGCTTGTAAGACTCTGTTATGGTGTGTAATACATATCATCTAGCATAATATGCTTTGTGTTCATGTAATGTAACCCTCATTGTTCTTTTCTGTTTTGTCTTTGTACTTGTAAATGCTAGCCTATCTGTATCTTGCACAAAAAAACAACAACTTAATATACCTTTGAATATAATACTCGTTTACCACTTAGTGAATACGGCACAGCATACACTATGCTGCTGCTTACTCTTTTGATATAATATATGAACCCTGCCCAGTATGCACCAATACTTTCATAGTAGTATGCTACATTGTTGTCACATGACCTTGTTACATTAGCCTATTATTTTGGATTATTTTGCATACTGTTGATAGTATACTTGCACTGCTGCACAGTCTTTAATGCCATAATTAGTGTTCTGATGGTAAGTTTTCAGTTTGGTTATCATTAATAATCATAATATCGTTAATAATGATGTTCATCATTATTCTCAGTGTTTTAAAGTTGGCATGAAATGGAAGTTGCGCTTGACTCTTCTTCCTTATTGTGACGTATAACCGAGTGAAATGGCTTCTCAAACAAGAAAAAACATGGGGTGGAAATGTCGCCGCAAAAGGGAAGGGGAGTTATTTGTATTAAAGATTTATGAGGGCACATTGATTTAAAAAAAATAATAACTGACAATTTTGATTTCATGGTGACTTTAAAGTCAACATGGAATCAAAACTGAACCTATTAACTTCAGTACCTATTAACTTACATTTTCATCAAATATTTTGTGAATATACTATTTACAAACAGTCTCTCATGTTAATATTAAATGCATTTTAGACATATGTTAATATGATCTTTATCCCAACCTTAGGAACATCAAAGCACCCCAGCAAAGATGGCAGACGACCGCATAGCCATCTTAACTGATGATGAAGAAGAGCTGAAAAGCAAACACCTTGAGCGCTTTGACCGTCTGTCGCTTGAGATTCAGTCAGATCAACCATCCCAACCATCTGAGAACAATGTACCCAACGATACGGCACCAACTCCATCACCTCAACACAACATGGGCTGCTGCGAAAGATTGTTCCTACGGGTCAACCGCCGCCTCCTTGTGTCAAAAGTGTTTTATTTATTCTTCTATGCTGCATATGGTTCCCTCCATCCACTTCTTGCTCTGTTCTACAAGCAGCTGGGGATGAATCCCACCCAAAGTGGTCTCTTAGTGGGAATCCGATATTTCATTGAGTTCTGTAGTGCCCCTTTTTGGGGCATTGTTGCAGATCGCTACAGGAAAGGTAAAGCGGTCTTATTGTTCTCAATGTTATGTTGGCTCTTCTTCAATTCTGGGATTGGCTTTGTGCAGCCACCAGACATGAAGTGTAAAGAGAACCTCCCGACGACCACAGCAATGGTAACGACCACCCATCCTACCACATCTAACGAGACATTGTACCCCAGCACCAGTTCTATCCTAACAACAAATCAGATGAGACAGCGCAGGGATCTGTACGGACACTACCCTTTGCGAACGATCCACTTGTCTCTTCAGTCTTCAGGCTACAGCTCTGAACACCGGTTCAAACGGGATTCCAACACGAGTTTCACTGTGGCGTCAGATGCACCAGCTAACACGACAGAATCTGACCAAACCACGACCACGCGGCCTGAGCCAAGTACATCCTTCTCAACGTCAACCCCCAACAACACAAACACAACTTCCAGTAGCACTACACAAAGTACCACACTGAAACCAAATCTGCCACCTCCTGAATATAACATGGACCAGGTTCATGCCATTTTCCTGTTGATTCTGCTCGTCATCATCGTTGGCGAGTTTTTCAGCGCTCCAGCTATTACAATCGTAGATACGGTACGTAACTCTTTCTCCTCAAAATAAACTCAATATTAAGGCATATCAGTTAGTCCATTTTATAGGCCATGTAGGACCATGAACTTCCATTGTATTTAAACATCAGACACGAGACCAAACTACAGTCCCTTTTCCACTGTAAGGGTGTTGGTGCTTGAGCCACTTTCCAATCTGGAACCACTCTGCGTGTTTCCACTTCTAGGATTGAAAATTTGGCTCCATGCTGGTCCCTAAAACCAGAAACAGACAAGTGAAAGTGACATGTGAAGGCCAAGTATGGTAACCCAACGAAATTGTCCTCTGCATTTAACCCATCCACGTTAGTGCACACACATTAGGAGCAGAGTAGTGAACTGCAAACCTTGATACACACCCGGAGCAGTGGGCAGCCATTATGTGTGGTGCCCGCCGGGAGCGATTAGGGGTTAGGTGCTTTGCTGAAGGGCACCTCTGTCATTTCCTGCCGGTACTGGAATTGAACCAGCAACCTTTGCATTACCAGTCAGACTTTCTAACTATTTGCCCATGACTGTAATGATAGAATCATAGCTAGTTTCACTTGGAACATATCTCTGTTCCCAGTTTGTTAGGGTTATAGGAACATAAGAGTTGGGAACATTAATTATGTGCCATATAAATCTGGGGAATTTAGTACCCTGGGAATGTAGGGTTTTACATTGCTGTTCAGCTCTCAAGGAAACTTAGATCCTCCGGGCCCAGCACCAGCACCATTTTGGTGGAAAAGAGGTATTCGTTGTGTCTAAAACTGGTGCATGTCTATTTGGATTGTTGTAGGTGACGCTCCAGTACCTGGGTCCGCACCGTGACCGCTACGGCCTCCAGCGAATGTGGGGATCTCTAGGCTGGGGTATCGCCATGCTCTGCGTCGGCATCTGGATCGACCACACTAGCACCAACCTTGTCATTGGCAAAATGGAATGCGTCATGGAAAATTACAAGGACTACCGTGTTGCCTTCATCGTGTTCGGAGTATTAATGGCAGTCGCTCTGATCATTGCCACTCAGTTTAAGTTTAATGTTTCGCACCAAGGCAACAGTGAAGAAAACGAGGTTGGCAACCAGCACGCCCAACCTAGAGGTTCCCCTGGAATGGCTAACTCTGAGATCCCAACAATTGTCCAAGCTGAGGAGTTCCACTTCTGGGACTTGATGAGACTGCTGTGCGGCGTACAGTACGGCACCGTGTTATTCGTTGCCTGGTTCATGGGCTTCGGCTATGGGTTTGTTTTTACTTTCCTTTACTGGCATTTACAGGACCTGACAGGAACCACAACGCTGTTTGGTGTTTGCTCAGTCCTGAGTCATGTGTCGGAGCTTGCTGCCTATTTCACCAGCCATAAATTCATTGAACTGGTGGGGCACATCAGGTGAGGATCCTGTGATTCTTTGTCATCTTAGAATTAGAATGACCAGTTTTTAATCTGGATTCGCTAAAGTTAAACTTTATTTCAGTTTTTTTTTTAGTAAATATATCTTACGGTAACACTTTTCATAAGGTACAAAGTTCTAATTATTACAGGTTCACTCCAAGTGCAAATGTGTAAAAATGTAAGAATTTATAATTGTCTTGAAAAATATTTTTTGTTTTCAACAATATCTAAGGTAGTATTGCCAGTATCTTTCAATTATAAAGTATCCTTTTTACCGTTTTGTGTATCTGCTAAGCGGCTGCTCACTGGCCTGAATCAAAAGGTGTTTGTGTATCAGGTTGTTAGCTTAGCCGCATGCTAACATCAAATTCTTTTGAAATCAACTTTTAAGGTTTCAAATGATGCACTCATACTATGCACTTTGTACTCATCCATGTAAATTAATCCATTTTCAAATGTTCAGTGTGAACACACTACTTGCACTATTTATACTTCAAAATGGCATTGAATAGTGCACAAGTATGCGAAATGGGATGCACCTTTATTTATGAGGTTCCCTTTCAGTTAGGAAAATACTTTGGTTGGTTTCTACTTATGTAGGCCACAAGGCAGCTCGCTAGTGGTCAGAACAGGACCACTCATTTGACTTCACATATCTACCACGGCTTCTGAATCAAACCATCATACAGTAGGAGTTTAGTCCAGTCACAGCAGAGACTTGCCCAGGTAACCCAAACCATCTCACTGCACCTTGTGACTCAAGCGCATTTGATCCTGACCTTGAATCAGTGAGCCTTTGTGCGTGGTGCTGTCTTGCAACTCTGTAGGTCTGCACTGAGATCAGTGAGGCATTGTTTGGTTAAAAGGCCTGGTTCAAGAACACAGCCTTTTTCTTTCAGTTGTGGCCCAGTTCCAGAATACATTGCACAGCAGCTACAGTGTCCGCTGTGTGGCTCCTTTCAAAGAGGGAACATTTATGCTCTTTCGGTGTGTTAACTATTTCTCTATAAGTACTTAAGTTATAGAGAAAACCATATGACTGAATGATTGACAGATCAATATAAATTTATAAGTAATCTCACCTTTGAAAATTTCAGGCGATACAACTTCTTGTAAGAGACTGTAAAAGAAGGAATTTCCTGTTTGACATTTGTATATTTTATAGACCCTTCTTTAAAAGATGACCTGCACAGAGTGTAAAGATCTTTGTGATATGACTATGCAGTTGAATCTAGATAATGAGTCATCATTTGCATGGAGAAAATTAAACTTGGTTGTATGACCTTCAAAATGTTTTTGTATTGCAAATATAAACTACAATTACTGTAATTTATTTAATAATAATAATAGTTTACATATAGGCTACATTTAACTGTCCTATTTTCATAGGGTGCACTTAATTAAAAAGAGACTTTATTTTCTTTAATTGAAATATCTATTTTTTCCTGTAGATTTTTGGGGTGAAACAGGAGCCTGACATGTTTTGTGAGGTTCATGCATGTATTTTTAATAATTGTGTGTTGTGTTTCTTCTTTGTCAGAGTTTTGTACATCGGTCTGGCCTGCAACACAGCACGCTACCTGTATATCTCATATCTGGAGAACGCCTGGACTGTGCTGCCCATGGAAGTGCTACAAGGTATGAATGGCAGTCATCAAGCTCTCAATCCTGGGGAAAAAGCAAATACTACAATCATAAATATGTGTTCTGTTTTAAACCATCAAATTAAGTCATAATAAAAGTAGAGAGATGTGCAGAACAAGGAAAGGCCAGGTTTCATTTCAGGTGAAGATATCAAGTCAGTTTGGCGTTGTCAGGTTCACCGCCCTTTCCTGTGGCAAAACGATCAACAAAAAAGCAAGCTTGTAGACGCATTACAGAGAGAATACATTGGAATGAAGACCTGGATCAAGTCTGTTTACATTCAACACAGACGCCGTATTGTTTGTTCAAAGAAACGTCAGCACAGTTAACAGACTTCTTATCAACCTTCTCGTTCTTTTCTTTGTTATAAGTCCAAGTTATAACAAAGGTTTTTTCCATGTCATGAGACAGATTTGTGTGTTTGCACATGTAGGTACAGGCTGAACTTTTATTACTTTGTCAAAACACTTTTTCATACACTGGCTAGTTTTGATTTAGCGTCGACGCCTATCATTGTATACATATATAAGCTCCTTCAGTATTATCAGCAGCTATCGCGTTTCTCAGGAGCTATTACCCTCCTCCATCCCCAGCTCCTCCTCTAGTCAGTCAGGATTTGGCATTCTGATTCCCCTTGAATTATGTTGTACTTTAAAATCTTGCATTAATGATATCTGCAATACATTCATGTTGGTTCTGTTCTGTTTACCCTAAGGGGGGTTATCGCTGCTCTCCCTGCTCTTATCCATGCTAGGCTGAATGGATGATCAGGGAGTTCTTGCCCAGAACAGAATCATACCGCCAATCCAAACCGAATGCTAATTGTCAATCGTAGCTGACGATAGTGGTCCTGACAGAAATGTTATTTCAAACAGTGGAAAGTAAACATCCAAAATACACATTTAAGTGTTAATTTTATTGCACTTTATCTATTTTTGTCTGTAGATTTCAATTACAATACAAATCTTTTTTTTTTCTTCACTTCAGCTGCACTTACATATATTTTGAATGTTTTACTGATGGGTTCATATATCAGTTGCCTGGTTTTAACATTTTATTCCTAAAAACATGGTGAATTTGTTTTTTGTTTAGTTTTCTTGCTGTCATTGACAGTATTTTCTGATTTATGGCATGATAAAAAGAGATAAAAAAACTTTTGAATCTATTGTCTCAACAAAATGAAAGAAGAATTTTGAACATGGCTCTATCCAATGTTCAGATTTCTGTTCTGAAAATAAATGCAAATTTGTGCATATTTAATTACGCAATGCCTCAGTCGCATATTTAAACATAACATTTAAGAAAACTTGTAATACAAAAATGTTTGCAATTTTTTTATGTAATCAGTCAACTGGGGAAGTATGGTGATATCTATTAGTTATTTTTTTTTACCCTGTTCATCTGGGTTGTCTTGCCTTAATTAAACACCATTGTGTTTTTATATCAGTAGAATTTTTCACCAGAAACGTGAGAAATACAAAAAAATGTATAATTTTTTTTTTTCTTTGTGGACACTTAAGCTTTATATTATGTTGTATCATTTTATGTTAACGCATTTATCATTTTATGTAATATAATTTTGTGTACCTGCACAGGAATAACGCACGCGTCTGTTTGGGCGTCGTGTATCTCGTATTTGAGCGCGGCCGTACCTCCGGCGCTTCGGACGTCAGCTCAGGGTATCCTGCAGGGTCTTCACCTCGGCCTGGGCAGGGGCTGCGGGGCCATGGTCGGCGGGATATTCGTCAACTACTTTGGTACATGAACATTGACGATTGTTTTTATAATTTTATGACATTTGTGTGTGTGTGTATAAACGGGGTTGTCTTGTTTTTCAGGCGCTGCCGAAACGTTCAGAGGAATAGGAATGACCTCGCTTGTAATTTTGCTCTTATTTTCATTAATTATGTGCATCACTGGCCAGAATGAGAAAAAGGGTGAGGAGCACAATCTTATTCATTGTTTATTGTTGTAAAGTAACAGCAGCAGAACAACGAAAACATTTATAAATAACTATAAGTATTAACACTACTAACTTAACATTTTGTCTAATTCATTACAAGTAAAATAAACATTTTCAGTAATATAATAGCACTTTTTCTATCTGTAAAAAAAAGTATGTTTTCGAAATAGTGAAAATTGTATTATGTGACATTGTATTGTGAGCTAAGTTAATCAAACTGAGGGTACGTTTACACAACAACGATGTACTAAAACAAGGAAAATTTCCCCGTTTTTAGTTGAGAACGGTGTCGTGTAAACGGCCCCTAAAATGTCTTCTCCAGGAAGTCCGATTAAGTTTAGCTCAGCAATTCATTGGGATGGTTTGTTAAAATATTAAATGATTTTTTTTTTATTCATTTGTTCAACAATCTTATTTTTAATGTAAACTAAATGGCACAATTTAAAACTAAAATATTTGTTACTAGCCTCTTAACAGGGTTTAGCCTACTATTAGATAGTTTCTATAAATTACGAGAAGCTTTACAGCTTCAACATATAGTTGAAGTATTTTCATTCACATTTGAATGAAATGTTGAACATTTAACCTTATATTTTATTTATTTTAAATCTTCAATTGTTTATATTTTACCCCACAGAGGACAAGATGCTAGCAGAGAACATTCCTATCCCGTTCAGCCCTGTTCCCATAGCGACCATCGACCTGGTTCAGAACACCCCAGACGTGGTGGCACCAACTCGACCCGAGCCCAAACTTCCAGCTCGGAAAACGAGGCACCAGGAAGACCAGGAGGATCTGAACAAGCCTGCTTGGGTTCCCTCCGGGTCGCCGTGGGTTTCAGTCGTTCTACTGTTTTACCAAATCCAAGAGATGGTCATCTTGGCAAAGACACACCACCCTATTGATGTCCAGCCCCTTCAGGTAGCACAGAGGATCATGGGAAAATAGTAGAATGATGATTATGATAATGAATAATATGAATCTAAATGTTTTCGGAATAGTACGTTGTATGTTGAGTGTTTTCTCTCTCTCTTTTAATGCATTCTTTGGCAGAAAGGTGAGAACGCATAGATTTAGTTGAAAATTATAAACTGTGTATATATTTTCAGTATCATTAGTTGATCATTACGTCTTCATGATCCTTCAGAAATCATTCTAATATGATGATTTGCTGTTCAGGAAACATTTGTTTTATCAATGTTGAAAACAGATGTGCTGCTTAATATTTTTGTGGAAACTGATACATTTTTATCAGGATTCTCTGATTATTAAAAAAGTTCAAAAGAACAGCTTTTATTTTAAATAGAAATCTTAACATTATAAATGTCTTTACTGTCACTTTTGATCAGTTTAATACAGTTTAATGCATAATTTTTGCTTATTGTTTTTTACTTAGGCAAATTAAGTGTGACTAAACACCGTAAAATATTTGTAAATCATTTTTTCTACACCAAGACTATTTGCACCAAAACCAAAAATACTTTTTGGCGAAATTGTCCATATTTTTGTTATTTCATCATTATAATTTAGCATTCAAACATTTAAAACAATCTCTGGGGGGGAAAAGGATCAGCACACGTGCAAGTAAACGATAGGATTTCTTCTACCAAATATTTACACACTGACAAACTGTCATTATCAGGGGAAAAAGTTCAGTTACATGAATCAATTAGCATCTGAACAATGAAAAATCAACCTAGCCTTAAATAAAAAATAATCACATTAATCACGAAGATGCAGTTTTGTTTTTTGTGTTTTATTTTCATTAGGTATTCTATTTGGTGTTATCAGATGTGAATTAACTTCATTAAATGTTTTAAACGGACTGTTTCTCTAACTAGGACACAGATGAGGTCCTCTCAGACTCTCGAGAAGATGACCTATCACCTGCAGTCTTTAGCAATGCCTTGCGGCAGGAAAGCTTTCCCAGCGCTCTCCAGTCCCAGGAGGACCCCGGGCCCCCAGGGGCCACTGCACAGCTGGAATTCCCACCACAGTCTGTATTACAAACATAGAGCTGATGCCACAAACTGACTCGGTAACCCACGCGTATTTTCTTTTCAGACCGACTTAATTTTGTTTTCTTTGTGAATTTTTTTTTTATTAACTACTTGGGGGAAATACAAGGAAGAAGAATGTACTTCGCTGTTTAAGTGCCTTTGTATGATTTTTAACTTATTTCCAGTTGTTTTGCACAAGCTTTAAATAAAGCCTGGCAGGTTTTAAACTGTAACGTGTGCCTGTTTTCACTTTCTTCGACCTGTAGAGGGCAGCAGCGCCTGGGCATTCTGCCCATACACAATTGCGCTTTATGAGGTCTTTAATAATTGTGTATCTTCCTTGCGAAACACTATAAATGTAAGTAAACTTAAATAGGTGAATTATTTGCACTCACTAACGTCATTACTTCATCATTGCGTTGTTGTGTATGACAGGGACATTTGCTTTCACACTTTCGCCTGTGATTTGTAATGTAGGTGTAAAAGAGTTTGAGAAATTTTTGCAAGGGGATTTTATTGTGTGTTTATTTTTGCACGTGTCGGCAAGCACCTCTCTCACCAGCTTTAGATCATCTTTGAATTTGAATTTTGGTAATTGACCTGGTAAATGATTATGTCAGACATCTCCTGTTCCTATGTAAACCAGACCATAGTGCTTTGCTTAATAGGTGGCTTCTTGGTAATGATCGGATAGACTTGAATTACCTGCTAAAATGTTTGCTCACCGTGTACAAGAATTCAACTTTTTTTTTTATTATTATTCCCAGAATTCATTTCTTTCGGTGTAATCAAACGCCTTATTTGCAGCACACACCCACTCACAGCACATATTTCATCTCCGGTGGGATTAGCTGTCACTAGCGCAATATGCCCTGCAACAATGCTTTGCCAAGTGTCGGACACCGCTTCAGTGCAATTTATGATATCAGAATGTTTGAATGAGAGAAAGTATAGACAGCTGCCACTCTCACATACTGAAAGCACTGCCTGACACAGTTTCACATGAAGATAACTTGGGGAAAGAAAACATTATTCAAGAGCCGTTAGTAGTGATTCTCTGGTTGTTTTTTGCCTGCTAAATTGTTTTGTTGTTTTAGTTTTATGGTTTGTTTGGGTTGTTTTTTTGTGGTTTGGTTTTTAGAATGTTCCCTTTTTGATGTTGCCATTTTTGTTTGTTTAGTTCAGTTACGTCTTGTTTTTTTGCTTTGTTTCATGTTGGCTGTTTTTGTTTGTTTTGCTCGGTTAAGTCTTGTTTTTTTGCTTTGTTTCCTGTTGTTTAATTTTTGTTTGTTGCTTATTTGTTTAGTAAAGTCTTGCAGGAAAAAAAAACGTTATCAAAGATCCATTAGTAGTGATTCTCTGGCTGCTTTTACCTACTGAATGTTTTGGTTTAGTATGGTTTTTGTGTGGCTTGGGTTTTATTTATTTTTATTTATTTATTTTAGTTCAATTAGTTGTTTTTTTTCTTCTTTGTTTCATGTTGGCTTTTTTGTCCAGTTAAGTCTTGCAAGAAATTGGCAGGGAAACATTATCCAAGAGTTTAGTACTGATTCTCTGGCTGTTCTTTGGATATTTCCCATTGTAATATTTTGGCTACACTTTATTTTAAGGTGACATAGTAACATTGTACTTACTCAAATAAGAACTGAGTAATATTAATTAACTACATGTACTAACTATAGAGTTATGGTTAGTGTTAAGGTTTGGTTTAGGGTTAGTTACTTGTTTTTAGCAAGCACATGAGGTAACATGTAACTACATCACCTTAAAATAAAGTTGTACCAATATTTTTAATGCAATAATGCCACAGTAATTTACCTCGGACCACCACATAAACCCTTTTTGTGGTAAATTTGCACCAAAATGTTTGGAAACATTTCACTAAAATTAAATATTTTTCATGACAGTTTTTCTTATGGAATTTTGTAGATCCAAAACCATTTAAACGAATTGAAGATAAAACTCTCAATTGAGCGAAACTTGAATGTCATTATGTATCATAGTGCTGCCACCATACTTTTTACTACAATACAAGTAGGATCCAATAAAGTTTGCCGGGTCATCTTTTTCCTCAACAGACGGCAATCGACACTTTTTCGGATTTTGTTGGATCACCTGTGTCTGTTGCTGTTGGTTGCCGCTTGTTTTCGCAAAATCTGTCTGCCGTTTATCTGTTCGTGGCATGTCTGAGAAGTGACTTTTTAATCTGGTGATTGTCCGCATTGGTTGGCTTCTGTTGGTGCAGTGTAAGTTGGCCTTAACAGACTTATTTGTTTCACAATTAATTTTAATCATCATTTCTCTGAAAAATATCTGCAGGTTTCTAACCCCCAACTGAGATTGTGCAGATCCAGAGAATATTGTGGCATTCTGTGTGAAAATTTCAGCGGCCCTTAAACACTGTTCCCACACGGCAGCCGAGTGTGGGCAGTCACCGCCTATTCTGAAATTCCGAAAGCGAACATCCAGGCAAAGGAAAGGGATTATTGGGAAACTAGGGAAGTCATTTGGATGGTTTAAAAAGTAGGCAAACGTGTCCTTATGGGGTCAATGAATGGCCCTCCTGACCTCTGAAGAGAAGTAAAATGCCAAGTAAAACAACTAATGGCTGTCTGAATATGACACAATTACAGTGAAATGCATTGAATAGATGGAGGCCACAGAAGATGTCATAAACAGACGGTGGTTAATAGTTTGTTATGCAGACTGAGCTGAAATACAAGAAATGTGAGTCATTGGTATGTGAAAGGCAAACTGGAACTACTGAGGATTGGACTGCAAATATTGTTTGAATCATTTAGTTGGACACTCTTTAGTCAAACTATGGTTGTCGAGTTTGAGATTTTAGCATTTTGCTGCCATTGTGGTTTGTTTAAACAACACCAAATTCAGGAAAAGGTTTCTTCAGAGATGCTTGGCAGGGTTTCAGTTCGTTTCCAGTCATGTTGAATTTATGGCTTATTTTCTCTATTTTGGCCTGATGAATTGAGTCAGGATTTCCTCCAGTGTGGTGGGCGGAGTTGTGGGCGGGGCTATTTCTCATGGGTCCCATTTTTCAAAGCTGAAGGGCCAAACATCAAAGACTCCAAATGATAATCATCACGCCTGATGTGTTTACTGTATTTCAAAGGGGTGATTGAGTTTATTATCTTCAATAATGTTGCTCTTGTCTAATGAGTCCTTTGTTTGTCAGATCTCAGAATTTCCATTGTTCCTTTCTCGTTTCTTTGTTCGTGAAGAAATGTCACATTATTCACGTCGCATGCGGAATCTTTCATGTTGAGATAAAACCTTTGACAATAAGATGAATCTAGACTTTTACATTTCCTGAAAAAAAAAAAAAAAAAAAAAAAGTTGAGCCATCATTTTGCTCCATGTATTTAAATCAGCAGATGTTATTATTGAACTTAGAACTCCGAACGTTGAAACATTATGACAGTATTTTCAAACCTAAACAAAATGTTCCAGTTTGGTCTTCTTGTTTTCCTAGTAAAAATTATTACATTATACAGAAGGTTTTTTTTTTTTTTTTTTTACATTAAAGAAATGTACCAGAGGTATTTCCACAGTGTATCCAAAATGTTTTATTTTGTTTTTTTATTATGTATGTGTGTATGTCTATGTGTATGTGTATGTGTATGTGTAATGTTTTAGATAAACAAAATGTTCCACAAACGTTCCAGGTTGGTTTTTAAAGTAAAAATATTAGTGATGTGAATTAATCGCAATTAATCACATCTAACATAAGTTTATAAATATATAAAATATGTGTGTATATTATTTGCTTTTTTTTTTTTTTTTGTGTATATATATTTATATTTATATATTTATATATTTATATTTATATATATATATTTATATTTATATATAAATATATATATATATCTTGCACACACATATATACACACACACACACACACACATAAATGTTGTGTGTCTTGGAGTTTCTATATAATTATATAAAATTAATGTACATTTGTTTTCAATTTATATTATTTTTAAAATATTATTATTTTAATATTTATTTTAGATTCGATTAATCGACTTGACAGCACTAAAAAATGTATAATTATATTTATAAATGATAAAATATAAATTATATTTTGCAACTAAAATGTAACTTTTTATAGTTGCAGTATGGTCATAAGTTTTTTTTTTTACTTTTACATGCAATTTCCGGATTTTTTTTTTTTTTTTTTTGTTAACTTAAAACAAACTGCAACACTGTGAAATGACACAATGCTAAGGGTTTCTGAGAAGTTTTAGCATGTTGCTTTTACTTATTGGCCCTAGTCTTTTGGATATTCCGGCTCCTGGATATGGCTTGGGTCACACCTTCAAAGCTATAGGATTTTCCCCTCTTGTATTGTCTGCCAGGTGAAAATCATCAAATGATTGTGGGATGTGTTAGTTTAAAACTAAGGATTAGTGATTTGAACAACCCCATAGCAATAAGTGTGATTGATAGGCTGATATATGAAATATGTGGGCATTGTTGTGGCGTTGACAGTTCAGAGAGGATAACATGATCTCTCTCGGTCTGTATGTCCCTTTCGCCCACACAATTTCCCCCCAGTTGGTTCCCATTGGGCACTGAAGGTCAGTGGAGGTGTTCTTGCATTATATAAGGGGGCTAATAACCAGGCAAATACATGTGTGTGTGTGTGTGTCTGTATGAGTGTGCGTGTGTTGATGGCGCGTCTGCTTGTAAACTGCTGTCATCTAATCTGTGGTTAAAGCTCCAGCCAGTAATCCATTTCACACTTTGGGTTATTTTGTGGCATCCACAATCTTAAAACACGCCGACGGCACGCCATCTAATCCTGCCAAATAAAGCCACGGTATACAGGATCCACGCACTGCAGAAACGCTGACATCGCCATGGTAATCTGACACACGTCACTGCTTATGTTTATATATTTTTGTTTTGTTCAGTACAAACAAATTCATCCCAGTTAAGGGATGTCATATCTCGGTTCATATGAAGGCCCATACCCTGTCTAAACTGAACAAACAGATTGTGACTTTGCTGCATAGTTCTGGTCCTAAACTTATTAGTTGAATATGTTACCTGTTATGTTAGCTAGTTGACTTTGACTGAAATTGGATTATGAAATGTGAACCCGTAAAGGTATTTTAAGGGACAATATCTTTATAGAGTTGTGTATAGTTTTGTTAAATAACATTTGAAGCAAACAAAGATCTCCAACTAAGAAAACTTAAGTTACACAAAACATTTCCTAACCCTTAAATGCATGAATGTTTCAACAATCATTAATACATATTTGGGTCTTTAGCGACCCGGATCTATATCTAACATGGATGGATCTCTAACTGTCACAATAGTATAAAAGTCTCAATTACAAAAGAATAAATTAAAGCATATTTCATTTCCTTTTGGATGAGAACTCAACTGACATCACTGTTTTCAACATCTGCTTTATAGCTGAACTCAATTCATAATTGATGAACTTTACACTTATTGAACTAAAACGAATCAACACTGAACTGATTTCAACTGAATAATGACTGTTTACTGTTGTCTTTTTAGAGCTGCTTTATAGCAGAATTGAATTCTGTTTGCATCATTGAATCGTTATTTTCCTGTTTATCACTGTAAAACTGCTTTGAAACAATCTGTATTGTATAAAGCACTATAGAAATAAAGGTGACTTTTTACTATCGTCACTGTCCTCATTCTTGCTCTGCAGTAAATCGTTGAGCCATTTCTAGTTTTGCTGATGATACTTCCTATTCTTTTGTTTTCTGCCTGCGGTAACTATGAGTGAAACGTCACTTCATCATTGTGTATCAGACTTATGAGTCATCAGAGATTCAATTATTGTTGCACAGAAAAAAATATACTTACACTATTACACACCTCGGGTCACGAGCGACCCTATACATCTTTTACAAAAAAATAATTAGAAAACAGACATTCTTTTGTATTTTTGCCATTATATTGTTCATACTAAGAAGGTTGACTAACTTAAATGAGGGGGAGGCTAGTGAATGACATCCCAGGTCATAAAAACCTGAGGTATGCATTCAAGGGTTAAACTATTTTAAATATGTTTTAATTATTTTCTAAATATAAAAAAACTCAATTAACTTAATTATATAAAATTTAAATTACATTTATTATTTACATTGAATTATTTTATTTACTAAATGTAAACACGCATATAATTATTTACATTATTTATATATATATATATATATATATATATATATATATATATATATATATATATATATTAGGGCTGTCAAACGATTAATCGCGATTAATCGCATCCAAAATAAAAGTTTGTGTTTACATAATATATGTGTGTGTATGGAGTATAATTATTTTCTATATATAAATACACACACATGCATATATATTTAAGAAAAATGTGTTATTTATATATAAAATATTTATATATAATATAAATTATATATAATATAAATATATATACACAGTATATACATGCAAATATTTCTTAAATATATACATGCATGTGTGTGTATTTATATATAGAAAATAATTATACACTGTACACACACATATATTATGTAAAAACAAACTTTTATTTTGGATGCGATTAATCGCGATTAATCATTTGACAGCCCTAATATATATATATATATATATATATATATATATATATATATATATATATAAATATATATATATCTTGCAGCTTTAAACTCTCCCTGATTCATACCGAACAACCTTTATTTGTTTATTCTAGTGATGAAATCCATCACTTCATTACTGTTTTACTCTCTCAGACAAGTTTACCAAAGCATTATAGACAGAACTGTCTTCTGCGTGTTAAAACTAGAGTCAATTAATTAAATCTGAAAGTGAGCGTGAAGTTGCATGCCAAAGGAGGAAGAAAGAGGATTTTCTGAGTAACTGTCAGCTTAACCATTAAAAACCGCAAACCCACGCGTACCCTGTCAACAGCCCTACCCTGCAATGACAACACCCACTCTGAGGAGGGGGCCCCTATACACACACACAAACCGAGATGTGTTTGCACGTCACAGAGTGCCTATGTATATGTGTGTGTGCATATATGCGTAGGCGGCCAAGCGTGTGTGGGCGTGTTTGAGTAGGAAGACACGCTTGACTCGGATAGGCTCAGCAAATTAAAGGAATCTTAGTTTTTTTTTATCGCCACCCCCCTTTCTCTCTCTCTCTCTCTCCCTCTCTTTCCTTATGTTTCTCATGCTTATGTTAGAGGTCACCTATTTCCTATATAAAAAGGAACAAGATCATGCATGGTGTATATATAGATAAATATGTATATATACACATACACACACACACACACATAATAACTATAGGGATGTTTATATATATATATATATATATATATATATATATATACAACAAAAGCAATTTGACATTTTTCAAATGACATTCCCCACATTGAAAAAACGTTAACCCATTTGTTAGTGTGTGTGTATGTATATATATATATATCACATCACATTCCCTTGAGAGCAGATACACTTTACAAAACTCTAGTAAAAGGATCCGTGATTGCAGTCAAGGTGCTGTCGCTTGTCATTTTTTTGTCACACAAGATGTAAAATGACTTGGAAAAGCTTTTGTTTTGAGGAATAGACTAACACAAAACTGGGGATGACAGCAACCACCACGCACTTCCTCCCAGGGGCTGTTCGCTGTGCCCAACCTCCTTCCTAAAATAGCTCAAGATGCTCTGGCAGATGGGAGGCTGCTGATGCACCCCTCTGATCCAGCCTTTTAGATTTATGATTATATTTCATTTTAATATGCAGCTTGTGCGTTTTTTTGTTTTTTTTTGTTTGTTTTTTTGTTTTTTTTCCAGGCCAGTGTGGGGGAAGAAAGAAAAAGCATTATTTAACTTTATAGGTAGATTCTGCTGTGGTGTGTTTTTAGGTGTTTATTTAAAGCTGTAATTTTACTGAGATGCAAGAGAGAAAACAACTTTCTGATCATTTTACATTTATATAGCAGTTTACTGAGGTGGGTTTCAGGGGGATTTTGCACACATAGAGTGTGAGTGAATTTCCTGTGGGGTTTACAGTCTGGGGACAAGAAAAATGGTCACACAATGCATTAATGCAGAAATCCGACCGCATTGTAAGTTGCAAAAATGTTGCAAGGTTTTTGACATTACAGCATGCGTTTATGAAAACTAAAATAAAAGTCACACATTAAATGACATAATGTCATTACACTAGCAGTCATTACATTGAATAAGTACTTAAAATAAATATTTTGTGTTGGTGCTATTTACTTGTTTAAATGTCAACATTTAAATCGCTATTTGTTGAAAATCGTTGAATCAATAGTCGCTGGAAATCGCTATTTAACTCTCTTCGCGTATATTCAACCACATTTTATTTATTTATTTATTTTTTTTTTTTTTATTTTTTTTTGCAGCCCAAACTTTAAAGCATGTATTTACAACAAATTGTTTTAAAAAACTTGTAAGCATCTATTTTCACAGATACTGACTTTCAAAAGTAAACATATCATGATAAAAATTCACTGTGGTAAAAAGTGCGACAATCTGCCCAGGTTTCCCTTATTTACATGTACGAACATGGACACCACAAAAAAACCTTCATATGGTGTGCTGAAGGCTGTGTGGGTTCGTGTCGAAAAAAAAACACTGTATTACCGCTTAATATTCCTCAATATGTCATCGTGTGTGTGACCGTTCAGGTCTTTCTCTCTCTCTCTCTCTCTCTCGCTCTCTCGGTATTCCGTCCCACGCGCACAGCGCCGCCCACGCGAGGATTTGCGTCAAGCCGGCGCGTGGGAGTGAGAGAGCTATGCAGTTTACATCGGAATATCCCCGCACAAGAGAGAGAAAGACAGCGCGAGAGGGAGACAGCACCGATGAGTCTTCAACGCACTTTCTCTCCTGCGCGAGAGGCGGAGCACTGCCTCGAGACAGCGGCGAGCACCGGGAGCAGTCGCGCGCACCAGCTCCGAAAGAGAGGTACGTAAACCTGAGGACTAATATAAACATTTCATACATAAACATTCAGATGGGGAGGATAGACTGTCAAAGCATGTTGATTTGAGCAAACTCAGTATCCGATTTATTTGCATGCATTGATCTCTTAGAGATTCCCAAGTGCATGTGAAGCAATAGTTTGAGATCTTCTCAGGAGAGTTTGCACTTGCATGAACCTGTCCATGCTTGTGTGAAGAATAATGCAATGCACCGTTGTGTTTGCATCAGTTTGAACGTATGTGACACAGCCTACTTGCAACATTTTTAATGTGATGTTATGATAAAAGATCTGGTGACTAGTCTACTTGAGCAAGACACTCGAACAACCCAGGCTGTGCTTGTACCTGTATTGAAAGCACCTGTTAGTGGATTGTACCTGTAATAAGCATATAATAACTCATTTTGAATGAAAACATCTGCTAAATAACTACTTAAAGGTAAAGTGTATATGTTTTTCAATGTTAATATGTTAATTCAACGTTAAAAAGCAACAATAAGCCATCTTTTCACCACTTACTACAAACAAAAGATGATACACTGGTCATTAATTTCCATTTGAAGTCATTCATTTCTGATTGAGAGTAGGACAGCATTGAGGTTGCATTGAGTTCTAGCTCTCTACGGATGCAGGATTTTTAGATCCAATTTGAGCTTCAAATGCATTGAAAGTTTGCAACTTGTGTGAAACATTATGTGACCATCCAACTGGATGACCTTAGTCAGGGCAGGTGTCATATAGAAATTTACATGGATGGAAACGAGGCTGTGAGGGATAGACTTACAGCAGGGTGAGCAGAGGTATGAAAATACATATGTTGACAGGCAGGATGGACAGTCCAATCATTGCATTTGGTCCGAATGCAATGATTGGATGAATATTTTATGGTCCTACGCCTTCCACAGATGATATATATATATATAAAAACATTTAAACCACTTAACTTAGCCTAAGTGATTGCTATCAGGATGTGAAGAGACTTTCAACCAGTACAACAAAAAAATGTTTCTGGGATAAATCGCGTACCCTGCCTTTTAATTTTCAAAACGCACAACTTTCAAAATGGTTTAATGGAGCTTTTGTCTACTGAAAGTTTTTTTTTGGAAAGATGTTTCATCAGTCAAATAATTGGCATGTTGGTAAACAACAGTACAATCCATTGAACACACTATACTGCTATCCCTCACAGCTTAGTTTTCATTCCTGTCAAAAATGTAATATTGTGCTACCCTAAGGTCTATTCCAGTTAAAACTGTGTGCGCTAAATCAGAATTATTAATCTTTTTTTTTACTTTTTATCTTTCTTAATTATTAGTTACATTGTTTAACTCTATATCTTTGGGCAGCATATGTTCCCTTCAACTGTTTTGCCGGTCATTTGTCCATTGCGGGTAGCTTCATAATTGTTCTTCCCACCATGGTCAGTAAGCAATGGTTAAATGCTCTTGTTGTCTTCATTAAATGCCTTCACCGGCGTTACAAACAGAAACACGTCGGCTTCATGAATGACCACTGTAGACAAACTGTCACAGTCGTACTTAGACCTTTCCAGGGAAATAAATAACATGTTGACTTCAAACATTGTCGATAAGAAGCTTGGAATGACAGTGCTATGTTTTGCTCTATGTGTTTGCATGTGTAGCCATGTCAGTGGTCCTGCCGCGTTCCTTGGGTGAGCTACAACTGTACCGGATCCTGCAGAAGGCAAACTTGCTCTGCTACTACGAAGCCTTCATCCAGCAGGGCGGCGACGATGTGCAGCAGCTCTGCGAGGCTGGCGAGGAAGAGTTCCTCGAGATCATGGCCCTTGTTGGAATGGCGACCAAACCCCTCCATGTTCGGAGGCTCCAGAAGTCTCTACGGGATTGGGTCACCAACCCTTCCCTCTTCAACCAACCATTGACATCTCTTCCCGTTTGCAGTATACCGGTGTACAAGCTACCCGAAAGTTCCCCGGGCATCCACAGCAATGGGCAACAGAACCAGCTTGCGGTTCCCAGGGCGTTATTACCCACAAGCCCCAGTCCTGGAAGGCTGGATCTCAGCAGGGACGGGACGCCAGGCTGCTCCCCACTGCAAGGGGCTAGCGAGAGTCGTTTCTGGGGAAGCGAGAGCGAGCACAGCCTATCTCCGTCTGGAGCCTGTTCCCCGTGTTCTCCACATGACGCTCTCGAAACTCTCGATTCCACCGCCGTCCAGTGCGTGATGGAGTGCGTAGAGCGACTATCCCAAACGTTGCCCAAGAGCGACCTCACGGAAGTCAAAGAACACGTGCGTGCCAATAAGAAGCTCAGCAAGATGATCGGCCACATCTGCGAGATGAACGAAGACGATCCGCAGAAGGAGGTGGAGATTCGGAAATACAGCGCCATCTATGGGCGGTTCGATTCCAAGAGGCGGGACGGCCGGCAACTTACGATGCACGAGGTTGGTTTGATTCCTCTGGTTGGGGTGAATGCTAAGATATCGGGATTGCCGCATCGGACGATAATTGTGCCGATTAACAGAAATTGTTGTTCCGTAAGATTCTAAACGTTTGATGTTTTCATTGGTGTTTCATTTATTGTGTAGCTAACGGTGAATGAAGCATCTGCTCAGCTGTGCATGAAGGATCTATCGCTGCTCACCCGAAGAGACGAGCTTTTCTCGTTGGCCAGGCAGATTTCACGCGAAGTTACCTACAAATACACCCGCAGGACCAGCAGGTAATGCACAATTTCTTCAATTCTTCATTTTAATCTATAGAAAAAATATATTTTTTAAATAGTGTATAAGCCTTCCCTTTGTTGACATTATCGAAGGGCTTGCTTTTGTTTATATAGTAGTCCGGAATATTGTGGGAGGGACATTGTCATTCTAAAGAGCATTTTATTGGACAGAAATTTGCATACGACCTTGTGACCTTGTCTATTGTCCCATATTCATTTTTAAATGCTTATTGGCCCTGTCTACACCTGATATTATGATGCGTTAAGGTCGATCGGATCACAAGTAAACGAGGGAGACCCGTTTACAACTGCTGTTTTAATCTCTCTTTTGTCCACTTTCAACCACTTCTGTCATGATTTCCTCGAGGGGAGGGTCTATGGGCGGTTAAATGCATGGGCTTTTTCAGATCTTATGGGTTTGAATGGGTTTTTTCTTTTGATCTAACGGACAAAATAAACGTATGCAATTTACATATGAAAGTGCCCGGATACGACGAAAACACGTACGGAGAACAGCAGATTTCGTTTCTGCTGTGTGTTAGAAATCAGGAATGGTGAGAGAACATTGCGCTTGGTACGTTTATTCATCTTCAAACCAAACTTGGGTCTTCAGTTGACAAATTTTCAATCCCATATTCCTTCCCATATTGTTTACGAATTCAGTAGGGGGAAAGCAGGAGGTCTTGTGATCCGATCGACCAAAACGCATCTTAATACCAGGTGTAAACAGGGCCTTTGAGTCAACTGTTTAGAGCATATTAGCATTTTATTAGTCACAAAACTTATTTGATTTTGACCATTTTTTGCTTTTTAGTTTTATATATTTTCATGGTCTTCATTTATTCACACAAGCACCATCTTGTATCCATCAATGATTGTTTATGGTGTAAAAATAAGTGGGAAACTGAAAATAAATCATTATTTTTAGGTCCCACTGCGGTGATGAAGATGAACCATCTCCCAAGAGAATCAAATCTGAGGTAAGTTTAAACAAGTTCTGTAGATTCAGTTCATATTCATAAACCCAACTGCGACAAATTGCTTTATTTGCATGAGACGCCTGAGCTTTGTAATCATTTCGAGCTCCAGGTGGTTTCTCGGGACTTCTTTATTAGTTTTGCATTCTTGTCATGATATTTATTGCCAGCCGCCTTCCCATTGTGTTTGAATTAATGCTGTGTTTGTGTGTGCACTCTCTCTGTTAATAATCTCAGGAGAGTAATTACTGTCATGATTCACTCCGAAATGTCGCGTTCACAGCTTTTTCCCATGAGCGACGTTCTGCGCCTCTGGGTGAACATCTAAAAGTAAATGATATCGCTGTTTTCGTATCTCTATGAGGCCTCTAAGTCAACAAAATGGTAGCAAACAAAACTCTCAAGACGTCAAATTAAAACTCTATGTGATTAATTTTAGCTCACTTTTAAAAGCTTGTTTTTGACGGAAGTTGTTTTGTTGGGTTCTTTGGATAAAGAAAAGCTTAGTACAGACGCACAATCATTCATCCACACAGGCGGAGAAGTACACAGTGGACTGAAACACATAATTGACATCATCCTGTGGGTGCTTACTGAATTACCCACGCATCGCTGTGGCTGTCTCTGCCTGAGTCTAACGTCATACGTGGACACACACACACACACACACACACACACACACACACATGCGTGATGACCTCAGAGGAAAATGCGGAGGTTGTCAAGGGGCGACACGAAGTGAAAATTCGTTCAAAGGTGACAATCTGTTAGAATAACAAGATAAATACTGGTGAGAAACAAACCGGAATGTTGCCATGGCAGAATTTTTTTTATTAAGCGTTAGTATTTTTAAGTGTATTTGAAGATTAAAACATTCAAAAAAGGACCAATGGATTGTTTTTCATAATTGTATGCATCTAAAAACTCAAAAAGAAAAAAATTATAATAATGCTAATACTAAAACTAAATGTAAAAATAAAAGTTCACAATGCCTCTCACAGTATATTTGATGACTGTTTTATTTTTTTAAAGGTTTTATGAACAATTTACACAAATGTATCATTCTTCTTTTATGTATCCAATACCAAGAGTAGTATGGCCAAGTATCACCAAATTTCAATTTAAAAATAAAATTATATATAAACTATATGTTTTAAGCTTTACTGTACTGTACCTCTTATATTTGAGGTCAATGGGATTTATGGTTTTAAAACAGTTTTATGAACAATTTACACAAAAATTGTTCTGTAAGATTTGATGTTTCCAAATAAAATTATAATATTATTTTAATACTACTTTTAAATAAAAAATAAAATACTATATTTATTTAGCTGTAATAGATATTTTAAATGTGAGATTAATGAGCTTTGAGGCTTTACTTTTTTTTTTTAGGAAAAATTAACAAAAAAATGTCTGCAGGATTTTATGTATCCAAGACCCAAAAAGTTAATATTATTTGAAAACAAAATTTTCTTTAGCTTTTATTATAACTCTTATATTTTAGCCATATGTATTTGTACAACAAATTATTGAATTATGCAAGAGAGAGGGGGAAAATGGTCATAAACTAAATAATAATAATAAAAAAAAAAAAATTGTCCAAAAAACTTTGACATTTATAAGTGGTGTGTGTGTGTGTGTGTGTGTGTGTGTGTGTGTGTGTGTGTGTGTGTGGTGTGGTGAGGTGGGGTGCGGGGGGTAGATGCTACAAAAGTGTAAAATATGATTATTTGGATGGTTCATCTCGCCAGCAGCATGACTTACCTCCTCTGTCACTGTGGACTACAGATGTGATGACTCAGTTTGTGCTAACAGCTTTCTTCATTTGTGTAAATGTCATGTTTGCACCAGAGATGCAAATTAATCAAGCCATCATGGATATATAAAACTCCTGTCTGCTAGTTTAAATGAAAGTTTCCCAAGAGCTCATCCCTCTTTCACTTTTTCACACTTTCTCTTAGGACGGTGTCTACGATCTACAGGAGGCCCTTCACGTTCTTCACACGCGCCAGGACACGGTGAGAGAGCAGCTCGCAATCGCCAAATCTAAAGGAGACGAGACGATCAGACATAGCCTGCAGGTAGTTTGAGTCTGCGATGTATCGCAAAACATGGTGTCTGTCGTTTGCATGATTTGTTTGAAACTTTTGTTTCAGTGTTTAAATGTTTGTCTAAACTAAAGTTAGTTTCAACATTGTTTGAACTTTTTTTTTTTTTTTTTTTTTTTTAGTAATTTTTCATTTTAACGTCTTTTGTTTCAAAGTTGCTTTAACTCTGTTTGGAAACAATGTTTGAGTGTTTAAAGTTTTGTTTGAAAGTTAGTTTTACATTTTTGAAATGTAGTTTTAAAGTTATTTTAACTTTGTTTCAAAGGTGCTGTATGTAATTTTTTGTTTTTGTTTTTTTGACTAAAGCACAAAAATAATATGTTTGCAGATATTTTGGAAATATAGAGTTCACATACTTGTTGATCTACTTTGAAATGTGAGTTCCGTGTCGGAATGTCTGTTTTTGTTTGGGTCTGTGTGATCCCGCCCACTGCCAATTTACCCAATAGTATTTCGACATCCCAGGTTGCCAGTTGGCGGAAAACGCTGTGTATAGCGATGGAAGCCAGAAAACAAACTGCGTCAGAAATCACAGATTCTACCCGACCTAAAAAGCATCAGCATCCATCTAAAAAGCTCTATATCCAGAGGCATATTAAAATACGGATAAATCAACTCATCAACTTGCCGTGTGTAAGTCTCCTTAATTGCGCTCATTTTTGTTGCGTGTCCTCAATCTGGCAACCAGTGCGTCGAGTCTGAGAAGGAGGGGGCGGGAGAAAATTTTTTGACTTCAGTACCCATTTCAACTACTAGCTGTCAATATTACATACTGCACCTTTAATGTTGTTTGAAATTTGTTTTTAGAAAGCTTTTTTTCAACAGAATCATTATTTGAAAGAGCTTTGAATGTTTATTTTAGAATTGTTTGAACTTCGTTGTTTTAAACAATGTTTTTAGTAAATGTTTGCTTGAACTTCAGTATGTTTGGAAACAATGTTTGTTTGAATGTTAAAGGTTGTTTTTTTTGTTTGTTTGTTTTTTTACTTTGTTCGAAACATTATTTTGAATATATATTTGTTTGAAATGTTCGCTTTCAAGTTGTTTGAAAACGTTGCCTTTTTGAAACCTTTTTGTGAACATTTTTCTGTTCAGTTCACATTCAGTGTTTGTGTGTGTGTAGGGACAGCTGGACTCTCTGCTGGCCAAGCAGGTGGAGCTCTTGCGTGATGCTGCCATCCAGGAGAGATTGAAATCGTTGGACTGGCGGATTCCAACAGCGGCACTGAAATACCTCGCTCCCACCGCTCAGAACTGCAACAGCAGTCTCTCACATCTCTCTGGTACATTTCTCCTTATTTGCGTACTATTACTTTGTAACTGTTGCAATTGTTCGTATCAGTGGTTTGAGTATACGTACCTTTCTGTGCTTAAATGCAGGTGAGAGACCCCTAAACTTGCGTCTGACCGATGTTCCGCTGGGCAGGCAATTGGCCAATGAGCTGAAGCGACATCACAAACAGAACGCAGAGGAACGACATCATAACCAGCAGAACTCTGAAGAGAGAATGACGGCAGCCACAGGTTAGTGACAGATTCTTCACAACTTTGAGCTAGCGATTACTATTAAGTGAAGCTAGAAAAGAAAAATACCGCATAATAAATATATCTGTCTTGTTATGTAGTCTAACTTTACTTTGAGAAATTAATGTTCCAATTGGAACTAAAAAGTGTTCTTCTGCCTGATGTCATAGGAGAAACTTTTGAAGTTCTAGAATCTGAAGAACCTTTAATGTAACATCAAGAACTTTCCAAGTTCTGTTCCAAAACCTAGTGTGCTGCCAAACACTACAATTCAAAAGTTGGGTCAGTGAGATAAAAAAAAAAAAAAAAATTAAATTAAGGAAGGAATACTTTTATTCAGCAAAGATGCATTAAATTGATCAAAATTGACAGTAAAGATTTTTTGACAAAGAATTTCCATTTTAACTGAATGCTGTTTTTAAATCTTCTATTCATCAAAGAATCTTGAACAAAATGCATCGTTTCCACAAAAATATTAAGTTGCACAAGTGTTTTAAACATTAAAATTAATTTTTAAAAAAATGTTTCTTGAGCATAATATCAGCATATTAGAATTATTTCTGAAAGGTCATGTGACACTGAAGACTGGAGTAATGATGCTGAAAATTCTGCTTTGCATCACAGGAATAAATTACATTTTAAAACATATTCAAATAGAAAACAGTTACTTTAAATCATAATAGCCTTGGTGAGCATAAATTAGTTCTTTCAAAAACATTTAAAAAATCTTACTGGCCCCAAACTTAGTGTACATAAGCAGAAACATCATATTTGAAATGTAACCTCTTAAGTGACTAATCTGGAAAAAAAATGATCGGCATATGCAGATATAATCTGTCATTTTGATTTTCTATTTATGCATTCAATATGTCCTGATTCAGCTCAATAATATCATCTAAATAAGCAGAAATTCTAAGACCTGCGACACACCGTGTGCAGCTTCTCTCTTGTCGCAATGCATTCTGGGATTCCCAGACTATTCACAAAAGATACATGTGGTTCTGCCTTATAATTTGGCCAAAATGTGGGATTTCAGAAGGCAGCGTAACGTTTCCGCCTACCTTTTGGAACAGCCTTCAAATGCTGTCTAGGTAGAGCTGTAATCTTCAAAGAACCAACTCAAAAATGGTGTACATAATAAAACGGGTCTTGTTGGACCATGTATTTGCATGCATGTTGTAGCCTGGATTGGCACAGGTTTATCTCAGTATCATCCTGTCACACTGACACCTACACCGCTCCATTAAACCCTGATGTGTCAACGTACTGCACGTATCAGCGGGGCTTCAGAGAACTTTTTGTAATGTATGCAATCTCTTGCATGCAAATGTCCTCTGAAGGTAGCACTTTCTCTCTGAAACTCCTACCTGCCTGTGCAAGCTGCGTTAGCGCGCCGCGAGTAGGTGAGGAAGGGGGTGAGGATTTACTCGTCTTTTTGACGTTTTGGGTTTTTTCTTCCGCCCCAATGTGGGCAGACCCTGATGTCAATCAGTGTCATTTACTGAGCACACTTGTCGTTTGAACTGATTTGAATATTTGAAAAATACATTTAATACCCTCAACTGTCTATTCGGTGATATAGATTTGAAACAGTAAAAAGTACCATCCTTTAAACTTGGCGTAAACACTTACGACATGCTTTTTGTTTACTGGAAATGGCTGAAATGTATTGAAAATTCCAACATATTGAAACTGTTCTGATGCGAGAATTGAGGCAGTGAGGTTCAAGGTGTTTTTATGCACTTATGCACTACAGGAATTACAGAAACTACAAATTATTTTGAAAAGATATTAAGTAAACCTTTCCCAGTACATCCAACAAATTAAATCTAAATGAATTCAGGGTTCAAGGATCATTTTATAGTGCAAAAGTTTCCACCTAGTACTGTTGTTGTCTCTGCAGTATTTTTATTATTTATTGTTAACACTTTACAGTAAGTTGACATTAGTTAAATGTATTTGTTATCATGAAGTAACAATGGAAAATGCTAAAGGATTTATTAAATCTCAGTTATTTCAACATTTACTAATACTTTATTAAAATCAAAAGTTGTATATATATATATATACACATATATATATGGTAATAGTTAATCAACCTGAGCTAACATGAACTAAAAATTAACATTTGTATTTTTATAAACTAACGTAAAAAAGAGATTAACAAATACTGTAGCAAATCTATTGCTCATTGTTAGTTAATGCATTAAAGTTTTATCATTAATGTTGAAAAATATTTGGTATTTTGGTAAGTATTAAGTATTATTTAGCTTGATTTGACTAATGCCTCATTCTAGAACTTTGAACTTTGAATTTTTTTTTTATTTCCACATAATCATCTTGAATCTCGATTCCACACTTTATGCAAGCAAGCCAACCAATTGATACATATTAAACAAATTAACTGTGACTGTCATTTCACTCACCGGCCATATTTGAAACGCCTTGAAACGATTTGAAATCACCAATTAAATCTGACAATTGTCTCAAAAAATTTAATTCTAAATGCTCAAATCATGACAAAAAATGAATTTTTCAGATTAGACCAGCTTCTGAATGCATCTGCAGTGACGCAATGACTTTACCAATTGGCGATTGGCTCTTTTATTTAGAAGGCGGGACTTATTCCGCCATTGCACTTTCTCCTGTTCATAGTAATATGAGGGCACCATCTTTGTATATCTCAAGTCTTTGATTGTAATCCATTGCCTTTTTATTTCAGAAAACGGGTCTCAAAAAGAGCTCAGGCTTCTGGACAAGAAGACCATCAAATCAGAACCAGAGGACTCCAGATAACATCTTCAGCCTCTGAATGAAACCTGCGTTTTGTTTGCTCAGTGGATATAGTACTGAAACTGTGTGGCCTTAAGAACTGTAAATGCCCAGAGATCAATTTATTTTGATTTTTAGTTTTTAAAAATTATTTTTATTTCTAATAATATAACAAAAAAAACATGAACGTCTTGCAGTCGGTGTACACAGAGAAATTGTCTAAGGGCGTATTTGTGCATCTTTTTGTACATAATCTGCGTTCGTTTATTTGATTGCATGTCTTATTCGTAAACTATTTTTATTTAAACTATTCGTTATTCAACAGAAGCACTCCCCAACTGAAGTTTCGTAGAAAACGGTTGTGTAGTCCTTAGATTAGTTGATCATTTTAAAGTTAAATGATGACATTCATCTGTTCGTATCGGTTTGTCAGTGAGGATGAACTTAATGTGTACTTTGTAAAAGAATACTGAATATGTAGAATTAGCATTGCGTGTTTTTGTGATTGCGTCACTTTAGATGTTAGTACTAGAAAAAATTGTGTTCTGTATTTGTTACCAGAAACCAGCAAGGCCCATTCACACCAAAAACGATAACTATAAATATATCGATAACTATATTAGCATCCACACCAGCGGACGATATCGTTCTGTTTATTCTAAGCGCATGCTGCAGTTTTGTCGTCTGCCACTTTAAATTCTAGAGTTCTTTAAGTCTGGTGGATTCTGATTGGCTGTCATTGTTTTTATTGTTCTTCAGCTGGGGAAGAAAAGTGATTCCAACGATATCGTTTCTCTGTGCCGTTATCGTTATAGCTGTGGTGTGAACTCTGCTATTCTTTTATATTTAGAAGGATTTTTAGAAGTATAGTTATTGTCCTTGGGGTGAACAGGCCTGTATCTCAGTAAATGTTTACTGTTACATTGTGACTGTGATTTTTTCCGTAAAAAAGTTCGCAAACTTTTTTTCTTCACACATGAAGATGTTTTGTTAGTTGGCTATGCTAGTCTGTTGCGTCTTTTTCTATGCACATCTGTCGTGTTTAACTCTTTTGTGTCTTGTCTTTGTGAAATCGTTCTACAAATAAAGACCAAACTGGAAAAATGTAGTTCACAAATTTTTCTCTTCACTTTGTAATAGGGCTGGGTATTGACACAAATTTTCACAAATCGATTTGATTTCGATTCACAAGCTTGCAACTCGATTCGATTTCGATTACGATTCGATTCGATTCAGTATTGATTATTTTGGATATTAGGTACAATACATTGCACATTTTCTCAAGGAAAACAAATCTCTTAACTATTATTGTAAACTATGGGAGTCAGTTGTAGCCTATTGGCTTCATTAGCCTACTATAATATTGAAGGTAAAAATTAACTGATTTGTATACAAACACTTAAAATACACTTATTTATTTTTATAATAATAAATTTATATGAAATTATATACAAATTTAAATGGTGGCTGTCATAAAAAAACTTTCCAGATTTATTCAAACATGCATTAAATATTGAAGAACATTAAAAATTATAATGAATATGTAATATGGTGCATATATTTAACAAAATGCTCCTCTCTAGAGTTAATTTTTCTAGCTCACTAACGAGTTTATGGTCACTGGATATGTTTTTTTCTGAGGTAAATGTGACGTTACATGACATTGCTAACGTCTTTCCACGGTTGAAACACTGATTGAGCGATTCCATGTGACATGATACGGTGACAGACTTCGATATGTTTTACTCTATCTTTTCACACACTTTAAGATGCTCATTCATGTTTATTTCGCGCTGTAACTGGTATTATTAAGGCGGAAGATAAGGTCATGTGCGCTCCGCGCTGCTGCTTCGCTGCGCAAGAGCGATCTCACGCCACAGCGCCAAAACGGTAATTATGTTTTTGAATTTCGTAAGAAAATGGACGTAATTTGAAATCTGAGACTTTGTTTCATATCAATAATAACAAAGCACAACGATTATTGCGATTTATTGGATCGGATGCGCGCAACAATGTTCCATTCATTCATCAGCTGAAAATGACTAATCGATTCTTGGGATTTGAGAATCGATATCGTTTGGTAAAAATGAGAATCGATTAAAATCGAGAAATCGATATTTTTTACCCAGCCCTACTTTGTAATAACATAAACATGTTAATGGAGAAGAAAAGCAAAGGAAAAATTATAATTCAGTGCTTTCGTGTTTTCTCGCATTTGCTCTCACAATTTTGGGAGGAAGCTATATTACTTTTGCGAGAGAAATGTTTTTGCAAACTTTTCTTCAGGTAACACAAAAGTTATGCAAGCAAAGCCTATGCATTGAAAAAGCATTGAAATGATTTTTCCTTCCATCTAATTTTATTCCATCACCATGTAAAATGTAAGTATAAAATATTAATACATTTACATTGAATTTTAGATATAATATTACTTAGATATATAATATTTAAAGTCGGCACTTAAAGACTTCCCTATGGTGACTTTTAATATTTACATATTATTACCCATTTTTATTTATAAAAATCATTAAACTTTATATAAGCAAGCTATCAACTTAAAAACAGTTTATTTATAGAGGCGGTCTGAAAAACACGGCTCAATCTGGAAGCAGTTAATAAATTGAGCTGATTCAAGCAGCTTCCTGTTTATGTCACACACATACGTTAATGCTAAAATGCGCCCACGCTCTACACACACACACACACAAGTCGTTTAGACCTAAAGAAGGCCGACACGGGTGTTCCTCGGGAGACACGTCAGTGAGCACCTCCAGAATCGCTGCGTGTGCCCCTGTGGTGACCCAGATGTGTGGGTGTGCCTGAATGTGGTCGGAAACATTTCGAACTGCAAAGGCTTTTGTCTTGATGTAGAGGGATAGGGTTAGGTGCACTTATTTAGAACTTGGCTTGTTTATTTTTGTATTACTATTAAAGATCCACCGGTCGGGATTAGCAGTAAACAATGCAAAACATCAGCTCTTCAAAAAAAATTAAAAAATACTAGTAAAGGTTTCTGAAACCTTTATTTTGGCTCGGCAGTGCAGGATTTCCCATGACGCATCTCCTACATGATTGGGTTTAACCATGAACGTGTGTTTCCTGATATCTCACTCTGTTAAAGGCCATGTAGATCTTCTTGTCTCAATGGGATAGTGGAAACTACTTTTAAAATCTACTTCAGTTGTCTTGTGCATTAAAATAAAAGGTAATATAATATAATATATAAATAAAAACAGCAAATAATAATTGTAATATATATTGTAATATATATATATATATATATATATATATATATATATATATATATATATATATATATATATATATGTAAGATATATTTTATTATTTATAATTAATTATATATATATATATATATATATATATATATATGGAATTTTTATGAGTTCATATATTTAATATTTTATATATACACTAAAATATGAAATATTTAAATAATAAAAACTATATAATACACACACGTATGTATATACGCGAATAGTATATATATATATATATATATATATATATATATATATATATATAATCAAAATATCTACCTTAATAAAAATATTACTATATTGTTTTCTATTTAAATATTATTTCATATTTTAATGTGTAATATATAACAAATTTTAAGTACAATTGTTTAAGTAATTTCAACTTAAATTATATTAAACTGATAAAAAAGTTGAATCTTGTATAACTAATACTTTTCTTAAACAGCTTAACTTATTTTGATGAGTTAAAGCAATGTAAAAACATATGTTGTCATAACTTATTGATAATATAATTTTAGGATATAATTATATATTAATTATATATATATATATATTGAATATCCATCCAATCCATTGAAACCTGCATTATTATCATGTATAGTGTTTATATCGCTGATCTCCATTTGACTGTATAAACAAAAAAAAATAGTAAGAAACAAAACAAAAACTAAGAATGGTAATTTTTAAATTGCCCACAAGGTGGCAAAAAAGCCTAAGGCACGCATTTGTAAAATGAAAAGAGTGTGTATAATGATATGTAATGTGCGCAATGTGTAATTTAATCTAATTGCATATTTGTATAATGTTCCATTAGGCTATACATCATTATACATTATACAAAAAAAAAAACAAGTATTGATAATTAATACACTTCTGACAGACGAGGTGCAAACAAACACTTTAGTTAGGAATCAGTTTGATAGCTGTGATTAGACTGATGTAGCCTACGTTAAAGCAGACGTTTTGGATCAAAGCAGGCTTTCATGAGGGTTTCAAATCCACATTCAACTATGCAGGTTGGATTTGAGGATATCCAGAACAATAGCTCGTCTTTGTAGCGCCGAATTCCTCAATCTCACGTCTAAACCTACAGTATGAGACCCCGCTGAGGCTTTCATTGTGTTTGCATTGGCGCTTCTAATAGCAGGCTAGTCATCCGTTGAGAAGCTCTGAACACACAGGGCAGTACCGCTGTAATTTAGCATAATATTGTCTCACAAATGTAAGAATGGCTCTCTGACCAACTATAATGGGTGCAATTTGAAGGTCATACACACATAAATATTTGTGTGTGTGTATTTTTCCGAGGTCATAGCTGTAGTGATGACGTGGGGGTGCTGTTACATACTGTTTGGCATACTATTTTTTCACATACAGTACGCAGTGTGTACTGCACACTACGCAGAACGCTTGACGCACACAGCCAGCCTCTCTCGTGTGATGGGCGTCATAATGATGATTGACGGAGGCCCGAGCCAATCAGCGTTCGCCATGACGTGACAGCGACCAATGGAGTGCGAGCAGCGTTTCGATTCTGTCGTCGTCACTCGCGTGAAAACCAAACACACCGAGCAGCGGAGACGAGGGAAGAAACCGGCACGACTATCTAAAATAACGAATATTCTCATAAACAATACCGTAATATTACTAGTACAATTGTCGGAAATTACTCTGTTTGCCCTGTCGAGTTTGAAATGTTACCGTTTAGGTTCTCGTGGGCGTTAAAGGAGTTTTGCAAACCCAATCTAAGGCTCATTTGGAAAAATAATTCGGATCATACAGCGACCGCCGGAGGATGCGCATCTTCATATAGACGGTCCCTGTGCACGCAGACAGATGCGAGCAACGAGAAGTGAGTAACGTTAGTGCTGAAAAACAAACCAGCTCAAAACCTCAATCACCCATGCGGGGGGTTAATAGAACAGGGTCATTATAGAATAGCTTTGGTTTCACTTTTAAAATGAATGGATTTAACCTGTCCGTCCATCCATCCATTCATTCTTATTGGGGTCCAGCATCCCGACAAATGAATCCCAGACCTTGATCACGATGATGGATGTGAAAGATTTTTCTAATATATTTAGAGTTTTAGACCTTCTAGATTTTTTAGGTGGACAAGATGTGTAGGTCAGCGTGCACAGAGAGAAAGAGTTTGTATAAATGATGATGGGGGGGGGGGGGGCTCTGTGAATAATCATAAAGATTGGGCTTTAAGGGAGGGTTTTGATACATTTTAAGCATTTTTCCCCCCAAAACGATGATTTTTTGGGACAAATCAGGATGATTCGGTTGTATAGAAGGTTCTAGATTCTTTCATTGTGATTTAAGATTTTGGGCCCTAAATGTTAAAAATAAGTAGGCCTAATTGATAAACCTGTACTGACTATTTATTCTAGGTTTTTTAATTCTATTATATGTGCAATCTGATTGTCTTTATTATTTTAATGTAAGTCAAATTAATGTTAGACTGATTAATCACTGATATTTTGTTGTCATGAGGATCCTTGTCCAACTCTAAAAACCCACTGACAGCTTTGAAAAATTCTAATTTTTTTGAGTAAAATCTCTGTTTACTTCCAGGAATTTTTCAGACTTATTTTGTATTTTATAAATATTTAAATGTTAGTTCCTGTACGGCCAGATCAGTCACTTCCTCTTCCCTTAACGCTGACATTCAAAGCTCGGAAGTGTCGAATCCGGGGTTTTCTCAAAAAACATTTCCTCTAAATCTAGACATTTCAGTATGCACTGGATGTGTCCGAGTAGCTTATGCTTAAATCTAAGTATGCGCTGCTTTCATTCTTTTGTTATGAGTGTTTGTACTTGGAGAGACAGATTGACCTTTCTCTCCATCTGTCTGTCAAGGAGTTGGTCAGGTCTCATTGTAAGTTTCTGTCTGAGTAAAAGTTGTCATTATTGAAGTTTTTGCCAGTATGCAATGTATGTTCCAAAATGTTGTGAGCTAGCCCTGTCTGTTACCTACATACGTTGCTGCATACTAACTTAAGACAGTTAGTGATTAATTTTGAAAGCTCTACATGGACAGCAACAATTTGTCAAGGAGCACACAGGAAATACACTTTGCTATTAAAAAATAGTTTTCAGAGTTGTTAGCATTTTGCTAAGCTAACAGTATAATACTGAAAGAAGTAAATAGCACACAGGAGACATGACTCGTAATTGATTTGAGGAGAGTTTGTTGTTAGCATGTTGCTAAGCTAACAGCATAATACTCAAATAAGTAAATACCAGACAGGAGATATGACTCGCAATTGATTTGATTAGAGTTTGTTGTTAGCATTTTGCTAAGTTATTTTGAAATCGAAAGCGAGGCTCCGGTGGGAAGAAAACCGGAAGTGTCGCCTTTAATCACAAGAGAGTCGTGAATGCGATGGCGTATTGTTGTTTAATGACGTTGTGTCAATTCTAAAACTGTACATACATTTCTTTCATACTTTAGACTATATACAGTGAAATTCATTTATAAATAAAATATTTTTTTTATATATAATTCAGAATGTAAAAAACGAAGCAGGAATGAACTATATACATATCCTATATTGGATATTAACATCCAATAGTGTAAATCGCAGCAGCAGCTTTAGGTTGGTAGTCCAAGGCATTGTTGTTTATCTTTACTTCCGGGGTTCTTCCCACCGGAGCCTCACTTTCGATTTCAAAATGGCGGCTGCGTGAAATCAGCGTATAGAGGATGGCATAAGATGGTTGTCAATGGTAACCTCACAAACAAATAACCTTCAGACAAATGCTGAATTATAAAGCAGCCCCTCCCCCCCTTTCTTTTTTTAGCCCTGCTGATTGGTTCAATTGAACTCACCAATAGTTCATTGGTGCACCGACGATTACCCTTTTAATGTTCCTCAATATCACTCTTTTGCTTTCATTGCGTTCATAAGCATCATATAGGCCTAATGCTCTTCGGCATGTTATCAGGGCCTCGCTCTTCTCTACACTGTAATTCGTGGTGTCAGGTTTCTGAGGCACATGTGCTCTGTCCTGAGGGAGTCCACAACAACAAGGCATGTGGCCTCTTCATTTTTCCTCCAAACAAAGAGGGTGTTTATACTGATATATTCGCATTACAGCTAATTAGTGTTATTACTTTGATTTTTCACGCTAAACTGGGCATAAATTTTTTACCCCATCTTTACATTTAATCCCCAAAACACTGCCAACCAAATAGCAACACCCTGGCAAACAATCAGAATAGCATAGCATTTTACTGGCGAGTTTCAAGCAGGCAAGCACCAGTTTTTTTAGATTTTGAATCATAAATCACAAAATCCAGTAATTTCTAAAGGAGAATGTGAGATTAGGAGTTTCGCTTTTTTTGCCAGCAGAATTTCAAAGAAATGCGACTGCACTTTTTGTAGTAGAAATGAAAGATGTGTAGCTGTCTAGTACTTTTGCAGCCTAGCTTACATAAAAAGTAAAAACAAATATTGGCTTCTAAAGGCTCGTCTACATCAAGGAAGAAAACTAAAACGATTACTGTAACTATACATTTTTAATAATCATTCTAATTCTATGAGAATATGGAGGTCCACACCACAACTGTACCGATAACAACACGGTGATATCAACACAATCACTTTCAGAATGATTTTTCCAGTGGATGAATGATAAAAACCTTGACAGCCAATCAGAATCCACCTGACTTTAAAGAGCTTAAAGTGGCAGACGTGCAGCATATATGAAATATGAAAACTGCAGCGTGCTTATAATAAACAGAATGTTCTCAGTCAGTCGTTGTGGACGCTTATATAATTACTATTATAGTTAACATTCTTGATGTGAATTGGCCTTAACATCAGTTTCCGACCGATAATTTTAAAATATGCCTATGTTAGATATAGGCTAGTCACCAATATATTGTGCATATGTAATTTTCATAGTCAACAAAGATTATTAATACTAAAATAATTGCTAATTTTAATTTTTGGTTGTTTTTGTTGGATTTAACGCAAATCCTGCAGTGCGAACACTAACGGGAGTATCAAATGATTCACCTCACAGCTGACTCGCTAGTCTCTGAGATTAATCTGACATGAAGGCACCAGCTGACTGTGTGTGTGTGTGTGTGTGTGTGTGTGTCACACTGGCATCTCTGCATGCCATTTCTGCATTGAAATCATGCCAGGTTATGCCCGAGCATCTTCAAGCAAATGATATGAAGCCTGCGAACAGTAAATGGAAATAGCAATTTCAGACATGTCATGTTGAAAGCTTTTTCTGTTCTTTTTTATGTAGTGGAATATTACATTAGAAAATCATGGTAATACTATGGTACTTTTCAGTTAGTGGCAGCTGGTTCATTTTCTAGTGTTTATTCACTGCAGGCCAAAATATGTTGCAGTGAATCTCTAAGCATGCGATTCTGTGGGAGTGTCAGCTGTTTTGCTGGTTGTTTGACTGATTCTCGTTGAGGTGTAAGAAGATAATGAAGATATTGTTACAGAATCATCCCACTTCCAGGTGTTCACACACACACACACACACACACAGCCGTCCTCACAGAAATGTTTTGGAAGGGTTTGCGATTCTTCATGAGTCATTTTCAGAAATGTCATCTCCACAAGGACAGCAAAACCTTCCCTCTCTCTCTCTCACACACACACACACACACACACACACACACACACACACACACACACACATTATCTTTGTCTTTTCAATCTCTTTTTTTACATTTTGCTTCCACACAAACACACATTCTTATTGAAATATTCACTGTAAATACCATGGTACATGAGAATGGTATTCATTCAATATGGTATCACCACAATGCAATGATATGAAAATTTTAGCTGATACCAATAATTATTTAGATTTGAAAGCCGATAACAGATATATTGGCCGATAAATCTAATTCCAAATTTTTATATAATTTTTGAGAGCCTGATCACAAAAACAAAAGTCTCACCATTAAAAGTCATGTCCCAAACACACAATTATAATGTAATAATTGTACGTAGCCTATATGACAGATTTGCGCTGTACATATGCACTTAACTGTATTTTAAGTGTTTCCAATCATATTTCAGGCAATTCAAAACTATCATGGCAAACAGAAGTGCCATTATATAATCCATTATTTATTTGCTTTAATATATCGGCCAAAGTTTCTTATCGGGGCAATTAACGTTAACATTAAAAATGAACATATATCGGCCGATACCGATATGGTTGCCGATATATCATTAATCCCTACTGCTTCAAGACGGTGACGAAAACGATAGCTTTAGCTTGATTTTTTAAGTGCTGTAGTTTACTAGAAAGTCTTTTAAAAACTTTTACAAGAAGTCAAAGTTATGTTTTGAAAAATAGTGATTTATATAAGTATAAAAGTTTAAAATTTACTGGAAAAGATTTTATACATTTCAGAAGTAATCCAATTTGGATGCTAATCATGCTAATCCTGTTTTGTTACCAAATTTTCTTCTCATATAACTGTTACATGTTAAATAACCATCATAAAAACAAACAAACAATGTTTTATTGAGCTGTGTCATCAAGTGGATTATTTCCGGTGTGTTTGTGTGTAAAAATAGCGATGCCAGAGAGTCCGTTTGGCGCGGTGCCTGTGCATTAGCGAGGATCAGAACTGAGAACTTGCTAGGAAGTGAAGGCTTAACTCAGCATCAGTGTATGGGACGGGAGGGGCGGCTGCTCTCGTCAGGTTACGTGTCCTAGTTTAATGGCGTTCCAGGTCAGACGGCCCGCATCAGAGCACGGGTTGTGTTTGGCACACTGTAATTGCATCTGATATTGTTTTGACTATAGGCTGTACTAAAGGCCAATATTGACAAGGCCGATTAATCAACCAATATATTTGTCTGTTTTGTGTTCTGTGTCACTTTTAAAAATCTATTGACAGCCTCAACATTGGATAATATTTTTTTAATACTTTGAGTAAACATTATGGAAAATGTTTTGTATATTTTATGTATACATTATTTTTTTATACATTATATATATTTTTGTGGGTGTATATTTATTTATTTATTAAGTCAGTGTTTTATATGTCTGAATGTGTCGTTCATTTCTGTTTTATTTCTCTCTCTTTTGGTTGGTCTGCGAACTTTGCATTTTTTTGTGTAAGTATCATTTTAAAGTGAATTTTATTTGATGTCATTTATTTTTCTCTTCCAATTGTTTCTCACTCCTGCAAAATGTTATGCTTGCTTTTCCCATTCCCGTTCAGTGTTCTAGAACCACATGTATCATCCCGAAATGACATCACAAAGGCCTTGAGTCGCTATTGGTCACTATTGTTTCAACCTACAAACAATTTTTCAACTGGAATTAACAACAATATTTTTTTCCATCAACTTACTGAAGTTAGTGTGTCTTAAGTTCATTTCGGGATGGTTTGTAGTCGGTTTATAAACCAAAGTGCTTCTTTTTCAAGGCCTTATATGGAATTCAGTAACTTTCCCAGAATACAATCCAATGTTGAAACTTCTGAATCTGCTGTAGGAGGTCCTTGGAAGTTCTATTCCCAAATGCTTTACTAAGCTCCTGCTTAACATAGTAAACCTCTGCAAACCCATATTATGTTACACAACAACCTTTTCTAACGGACTAACCTTTTTCAGAAGACCTCAAAATGTCAGTCAGTGGTAAAAAAATTCCTTCATAAATCTAAATAACTTGTGTAGCAAGATTCTCCTAAAACTTTTGATCTGCCTTGACAGTTTAAAAAAATACCATAGAAGAAGACTGTTTATGCTAAAACCCGCTATGGTGCCCCTAGTGGCAGACTCTGAGAATGAGACTTGTTAGGAAGTTTATTTTGGGCCTGGCACTTTTTACAAATTACAAAGATTTGTGTATTTAAAATTGGTTTTATTTTATTCAAAATACCTACTTCCTGTCATTTTGAGAGTAATTCTGAAACTAAAAACATGAAATCTCCGTACGACCTCTCCTGCTGCTGATAAACCCTTTTTGTTGAATATATTTTTGTCTATTCATATTTTTGTTGTCTGTCTTCTTACTGGATTCTTTGTGTGTCTGTTCACGTCACAGGAGAAGGAAGGCAGGCATTTTGCCCAGCCTGGAAGATCTGCTGTTTTACACCATTGCAGAGGGCCAGGAGAAAATTCCAGCTCACAAATTTACCACGGTAAAAACACACCTGCTGGCCAAGCAGAGCACAGCAATTGCTACCATGTTTCTTTCAGCACATAGCTTGGTTTCCAAATAGTTGTGTCTAGAATGACGAATCCTTCGATTATGTTCTGCAATAAAACTGCAGGTTAAATGAAACTCAAGATTTGTAGTAAATTTAGGGTGAATGTTGTGGTTTTTCAGGCACTGAAGGCCACGGGTTTGCGTACTGGAGACCCTCGTCTTAGGGAGTGTATGGAGATGTTAAAGGTCACCCTCAAGACCACTACAGATGGTGCTCTGGATCGACATCTCTTCAAAAAGTAATTATACGAAACCCTCAAATTTGGTTAAAACTAATAGTTTTAGTTGAGAAAATAAGAATATATTGTAGTGTTTTAGTGTTTATACCAGTTCTCGCATGAATTCTGAGTATTTCTTCGGTCTGTTGAAGTCCTGTTGCTACTGTCACTGTTCATAGGTCAGCAATTTTCCAAGGACATTTTTTAAAGGTCCTTTGACAGTCCTGCAGTATATGAATTATTCAGTATAGCTAAAAGAAAAAATGCCTAAGATCTGAACATAACATCATACAGCTCTTTATATTACAAGATCGGGCCTTTTATATTGCATTGGAATGCTAGAATGTTATAATTAGAAATAGAAATTATGAAGTAGTTTCAGATATTTCTGTGTTTCCAGAACTGTTTGCAGAACAATTACTAAGTATCTTCTGTTTTAAGCTTTCCACAAAAAGTATTTAGTATCAACTAAAACTATAGTCATTTTAGTATTATTTTATTAATTTCCAATTAATAATTTTAGTGCTTTCATTTCATCACATTTTTGTTAGGTTTAAGTTAAAAAATCAACTAATATATTTTTTTTTTCAGCTTTATTTCAATTAATAGAAATGTTTTTAATAGTTTAGCTTTAGTTAATGATAATAACCCTGATTTGCATGAACGTACTAATGATAAAGATAAATCACGATCTTCACTTTTCTCTTCCTACAGGTGTGTGCAAAGCAACATTGTGTTGCTAACACAGGCTTTCCGAAAAAAGTTCGTCATTCCCGACTTTCAGTCGTTCACCTCTCACATCGATCAAATTTATGAGAGTGCTAAATCAATGTCGGGTGGCCAGGTACGCTTAGAAGATAATCGAACACAGTGTGAATTTCTGATGCTATTTTTTTTACAAATATGTTTATATTCAGTTTTGCCACTTTTTTGTGTAGGTGGCAGATTACATTCCTCAGCTAGCGAAATTCAGTCCTAATCTCTGGGCCGTTTCCCTCTGCACTGTAGATGGCCAACGGTGAGCTTTCTGTCTTTTGTACAATAGCTACATTGTTGTATTTTTGTTCATATTTTCTAGTGTAGATAAACATTTTAGATAAACAATTTGATTGATCAAACATTTACGGCCTGTCGTGATTCCAAACCGGACTTTTTGTATATTACAGATACACTGCGGGTGACACGAAAGTTCCATTTTGTCTGCAGTCGTGTGTGAAACCGTTAAAATACGCGATTGCGGTTCACGATCACGGCACCGAATACGTGCACCGCTTTATAGGGAAGGAACCCAGCGGCCTTCGTTTCAACAAGCTCTTCCTTGACGAAGATGGTAAGGATTTCTATGATAAACTTATTTTGCATGAAGAAATAAATAGAACTAAATGAATGGCCTTGTTCTATTTAATTCCAAAATCAAAAGAAAAAAATGAAACACAATTTTTTTGTGTGTGTTATCGCATTATTTTCAAGACAGTTAAGCACATTGTTCCCTTTAATTCTCATTACCATAAAGCAAAAAATTCTCATTACTGTAAACATAATAATAATAGTATTATTAATATTTAAAGTATTTGTTCATACTTTATTATTTGTTGTAATGTATTAAATTTATAAATCATTAAAAATAAAACAATTATATACTTATAACTAAAAATAGAAATTATAGAACTAAGAATAATAGGGAATTGTTGTAAAAATAGGCTTTATTGATTCATTCATCTATTTTTCCAGATAAACCTCACAATCCCATGGTAAACGCTGGTGCTATAGTTTGCACTTCCCTTCTCAAGGTAAATCTCATTCTTTCTCCACATCCTTCTTCTGTTTTGATAAAAAATGGGGGCCCAAAAGTGCCATTAGCTGTAGTTCCTGCAAAATGTGTTAAATTCAACAGAATTCCCTTTTTTTTTTATTGATAGTCTTGACAAATATTTAGCTTGATGCGTTTGTGGATGTTTGACGTGAGAACGAATCAGAGGAACGAATGGATTTAATCTGATTACTTTCCCTCTCTCATCAGATTAAGGTTATGAATAATCATGCTGAAAGGATTATATTGAAGAGAGGGAAACGGAAGTGGGATGGGGAAAGATAGGGGGAAAAGATCAAACAGATGCAAGAGAATAATAGTCAGGAATTAAAAAAAGTGTTTCAAACACTAGTTGTAATCAAAATTATTCAACCCCCATTGCAAATCAGGTTTATTGGCAAAATTACAGACTTTCAGCTGTTTGCAATGAACAAATCAAACAAAAGTAATTGAAATAGCTTAAAACAAATGCTTCAGGTGGTTTCCCCAAATTCAACTGAAAATGCCACTTTTATTGACTTCTGCAGTCTCAAAATTATTCAACCCCCTGAATAGAGTGCCTCACAACAGCACAAATCTGGAAAACAGGTGTTGTCTCAAGCACACCAGATTCAACTAATCAAGGGCTTCAATAGTTGCACCAGGTGTGCTTGAGCTAGAACACATGAAATATCTGAACTGGCTAGGTTTGTTAAGTGTCACGTTTGACTGCATGTAAGAATAATTTTGATTACAACTGTATGTATATATGTTAAAACATTGATAAACAATGCTACAAACAAAAATGTTTAAGCAGATATTTATAACAACATAACTTTTTTTGTAATTTACAAATTTGTGATGGAAGATTTGTGGCGTTTAAGGTAAATACTCTGCATGATGCACATCTTAGGCCTGTCGGGGTGGTAATGTGTGATGTCTGTGTGAAGGCTTTTTTGTGGTTTTATTGTTGTTGCGTATTTTACAGCATTAGGAACTGTGGGAAATATTGACCCTCCAACAGGTCAATGACGTTGGTAATTTCCCTTTCATTTATTTGTTTTTCCTCATTGAACAAATTTCAAACTAAGCTAATGCTAAGCTACATTAGCACAAGTCTGACAAATTCATTGCTTTGACTGAAAATCATATGTGATTCTGTTTTAATTACTGTCGGAAAAGGAATCAAGCTTTCTTTTTTTTTTTTCTTTCTTTTTTTTAGTTACTTCCCAACTTACAAAATTCAAGTGTTAAATACAGTACTTTTTCTTTGTAAATAAACATTTCTTCAATGTGGAAAAAAACTAGTTTACTTATTTTAGAGCCTCAAATCAATGCATTGCATGAGACGTACAATGCCTCACTACAGTTTGTTTAGAACTCTACTAAAAAAAACTTACAGACAACAAAAATGACTTAACAATTTAGTGATGAAATTGTTCTTTTAATCTTTTAGTTTTGTCTGATTTTTTTCCAACCCCCCTTTAACAACTTACATTTGTGATTCCACAACAATAATAATAATCAGTTTTCCTTCATTTCTTTGAGTGATGTTACTCAAATCTAGTGAGCCAGAATCCTCATTTTGTCCATCCTTCATTTAAAATGCTGTAGAAAAATGAATTTACTACAATTGTCAATCTAATTTATAGAATATCTGTGTCTACAATGTGTATGTCTAAATAATGTGGTAGTTTAATAATGTTTCCTTTAATTGAATGCCTATGCTTTCAAATGTTTGTAACTATACAAAATATTTTAATTATACAACACATTCATCAGTTTATTTTTCATTTTCAGCAAGGTGGAGGCAATGCTGAGAAGTTTGATTATGTAAGTATAATACAATATAATTATTTTCTTTTTTTTAAAGATTTTTATTGTTAATCATGATGAGAGCTTCGGTGCATTTTGTTGTAGGTGATGAACTTTATGAAGAAGTTGGCCGGAAATGAGTATGTTGGTTTCAGCAATGCTACGTAAGTGCTCCAGATACTAATAACAATGAAATTTCACTATGCTCTACACAAATGTTGATACTACTTAAAGTACTTTCTCAGTTAAATCAAGTAGACAGTCAGTAATAAAATAAACAAGTGAATCAAACTGCAAACAATAGAAGAATAGATGTTTAAATATCTAAACAGCAGTATAAATTCAATTTAACATTCAGAAATTTAAAATTCAGAACTAATCAAATGTTAATATCACACTGCAATCAATTATTGACATACAGTAGTGACACAAACACTTTTTAACACAACATTGATATCAAATGTAAGGAAAGTTATAATTTTAGTATAAACTTACTACTATATTACTTTTCTTTGGACTTTCCTACTTAAAACACAATTCTTTCTTTTTCTTGGCAGGTTTCAGTCAGAGCGATTGTCAGGTGACAGAAATTTTGCCATTGGTTACTACTTGAAGGAGAAGAAGGTACGAGTTTAAACATTTTACTGTATTTAGAGACCATTGAAAATCCTCAAAAACATAATTTTTTTTATTTTTGTTTTCGATACTTGCAGTGTTTCCCAGAGGGTACAGACATGATTTCCATCCTGGACCTTTACTTCCAGGTTAGTATAAGTTAAACAACCATTTTCACTCACATTTCAGAAACTAATTGCCGATATAGAGAAAACCTCCCTTTGGAGTCTCCACACTAAAGAAAGTTGAAAGTGTAAAAAAAGCATAATAGGACCCCTTTGAGATTTAAATATCAGAAAACCTATGATTAAACAAATTTTTGTTTGATTTATTTAGCTGTGCTCCATTGAGGTAACCTGCGAAAGTGCCAGCGTGATGGCAGCTACCCTGGCGAATGGCGGCTTCTGTCCAATCACGGGCGAGCGTGTGCTGAACCCCGAGGCCGTACGAGACACTCTGAGTCTCATGCACTCTTGCGGCATGTACGACTTCTCCGGACAGTTCGCTTTCCATGTGAGTTTCGCACATACACGCACTTGGGGAATGTCTAACGGTTGTAGTTTCAATGAAAAACAAGCGCATTCACAATCAGATTGAAGTTGTGTGTTGTGCTGTAGGTTGGTCTCCCGGCTAAATCAGGCGTTGCCGGAGGCATCCTGCTGGTGGTGCCCAATGTGATGGGCATTATGTGTTGGTCTCCTCCTCTTGACAAATTGGGCAACAGTGTGCGAGGAATCCAGTTTTGCACGGTACTAATTCTACATCATCTCAGCTAACCGAGAAGAATTGATCGATTGCTCTTCCACTGCATTTTAATCTTTCGTTCTTTCCTTTTGTAGGATCTGGTCCAGCTCTTCAATTTTCACAATTATGATAATTTACGCCACTTCGCCAAGAAACTGGATCCACGCAGAGAGGGCGGAGAACAACGGGTGAGTGACAGATTCAACCTTTCAACCACAATACAACATGCAACTAGGGGTGGGCAATAACCTGGCATTATCTGTTGAATATTGTCGTACAAAACAAATATTGGATTAAATTCATACCAACAATGAGATTGAGATTAGATTGTATTAAGCTTTCCTACTAGTGCTACCAATCATCAGATTGAGTTAATTAATTTGATGTAATTAAGTATTATCTGGATTAACTTAAATATATACTGTGTGTGTATATATATATATATATATATATATATCCACTGTATATCCCACCTCTAGATGCAACTAATGCGGATGATCCTGTAACGTTGACATAGTGTGAGTGTGTGCTCATGTATGTGTGTAATGATTACATACATACATTACAAACATGTATGTGTGCTGACAAACTAACCTGTATTATCAAGCATTTCACTTCTCTTGGCAATTGCGTATTTTCCTCTTCAATGTCTGCCCTCTGCTGGAGGACCAGCGTACTCTCCGCTTTTAACCACCACTGCTATCCATGTGACTTAATTGAGGAAGCTAAATGCCTGCTAATATATAATATGATATGATAATTACACATTTCTATACTAGAAAATAACACCTCAGTGCCGTTCTGATCGACTGGCTTGCTTAAGTTTCCACCGTTTCCGTGTTTTCTTCTTTCTCTGCCATTCATACTAATCCAAGCAGGAAATTCCATGATGAAATAATCTAATCTGATAATCTATCCATGTCCGTATTGGTTGAACCGCAGCAACAGCAGCAGAATCTCGAACCACTGGACTATACGAGCCTTCAGAAGGAACTAGCGCTCACTGACAAAATGTGGAAAAAAGTCTGTCCTTCCGAGACGGACGAGGACACTTCCACCTCTGTAGTCTATAGGATGGAAAGCGTGGCGGAAAGAAACTAGAAGAGACAACAGCGCCCACTCTTCCTCGTTTTGTCATCCATTCATTTTCTTGAGTTTACAAGTCTTTGGGATTAGAGAGGTTGTTTGTCTTGTTTTTTTTATTTTTTTTATTTGGTTTTTAGTTTTGCAGAGGATTTGTTGGTTTTTACTTGAAATGCACACTATTGAGCATGCCAAATACCTTTAAACCCAAAGTGCAATTATTTTGTTACATTTTGGGGTATCAGCAGCAAGGACCCACAATACACTATCAGTATCTGGGTAACAATACAATAATATTGTGATGCATTTGTTGATTGTATCTTGATTCATATATTTACTGTTTTCCCCTACTGCTAGCTAAAATACTTTCTCCTATCCTAGTTTAATGTGAAGAGATATCTAATTTTAATTTATAAGTAAACCATTTGTACATTGAATTCCTGAACCAGTCCTAAACGGCAGCATTGAGTTTTGGTTGGAGTTCTTGAGTGTTCGGGAAACCGGTTTGAAAGCAAGCATTTGTGCAATTTAAAAAATTACTAAAAGGTTTTTAAAAAATAAAAGTTATTTCTGATATGTAACCACAAAGACCTTCAGAAAGAATTGTTCTTTACATTTACCTTTTTTTTTTATCTGTACATTACATTATTCTTTTTCATCCACCCTTTTTTTACCCTACTATGTGATGTCTAAAAGTTTGATGAATGTGTTGGTAAAATCTGAGACTGTTAAAGTGTTAATTTAATCCTCCAGTTCTCTGGGTTCAATCCAGCAGCCACAATGTTTAATTTTGTTTGTTTACACACACACATACAAAAATTTTTGTTATTTGTAACTTATAAATGGAAAGCATTTTACAAGTACAAACCAAACAAGTGATCAACGCTAACTAGAGCGGAACTAGACGACTATGACCTGGCAGGAAAGATTGTGTGACTAGTGCCTTCACAATGCAAGTTATCTTGATGTCATCCTGTATTCAAATCATCTATAACCCAGTTCTTACTTGAATTAAATATTTACTGTAACGGTTTATTGATAACAGAAACGTTTGTCATTACTTTGTCAGTTTAGGGAATCATTTCTGAAACTGTGCCTCTTAAAATCCAGGAATGTGCTTACAAAATTACTGAATTAAAAGTTAATTTCCATTGAACAAACTGTCTACTATTTAAACTGACTACTTGAACTTGATGTTTTATTTTAATATTTTGTTTTTAAGAATGTAATGCTGAATTTCAAGTGACTGGCGTTTCATTTGCTCTGTTATATTAGAGTTGGAAGGGATTTTTATGTCTGTCACATGATTTGTTTCAGTTTTTAAAACGAAGTATTAACATTGACATTCTGGAATGGTTCTGCGATGTGAATGTGAACTATGCACAGCTATTTAAAAACCATTTGTTTGTGCCAATAAGATTATCATCTTTAAACAAGCTCGACTTATTTTTATTTATATTGTCATTGTGGTTTACTGTTTTAATAAATGAGTGATCAAAACAAATTTTGTTTTACTTAGTGTGTAGTTTTTCTTTATTGCTTTTTTATTATTATTTTAAACAATGCAACTGTCAGTTTCGTTAAACTGTCGTTTTGTTTTTTGCAAATTCGACCCTTCAGGCTATGAATGGGGTATATTGGCGATTTGTCGCGTTTATGTCGTCCAAATGTCGTTAATATACCAAAAACGACTCGTCTGTTTTCTTCCAGGTCAAGTCCGTTATCAACCTGCTGTTCGCGGCCTACACAGGGGACGTGTCCGCTCTGAGGAGGTAACGTTACCGCACCGCCCAAAAAAATAAAAAATATCGTGTTTTTTGCATTTACTGTACAGATTTTTCGCAGTTTAACTCAATTATTTATGCCTAATTCATGTGTTTTTTTGCCGTAGGTTTGCACTCTCGTCGATGGATATGGAGCAGAGAGATTACGACTCGAGGACGGCTCTTCATGTGGCTGCCGCTGAAGGTAACGTTAACGTTACTCATCTATTGAATGTATTGATACGATGGTTTGCTGTTTGTTTTCTGTGACTGACCTTATTTTCTCTCCGCGCTGTGTGGAAACCATGTTAATGTATAATCTGTGGCTTTCAGGTCACGCTGAGGTTGTGCGTTTTCTTCTAGAAGCATGTAAGGTGAACCCGGTGCCCAAGGACAGGTAACGTACGAATCTCAAAAACTAGTAGCGTACGTTAGATCTTTGCGTTTTGTTACGTAAGCTACGTAACTTTAACGTAACCACTTAAACCGCCAAAATGTGAAAGGTATGTCACAAAAGTCCGTTGCAAAACAAATACAGTGCAATTTTATAGTATGTTCTCAAGTTTTCTCTACAAGGTTGTATTTCATACCACTGTATTTCAATGCATTTATGTGTCAATGTATTATGTTTAATTTACTAGCAATAATATTGTTTATAAATAACTGGAACACTTTCTTCAGTAAAACAAAAAAACATTGTGTGGCTGGTGGTAAAAAATATTTTGGACATTACTTTTGTATTTAACACTATCACAGTGGTTGTACTTTATAGTACAAATTTTAGCATTTATTATATATAATGTTATTAACATTAGTTATAAACTAATAATTAACCATTTTCACAGCTTTGATTGATATAGGTTAGTGTTAATAAATATAGATTAGGTAGTCAAAAACTAACAATGTTAATGAATTGAACTTACCAAATTTTACCACTGTATTTCAATGCATTTGTGTCAATTTCCTGTGCTTAACTAATCATTAATTTATTAGCAATAATAATAATATTTATATGAATTACAGATAAAATAAAGAAAAATAAATATTGGTGGCAAGTAAAATATTTTGGACATTACTTTTATTTTTAACACACTATCACAGTGGTTGCGGTGAATATATTCATTTATCTTTTTCAAATGAACTTACAGCAAAAAAAATTAAAAATAAATATATATATATATAGTAAGTTTTATTAAAATAAGTTTTTCAATTTGTTAACATTAGTTAAGTTTATTAATTCAGTATAAACTAATAATTATTTTTTTATTTTATTTTTGTTAATCTAGCATTTATTAATGTTAATTAATAAATATAGATTGTTAGAAACTTACTGAGTGTTATTTTCATTTGCTTTATTTCAATGTTTACAATAAGCCATTTGCAATGGAAATTTACAGAGCAAGCGCACTGGAGGGTTTAAAAGCGAAATCTTGTTTTTTAAATGACATAAATCGAGTAAAATGTTTTATTTGTTGATCTATGAAGTTTAATTTGAATGTCATGAACTGTTTATTTTCAATGTTTATGCTGTACATTCGCCCATTCGACTTCCATATTAGTTGTTTTGTTTCAATCAAAATGACTTAGCGGTAACCAAACTTGGGGTTTGATCTCTGTACAGGTGGGGCAACACTCCCATGGACGAGGCCATTCATTTTGGCCATCATGATGTCGTAACAATCCTGAAGGACTATCACAACACCTACAGCCCCAAGGAGAGCACCGCTGACAGCGAAAAAGAGACCGCCGAGAAGAACCTGGACGGCCTGCTGTAGAGATGATGTGTCTGAGGTACGCATTTAAAGAAGAAAACTTAAAAAACGTGGGGGGAAAAAAAACGTTTGGCCCCTTTTACTCTGTTTTGTGGTGTGTGTGTGTGTGTGTGTAACCTCCGTTGACATGGTAATTTAGTTTTATCGTAAACTCAGAGGAATGTAGCGTCATTAAGGTCTTATTTACATGTATATCCATGTAAACATACAATATAATTTCATATACTCAAAACAAGTATATATAAAAAGTGTATATGAACATTCATTTACAGTTTGAGAATCTTCATAGATGATGTCAAATAGATATTTAAGAAAAGATATCGTAAGAAACGGCAGCTTGACTGGAGAGGCTAGCATTGAGTGTGATGGATTTATTTTTATATTTTTACCTTTTTCTTTTTCTTTATCCTCTACTTAAGTCTTAACTTGGTTATAAATCAGCAGTAGTAGTTCTTTATGCCTTTTTGATTGTGTATCATCTTGTGAATATGTTTTAAATATGACACTGTTCTTTGAATGTCAAAAATAATTGCACTATTTTATTTTATTATATCTATTTATTTGTCTTTTAAAATATTTTTGCAATTTACAGTTGGTAAGTTTTTTTTTTTTTCAAGTACGTTTTATCAGTTTTACAATTTGTTAACATTAAATTAAGTATCATAGTAATTAACAATAACCAGGATTAATAAATGCTGTAAAATTGATGCCTAACTAACATAACTAATGTTAACAAATGAAAACTTATTGTAAAATGTTACCAAAATTACTTTAAAGCACTAAAGGACCTGTACTATAGGAATTTCCTGCATTTTCTAAAACTATACCATCAACAACAACAAAATGTCAATATGGATGATTATTTGGAAATGTTTTAAAAATGACTTGCAATGTTTTAAATTCTGCAAAACTCCAGGATGTGGAAATAGATTTTGTCTCTGCAATTAGACAAACTGCAAGGAATTTACACTTTTAATAAGTCGTTGTCTTGTGATTTTGTTTAGCTATCATAGGAAAAAAGAACCAAGCAAAAATTTGTATATTTCCTATTTTATTCTCAGTACATGGTGAAATGACAAGCAAGGTTGAAAGTTGAAAATAAACAAAAATTGCACTGGTATTAACACTGACTGCAATGTTCAAAATGCAGTCAAAACATGTTGTGTAACTTTTGAGAATCTCTTTGGAAAACAGTAGGTCACATGTCTATAAGCACATGTTGTATGCGCACAAGCACACTGATTGTTTTTCTGTACATTTCGGATGACGAAGAGGCGTGCGTATACCTGGAACCTCCAAAGCTCAGTCAGTCTCAATATGTGAATATTTTCTAGTGGGACGCTATTATTGAAGTATTGTAAATGTGTTTTGTAGAGTGTGTGTGTGTGTGTACATGCTTAACTGGGAAATGTTATTTATTGTATATATAAAAAAAAAAAACGAAAGCAACACGACCAAAAGAACAGTACAAACAAAAGTAGGTCATTGATCGTATTTCAATTTGTTCATTTCTATGTGTCGCACTTTAGTTGCTTTGTGTAATTTCTTCTATGTTTTTTCAGCATTTGTTATTCACTGCGATGAATGTATTGCATTGTGTTGTGAAATTTCCTTTTACTTCATTATTTAATAAAAAAAATGCTGTAGATGTTCTAGATTTGTTCGAATTTAACGTCGAATCTGATAACTGTATTCCACACAAAAGAATACTAGATAAAAACAATAAAGACATTGAACACAGATTAAAAGTGTTTTTACTCATTTTTCTGGTGGTTTCATCTGAAAGATGAGATATTTTGATTTTAAGACATCCGTACACAATATTTAAAAAAGAAAAAAACACTTCTTTCCAAGTATGCTCTCGCCAATGTATGTGTGGGTATATTTTCGTATTGTTGGTCTATACCAAAAGTTTCTAAGGTGCAAATTTTTAAGGCATTCCAAACAAAATGGATTTCCACCAAAATTTTCTATGATGCCCAAAACAAATCCAGTGCAAAAAGTAGAAACAACAACATAAAGTACATAAAGTGGACTTAATACTAATAAAGCACCTGCAAGTTTAGGAATAGTTCAAGAAAACAAGTCAGAGATTTGTTTTTCCACATATACAGAAACAGTGTTTAGGAAATTAAACACATAACAGCTTTAATCAGACCTGAATCCCTGCATTTCTTAGTTCTTTCAGGGTGAATCTTACAAAAACACATTGTTTAACAGAAGAAACTTTTTTCCTAAAGAAAAGGAAGCCTATTTTAGGACAATTTGTTGCATTCTTATTTTATTTATTGTATTATGAATTTTTCATGACAGTTCAGCACATTTCCCCTCCCATTCACATTGTTTTTTTCATTATTCTTATAATGGATTTATTACTGTGATACACTAATTCCATTATATTACTGTAAAAACTTTAGGATTTATTTTATTAAAATCAGCATGAATGAAAGGCATTACAAAAACAACCCTGAGATGTAAATGTTTTTCCACGTCAAATGAATTAAACTTAATTAAAATGTGCTTAACTGTCAAAACAAATCTTAGTAGTCCTAAAATAGGTTTAATTTTCTTTATAGAAAATATAGATTTAACAGTTTTTGTGAAATTCATCCGTCTAGCTTTCTCGTTCACTCATTTACTACTCAGCATTTACTTTCTTGGCATTTGCTATCTCGTTTACTACTTGGTGCTACACTAAATGAAGTGCTATTAGTACACAACTTCCCTGCCTTAAAAGTTGCTTTAGTTTTCTAGATTAAGTGCTGAGGTAACAGTAGCGTTACTATGGGGGTTAATTCACTCCGTTTGGTTGTCTTTTTGCAATAGTTGACAGGGTATACAGTGTTTTTTGAATAATTTCCTCAATGTTAGAATGAAAGAGAGAGGACTACCAAACCCAATGGCTACACGAATTGCTCCCATTTCATCTGCGTTATTAAAAACACAGAATGATGGAAACATTTCTACTTTTTCTGAGTCATCTGTCATCTTTCAGGTGACTTAAGAGATTAAGTCTGACGGCTGCGATAAAACACACAAAAAAACAATATCAGAATCTCACTCTATGCAGTGCACAATTGATAAATTTAAGTCAAATTGATGATATGCATTTTATAGATTATAAAAAAAGGAATAGTAGTACTCTACCTCCAGTTGGATATCGTATCGGTTCTTGAATAAAGAGAAATGGAGACAATAACTGCAGTTAATATTGAACTATTGGTTTAAAAGATTTTGTAAATATATATATATATATATAGATTATCATTTTACATACCACCTCCAGCTTCAGCTGGTCGAATACCTCAGGTGACATTGGCATGAGTGTGTCATTATAGTCTTGTGGTTTCCTAAAATTCAAACATATTTAAACACACACAAAAAAATACATAAAAAAAAAAAAATCATTATTTTTGCAGTCCTGTGTAGCAGCTCAGAAATATGGAAGCTTGTTTCCACCATGGAATAAAACAGAAAAAGGCAAGTGCGATCTCACAATAATGACTTTTTTTGTCACAACTGTGTGATTCTATCTCACAATTCTGAGGAAAAAGTCAGAATTGTGAGAAATAGTCAGAATTGTGAGTTATAAAGTCAGAATTGCGAGATATAAACCCACAATTGTGAGTAAAAAGTCAGAATTGCAAGTTATAAAGTCAGAATTGAGATATATAGTAAACTCGCAATTGTGAGTTATAACGTCAGAATTGCGAGATATAAAAAGTCAGAATTGCGAGATATAAACTCGCAATTGTGAGTTTAAAGTAAGAATTGCAAGTTACAAACTCGAAATTGCAAGAAAAAAATCTGAATTGCGAAATATAAACAATTCTGAGAAAAACGTCAGAATTGCGAGTTAAAAAGTCTGAGTTGCGAGAAATAAAGTCTGAATTGCGAGATATAAACTCGAAATTGCAAGTTCTAAAGTCAGATTTGTGAAATATAAATTTGCAATTGCAAGTAAAATATCAGAATTGCTGAATAATGAATTATCATTATCAGAATAATGATTTACTCACCCTGAAGCAATCCTAGGTGTATATGACATTCTTATTTCAGACGAATACAATCAGAGTTATAGCCTATTAGAAAATGTCCTGGCTCTTCCAAGCTTGATAATGGCCGTATGACTTTGGAAGTCCATTAAAGCGCATCTATTCATGATTAAAGTGCTCGACGCAGCTCTACGGGGGTTAATAAAGGTCTTCTGAAGTGAAGCGATGCGTTTGTGTAAGAAAAATATCCATATTTAAAACTTTATCGACTAAAATAACTAGCTCCCGACAGAACGCAGTCATTCGTAATTGCGTTGTGCGTCAAGTTCAAGTGTTACTCTTTTGGCGTAAATCGATGCGTACGGCCGTTCTAAAGTTTTAAATATGTATATTTTTCTTACACGAATGCATCGCTTCACTTCAGAAGGCCTTTATTAACCCCCGTAGAGCCGCGTCGAGCACTTTAATCATGAATAGATGCGCTTTGATGGACTTCCAAAGACATACGGCCATTCACTGCCATTATCAAGCTTGGAAGAGCCAGAAAATGTTTTAATATAACTCTGATTGTATTCGTCTGAAAGAAAAATGTCATATACACCTAGGATGGCTTCAGGGTGAGTAAATCATGGGCTAATTTTCATTTTTTGGGTGAACTATCCCTTTAACACTGACTCACATTTCAGAGATGGAGATGAGAGTGGTGCTGATGTATCCCTCGTCTGACTTCTTGTCGACATCCATTGGTTCTTGCTCTGGAGAAACAAAAGACGAAGAAAGAGTAAGAATTTAATTTATACGTTTTTTAATACATTTATTAATATTTTTTTAGATAGTTCACAACTGCGTTTCTTACTCTCGGTAGGTTTGGAATAGTATTTTTTGAAGGCGTCGTCTTTGGGTAAATTGGGATGGAGGAAGCGCAGAGGGTTTTCTGGGACGTTGTCGGCGGCCATCACGCGATAGTTTCGAATGATGTCGGGAAGTGAGACGGCAGAGAGTTCCTTCTTCGTGTAGGGCTCCACAGAGCGAATCTGCGGCTCTTCTAAACCAACACAAAGCCAAACACAGTAATGAACAATACATTTACTAAAACGGATTTGATTTCAAGCCAAAGTTTAAGCAAAATCTAAATGTTGACGTTTTGATATCAAAAATCCTTTTTTTTTTTATTTGCTTTATTGTTCCACAGCATGTCAGAAGGGAGGAGCGTCTCACCGTTTGAGTCATGTTGGATCCAGCTGAACGTGATTGCTCCGTCGCGGTTGCTCTCACTGAAGCGCAACAGAAACGTCCCGGGAGCTTTGTCATACAGCAGAGCTTTAGTACGGTCCTTGGTCACAAACCCCATTATACACCTGTGAGAGATGGACAGTGTTAAAGCAATGTTCCCGCTTGACCTTATAGACCTCATGTCCAAAATGGTCACGTTAGTTAGCTGGTCTACCTGGTTGATCTTAACCCCAACAGCATGTGATCAAGGTGTGATCATGTGATTCTAGCAGAATTTTCATAATCCAAACATCTGAATTCTTACCCATCATCCCACAGACTCAGCAGGTGTCTCTTTATAAGATCCAAAATGGCTTCAATCCACAACCAGAAGGTGAAGTTCTTCTCACTGCCAGACTACATCATACACAAGACTCAAATCACTTTTAACAATCATGGGTAACAAAACTAGGGCGCTCAATTCAGAAGATGTGACCTAATGGCTAAACGTAAACGAATAAATAAAAACATTTAGTATAGAGACCAACCTTACAAAATCTATTCCAAGGAATCTGAGCTTCAGGATCCATCGCCGCTTTAGGACCTGTGGGCCAAAGTTCACAAGCTTGTGCATTTAGTTCATCTGTTCTGACAGAATCAGCCACTCAGTGGCAGACAAGTAGCAATCACACTCACCCAGCAGTTTAGCTCCCAGCATGCTCAATTGTTCTTGATTAAGACCTCTTTTGGTGATGGAGGAGAACTGCCAGCTCAGCACCTCCGCTAGATGACCCCAAGTGGCTGAAGGAGGAGTGACGAAGAACGAAAGGTTCTGGAGAAGAAACGGCAAGTCAGAACCTGTGCGAACACGCCCTGCAATCTGTTTTGTGTTGACGTAAGTAGAGCTAATTTCTACTGCCGAAACTTTTCAAGAACATGAGCGTTGATGACTTATCTTTGAATTTGCTTTTATTTTTATAGTTTAGTTGTTGTTTTTTTGTGCTTTTGTCATTTTTAGTAGATTTTTTTCTTTTAAAAAATATATTTCTATTTAGGTTTTTATTTCAGTTTTAGTTTTTTATTTATTTTCAGTTAGTAATTTTAGTGCTTAAACTTATTTAAGTTATTTGCCAAGGCAACATCTCTCATTCTTCATTCAAGTTTTTCATTTGATATTTATATTTTCAATTTTCATTTTCATTTTAGTTCAAGTTTTAGAAATATTTTAAGAACAAAAACTAATAAAAATTACAAAAACACATAAAATCACTATTTAGGTTTAATTTATTTTATTTGAGTTTTTGTTTATTTCAGTTATTTGGCAAGGCAACATTTCCAATTTCTTCGTTTAAAAGCTTTTACATCTAATATTTATATTTTCAGTTTTTGTTTTAATTTTAGTTTAAGTTTTAATAATTTTGTTATGTGCTTTTGTCATTTTTATTAGTTTTTGTTCTTTTTAAAAATATTTCTATTTAGGTTTAATTTAATTTGTTTTACTTTTAATTCGGTTTTATTTCGGTATTTATTTCCAGTTAGTAATTTTAGTCCTTCAACGTATTTCAGTTGTTTTTAAAGGCAAACAATTCTAATTTTTCATCAAGTTTTTCATCTAATATTTATATTTTTGGTTTTAATTTAAAATTAAGTTTTAGTATTTTTGTTATGTGCTTTTGTCGTTTTTGTTCGTTTTTGTTCTTTTCTATTTAGGTTTAATTTATTTTATTTCAGTTATTTCAATTCTAGTGCTTCAACTTAAACATATTTTAGTTATTTGCCAAGGCAAAATTTCGATACATTTTGTTTAGTTTCAGTTTTTTATCATATATTGATATTTTCAGTTTACATTTTAATTTATTTAATTTTGTGCTAAATCTGTTATGTGCATAACATTAGTGTTGAGGAGGACTAACCTTTGGTTCAGAGGTCAGCATGTTGTACCACATGATAGAGGCCCATCCACTGGGTAGCTGACTGACGTTGGAGATCACGACTATGGGCAGCGATGTAGCCTGAAGATGGAGAGAGAGAAGAAAGTTGATGATGATCATGATTTGGTGATGTTTATGTTTCGAACTCTGTTCTTCTGAAGGATCTTCTGACCTCAAAGTTCATGACCAGTCCAGACCAGCAAAGCTCAGCCTCAAAGGCGATGGAGTGAAGTTCCTCCGTGACGATCAGAGGGCCCTGCCGAACATTTAAGAAACAGTTGATTTGCAAACCAAAACAGGTTTTAAAGTTTGAACACGCAGAAGCTCAAATGAGATTCAGAGCTACAGCAGAGGGGACGCTTGAATTTCTGTTTCTTTCTTACACAGATCGATCGTATGACTTCAGAAGACGTGGAAAATAGAACACAAGAGTTATGGACTACTTTCATGATACTTTTATGTGATTTTTGGAGCTTTTCCACAGAAGAAAGTCATACAGCTTTGGAAAGACATGAGGGTGAGTAAATGATGACAGATTTATGTGAACCCTCTCTTTAAGACAAACCATCACTGAAGAAAAGTCCCACAGAAAAGTATTTTTGGACAGTCTTAAGAAGTATACAATCGATGTTTGGGCTCAGTAATTTATAAGAAATGAGTTACTTTTATTCAGCAAGGACAGTAAAATGATCAAAAGTGACAGTAAAGACATTTAGAATCTTACAAAAGATTTCTATTTAATTCAGCTTTGATCACAAGAATAAATTACATTTTAATATATGCTCTCATAGAAAACAGTTAATTCAATTGTAAAAATATTTCTGTCATTTTTGATCAAATAAATGCACTTAAGCATTACTAAAAATCTTATGGAGCTCAAACTTTTTAACGCTGGTGTAAAGACCGAACCCTCACCTCACTAGTTCTGTTTCCGGTAACTTTCTTCTCTTTCAGTTGCTGTGAAGTAAAACGAATATTGTTACTATTACGTATTTGACTGAATTATACTTTTTAAACTGGAGCTACAGTATAATTTGCTCTTTTGTTTTTCTTTTCACTTTACCAGATGACGGAATTCTGCAGCCATTCCATTGGATTCTTCCATGTTCATCACCTTCATGGCTGTTCCCAAGATGTTGAACATCCGAAACCTGAAACAGGAACATAGCTAAGTAAGCAGAATAATATTAAAGGGATAGTTCACCCAAAAATGAACATTTTGTCATAATTTACTCATCCATATGTTGTTCCAAACCTGTACGAGTTTCTTTCTTCTGCTGAACACAAAAGAAAGTTGGTAATCAAATAACGGCACCCATTGACTTCCATAGTATTTTTTCCTATTATGGAAGTCAATGGGTACTGTTTACTGTTTGATTACCAACTTTCTTTAAAATCTCTTCTTTTATGTTCAGCAGACGTAAGAAACTCATACAAGTTTGGATCAACATAAGGGTAAGTAAATGTTGAAAGAATTTTGGGTGAACTATCCCTTTAATTCAAGTGGGAGTCAACAAATTTAAAAAGAACTGAATTTAAGGAACAACTCAGCAAAAAAATATAGATTCTGTCATTATTATCTCACACTCGCTTTTTTGTAGTGGACTTTTCTTTCTTTTTTTACAAGACCTGCGTAACAAACATTTTAAAATAATATCATATTTTATGTTCCACAAAAAGTGAGTAAATGATGACAGATTTTCATTTTTAGTGTAACTCTCCATTTATTATGGTATGCAAAGGAAATTATGTAAGACACACCCTTTCCGTTTCTCAACGATATCCCTGGAAGGCAAAAAGAGACACGTGTTAACATAAAAAAAATGCACGCAAGTAATCTCCAGGCAAAAGAAAGTATCTATGACTTCAGGTGGAGATAAGGTTTGCAAAATACTTACTTATCAAAATGGACTTTCACTCGAACAGTGTGGTTGAATTCCTGAAGTTTTATGAGCAGCCTGGAGCACAAAACATGAGATTCATCATTCATCATCTGAACATTATCTGGCTTCTACTTCCAGAGAAGTGTGAATCATCTGCCAATGTGATTAAAGTTACCGTAATTTGAGAGTGAACAGAACACCCGTCTTCAGTACCAAAGGTCTTTGTAGTTGGGTCGGCATGCATGGCTGTCTCTCGACTACCAAGGAGCTGAAAACATGCGATCCAAAATTATTCAATGTCAGCGACACATTTCAAAGGCCCCCGATATACTTCAAGCGAAATCCAAGAAACCCTACGGCCTAAAAAAGCAAAGAAGTGCTCTTACTTTGTGATTAAAGTTTTGAGGTTTAACATGATCCTGTCCTCCAGGGTGCTTTTGCTGAGGGTGATGGGATCGGTTTCGTATGTGAACTTCTGCTCCAGCTCCAGAAGTTTCTTAAGCTGCTGCCTGAGCTGAAGCAGAGATTCAGCGATAGAGGTAAACCTGAGGGGGGAAAACAAACAGAACTCAATAACATATGACTTAAAGTGCAAGCCATGATTTTGTAAGGCACCGCCACATAAAGGTCCATTGACAATAGTTGCAAAATTATCAATATTTATATATTCTCAGTATATTTAATACCGTCAATATTTCAACGCAGAAAAGGTCCATAAAATTTGCCATGCAAAAAAGGTCGTCTATCGTCAACGGCGTAACGATGTATGGAGAGCATCTCACACAGAAGTCACTTTCAAAACGAGCAGTTTTCTGTTGGTTAGTGCAGAAAATTCGCACGACCGATTTGTCAAGTTGTGAAATCTGTCATGAAATCTTTCGCCCTCAGACAAATTTCCCATTTGTGGGATTCCTATTGAAATTAAAGGATTTTGTCTGCGAAAATTCGCCATTCCACAGTAAATGTAACCGCACCACTATTGCTATTCGTAATCAACAGTACACAAAATGTGTAAAAATACATATTGTACATTCAAAATTCGTAATTATGATCGATACTTGGGATTATTTGACGCCCCTAGAACTACGAAAGTTGGTCGTTATGACATTGTGATCATTCTGGTTTAAAATATGTCCATCACACTGTGTAGCTCCGTTTTTACATTTTAGAACAAGAAAACAACTTGCATATTGCTAGTATTGCTACTCCATATGTTTATAAAGAAAATATTAATTCATTTGTGGTTTGTTACCAGTTTTGCAGCTGGTCCAAGCAGACATTGCTCAGCCCACCGATGCAAGCCATCTGTTGTCGGCGCCTCCATTCGGCCAGTTCTGTTGAGATCAGCTCAAAGATCACCGGATCCATAAGGTTCGACACCTCAGACATCTGACCAATCACATTCTACATGGACACAAACACACACAGAGTTGAACGCAACGGCTTCTTTTCACTAACCAAGGTTAAAGGCCGATGGATCTCCAATGTTCTCACCTCTCTTGTGGTGTGGAGTTTCATAAACATGGCGCGGATGGTCAGTCTCTCCCGATTCAGGTCTTCCACCGAAATGGTCCCGTTGAGTTCCTCTGTTAAACAGACGTACAAGCAATACTGAGTTTCTGTACTTGTGGAAAAACAGCTAGTTCTGACTTAAGTTGTGGTCACTTTTATTATTGTTTGTTGAATTTTTGCAATCAAAATGAGTTTCTATACTTATCGTGAAAAAATAGCTAGTTCTGGCTTAAGGCGCGGTCACATTTACCATTGTTCAGCGAATTCCCGCTGGCGAAATCCACACGATTGGGAATTTTGCGTGAAGGCGAAAGACAGATAACAAATTCAATTTGGTCAAGCGAATTCGCTGCACTGACCAACAGAAAGCTGCTTGGTTTCAAAGTGACTTCTTTTGTGAATATGCATCGCTACACTACTGACGATAGGCAATTTTTTGCTTGTGAAATTTGCAAATGTGACCGCACCAAGTATGCTGCACAAGTCCTGAAAAGTGAAGCCATAGCATTGCCCCCCCCTCCCTCCCTCCCTCCCTCCCTCCCTGGTGGCTGGCTGCATTATAGGTCTTAAAGGGCACCTATTATGCCCCTTTTCACAAGATGTAAAATAAGTCTCTGATGTCCCCAGAGTGTGTATGTGAAGTTTTAGCTCAAAATACCCAACAGATAATTTTTTACAGCATGTTTAAATTGTCATTTTTTGGGGCTCAGAAAAACGCACCGTTTTAGTGTGTATCCCTTTAAATGCAAGTGAGCTGCTGCTGGCAGCCCATAGGGCGGAGCCTCACGAGCTCGCGCTCAGAGCCAGGACAATCTCATCTGATAATATCAAAACAGAAACTCTCAGTAACGCTGTTCATTTCGACCCGGGTCGGACAATAATGCCCACGGAGCCAGAGATTATTTGCTGTATGAAGATAGAACAGGTATCGTTTAGTTTAATTACGGTTATAACTAATTTGTCATCTGCTTTTATCCACTATTAATACAAGCCTGCTGTAGCAAACCCTGTCCGAATGATGACCAAAATATACTGAGGAGTTCAATGAAGTTTATTGTACATCACACAAAAGATGAAGCGTTAGTTTTACTCCAGAAAATCACTGTAAGAGCTAAAGTCTTATCCATAAACTCTCTCTCTCTCTCCCTTTCATTGTCATCAACATACACAGCGAAGTACACAAAACACTCGTTACAACCAACCAACAGTAAACAAATATATACACACCTTTTCAGTGGGTGCTTAATAAACTGGAAAAACGACTCGATGAGCTTTCATAAAGTGCGCACTCTCACTTTCATTTCTGCCGTGATCAGTAACGTTAGGCCTGTCGCTCCGGAGACTGTAAGCTTGATCACGAACAGTACAGATCCATCCTCAAGTAACAACGGGAGTAAATGAAGACTGCTATGTTCATTCTTACATCCAACAACAAAACACCTCAATCGCTTAGGAGACATTCTTGTCTACAGCTGCTCCGGCATCGAAACACTGGTGGACTGTGTCCAGCTCACTCAGGGTGGGTCTATGCTCAAACTTTAGTGTCAATCAACAGTCGTGGGAGGGGCTTGTGCAAAGTGACGTCACATCGCACCGAATCTGAGAACAGCTCGTTCTGAGACAGTGCTTATGATTTATGGAGATTTAAAAAAAAGCACTGGGTGGATTTTTATCATTATAGGGTGGTTGTGTACACACACTGCCAACACACATTTATGTTCAAACACCATGTAAAAGTGAATTTTGCATAATAGGTGCCCTTTAAACCCCGCCCTCTCCATGTAATCGAATGGGACGCGAGCCAAACTAAAATATTAAATGACACTTAAAAAAAAATTTCCAAAGATGGTTTCTGTTAATCTAGGTAGTTCTTATCACGCAGACGTATGTGCAATGTTCATTTTCCAAATAAGGTTTTAGTTATTATTTGATGCTATAAAAACGGAGTGTAACGTCATTATTGACAGCTGTGCTTGCGAATGAGTTTGCGGGAGTGTGGGCGGGACCTTAATACCGCAGCTTGATACTGCGCAGTCTCTGGCTCCGAACAACGTAATTGACAAAGACCGTGAGTTATTTTGGCTTCCATTTTTTCCATTTGGCTTCTTCATTTTTAACAGTCTGTGGACCACACGTTTAATCAAACTCTTTTCGACTACAAAGAAAGCATTTTTCTATCCCGTTACCTCTGCTTTGAAGAGTTTTGCTCTTGAAGTCGTATTCGTCTTGCAGATCTTCCAGATTTTTGATGATCTGCTCGGTGTCCTAATCGGAAATAGAAAAAAAAAGATTTCTCACACGACTTGACAAGGAGAATGTTTTGTTCGATGGTCCACTTCCGACATTCTTCTAACTATAAGTAACTTTGCAACTACATGTCAACTAACTCTCATTAGAGTATTAGAAGACTGGCTGCTTAATATTTGCTAACACTTTATTTTGATGCTCCCCCAATAGACATTCTACTGACTATCAGTACCTTTGAAACTACGTCAACTTATTCCACTAACCCGAACCCTAATAGTCTACTAACACTCTAATGAATGTAGTTGAGGGAATGTAGACATGTAGTTGCCAGGTTACTTGTAGTTAGAAGAATGTCTAAAGTGGACAACCGAAATAAAGCGTATCCAACATATCTTGCAGTTGCGACAATTTTTGTGTGTGTATACATCACCTGTACTTTATTCTTTATGTCTTTCACCCTTCCGTCCATTTCTCGATGTTTCTCCACGATCATGTCGTTTTGGGTGCTCTCGGTTCGATTCTGCAACGAAATACTAATTACTAACTTCATTCCTTTTCTGTTTTAGAGACGAAAGAAGGTTATGCAGGTAAAATTAATTTGGTGAGTAAATGAATTTTTGTTTTTGGTTAAACTATTCCTCTAATAATAGAACTTCACACCTACAAAAGAGATCTAAATGTCATATTGACTTAAAATATATTTCAATCTAAGGTTTAGGTGGTGGAGATCAGTGGTTGTCATTTATTAATTACTGACCTCTGACATTTGGGCAGCGCCCAGAATCTTCCTTTCTTCACTAAGGTTCCTACTGATGATCATAGCCATGGAAACCGGATCGTCTTGGAAGAGGTTCTGGAAAACAAGGTTCAAATTAACTAAAAGTGACACCACACTAAAAGGAAACGGTCATGTAGCCAGTTGAAGTCAGTCACCTGCAAGTTCCTCTTGATCTTGCGGATGTTGTGCTGGTTCAGGAAGTCTTTCTCCATCGCGAAGCGGCTGTGTTGATGATCTAACTGGGTCAAAAGATCATGAAACCTCACGGTGGCCAGTGACTCATTCTCCACATTAGCCACATGCTCCCTTTGGGGAACGAAGAACAGAGGATTTACGTCAACTAAAGTTGAGACTGGTTTGAATTCTATTTTAGTACAATTCCTATAGTTGTACCTATATAATCCCTCTTATTGGGATGACAAATATAATAAGAAAGTTAAGATGTTTACAGTAAGATGATAAGGACATATAAAATAGTCAGTAGTTATCACTGCTACACTTTGTTTAGCAATAATAACTGCATTAAGTAATTGTATATGTTGTGCTGACTCTTATTTGTCTTCTTAAACAACTGATACAGCAGCATTTACCTCTCTGTTGCCCCCACCAGCACTGGAGGACCCATGATTCCTATATATGATGTTACCGCAGATTGATCGGTAGGGTTGGGAATCGAAAATGTATTATACTTCTGAAATCTGATAGTTAAAGGTGCAGTAAGCGATTTCTAAGAAACACTGCTGAAAGTGGATCGGGGCCGAGCACTAAAACACACTTGTAGCCAATCAGCAGTAGGGGGCGTATACACTCATAAAGGGGGGGGTGCCTGTTTTGTGAATTTAGGGGCGAGGCTATCAAGATAGGGGTGTGATCCTTTTGGGTAAGGGCGTGTTTTTGTTTTGGTGATTTCAAATTGCTTACTGCACCTTTAAGGTATCGGATACTTGTCAAAATTAACATCTCTATTCCGCTTATAGCTTCCTGTGTGCACCTTTTAATGTGGTTTTAAACCATTCAAGTGCAATAAGACGAGAAAGAGATCTCAATTTGGCATTCGCGCTCTGTTTTCTGTGCTGGACACATCCAGAGCGTGCGCACAAAAAGCCGCCTCTCGTATAATGTTGAAATTTTAATTAATAATAAAATGAATGACCTTTAAAAAAAATATATATATATATATATGCACCTTTAAAAGTATTCATTAATGAAAACATGTTTAAATATTATTTTTTAAATAAATTTTATTAGTAGTATTCTAATTACCTTTACAAATGTCTATACACATTTAAAAATATTTCTTCAAATTATTTTAATATTTTAATATTAATATTTTTAAATATTAACTATAATTATAACTTGCACTTTTATAATATTAACTTGCACTTAAAAAAAAGATTTATTATGAAGACTTTGTTGAAAATCAACAGGTTGAGCTTCTGGGCGGTGTGTCCTTCACCCGGGGTTGTGCACAGATAGCCATATTAATCGTAAAATCATTACTTTATTATCATTATTATTGTTTGGAGGATTGGGAGGAGAGGAGAATGGGGGGGCGGGAGAAAGGGTAAAAGATGTTAAATTACTGAATACCTCAAAACACTCAACACCCCCAAGGACATATATTTCAAATTATTTGTCTATTCTTATATTGTTGTTTATCTGTGTTTTGGTTTCGGGTTTTTTTATTTTTGGTTGATATGTCTATTTTGTAAAATTTCTGTATATATATCAACAGGTTGCCTACTCTAGTGTAGCATTATTATACTTGCAGGAGATTGTGGTTATGTGTTTGATATGGTTATAAAGCTAAAGAAGGTATAAAATCTTTCATCCACACCAGTCGTGGCTTTCTATCCAGCTGCTGAGGTACTGCCGGATGGCCATTGGAAAGTTGTCATCGTACAGTTGGTCGACCTGTTCCAAAAACTTTGAATCAAGTTGTTGAAGCTCCAACCACTGACTCATTTCTGCGTCTCTGTGGGCAGAGAGGTAAAATAACTGAAGATAAGTGTTTGGTAAAGGATTGGCCACAGTGAATAACTGACTGCATAATCAAGATTTTCTTGCAGAAATCAAAGTAAAATGAAGGCGGATGACAGCAGACATACAAACTGCGCAAAGCATTTCTTTGCAAGATAAGGAGATTTCAATTTAGGCATGGGACATTTTGAGGTATTTGTGCTGTGTGTTTGTGTAACAGATTTGCCAAAACATTTTGCAAGAAAGATATGTAAAAAATTAAGTAAATACCATTTCATATTATTATTATTATTAAAAAATACTAAATGTTTTCTTGTAGGCCAAAGATTAGGTTTAGTCTGTAGTGATTGTGTGTGTTTGTGGAGTTCGAAGACAGAGAAACATGTAATAGATTTTATATTATTAGTCTATAGTAGGTATAACTTAAAAAGAGTACAATAAGAATAGGCTAACATTAGTTTGAATATGCATGCTTATTTATGTCTTTACTGAACATTAGTGTTGTCAAAAAGACTGTAGAATTTAAATTATTAATTATATATATATATATATATTTTTTTTTTTTTTTATGTGCGCTCGATCACGTGTGTGTAGGGTTTGGCAGTATTGTTTTTGTATAAATCATTTTTAGAGGCTTAATATAAATACAATAGACGTCTATGGCACGTCCTCGTTCTGATAGCTTTGGGAAACGTGGGTGGGTGCATGTATGAGGGGTGTGTATGTTTTAATTTTTTTTTTTTTAATGCTCAGCTAATTTTATCCTTCTGTATAAATTGGAATCAATCCATAAATAATAGTAGAAGTAATAATAATAATAATATAGTTATGTTTAAAGATATTATCATTATTTTAGCATAACAGAATCGCATGAACACATAATAGCATGATATTGTTTTGTCTGCATTCGGACCACATGTAAATAGCTCCGTTTACATATATGGCCTTGTGTGTATAAATATCTTGTATGTGTTATTCCATTGCTTTCATAATATGAGCTAAAATCCTCAAATAACATGTGAAATCTTAGGATTACACGCATATACAGGACTACCACGAAGTAATCAAACGTGAGATCAAACTTCCTGTAATATATCAAGCAGAAAAATGATGAATGCGGAAATTAAAGTTATTATTTTGTTACTCACCCCCAAATGTTCTCCAGACACGGTTAAAGTAAGAATCCGCAGATGTAAGTTTGATGTGTCTTCTATAGCAGCAGAATAATGCGGAAGAACAGGCAAGTTCCCTGTTATTGTCGATTTGTTATTGATTTTAGCCTTTCCAGTAGATGTCCGACTTCTTCTGCGCGAGTAACACGCGTGTGTGTGTTTGAGTGAAAGCTAGATCAACCAATCAGGGAGCAAAGTGTTGTTTGTTACGTATGCACTAGCCTATCAGCGCGTCCTGCTGTCCCTCTATGACGCAACTGGAATTTTGGACCAACGTTGGTGCGCAGCCCACGTGATTTATAAGAAACTGAAACTGCGTAGTATACTAGAGAAAGATGCTTATTTCATCACTACGTAAAAACCGTAGTAGAATTGCATGTTATGATCTGATTTATAGTGTTTTATAAGTAACATATGTGTTTTAAGAGGTAAATAATAATAGTACATGGAATGTGGGATCAAAAAAGTTGAAGCTCCATCTGATTTGCTGCATTGCAGTACAGTCTTGATCTTTAGAAGAGACCAGGACTAGTGTGTTTTCTCCTCATTTTTAAAACTTGATAAGCCGTTTTTGTTTTTATTTTTATTTTTTTTGCAATCATATCTATGCACGATTATAGGCCTATGGTTAGTTGCGTTTTTTTTTTTTTTTGCGTCATTTGCCCTCTTTTCATCCTCCTGTTAGGTTGTTACGAAACCAGGATGTATCTTCCGTGTCTTCATTTACAACAGAAGAGAATCTTTTTTTCTCCATTTGCATGAGGGCACCTCATTGTAGATCAGTTTCAACATATGTGCAAACTATAAAAGATCTCTATTAATATGTGATACTTCTGATAGCTGAATGTTTCATTCAGGGGGTAAAAAAGTACACCCACTTAGGGAATATCTTATTTTCATTCTGTATTATATATTTAATTCTAGATAACTTCAGCATACTTAATCGCCGACTCAAAGTGTGCAACTATTAAATCATGCAGTAAAGTGTGCTAAATCTTTTTTTTTTTTTTATGCAAATGAGGACATTTCGAAGTGCACTCATTGTCCTGTGGACAGACTTCTACTATTGTTGCCTCACAGGGCCTCCATCACACTGGGGAGCCCTCAAAATAACAAAATAACACAGGAGAGGCTTTAGCTTCCATGGAATATGGGGTTGTTGCTTTTGGGCGCCATAATGTGCTCCACATGCTTGGATTGGTGTCAATGGTGTCACTCTGTTAAGGGTTACGAAGGGACAACATTGAAGAGGTCCCTTAAGGACACGTGAAAACAACTACTCAAAAACATCAGTAACAGGCATTTTACTTGGTACAACAGATCAAAACATGATTTTGAACCATACAATCTATGCAATTAATTCCATGTTTTAAAAGATCACTGACCATCTCTAGCCTAAGACATTTTGTAGGATAACTATTGAATTGGCAGTTTTTTTGACAAGAATATAAGAAGCGTGCTTTTGGATGGTTGAAATGTTCCAGCAATGTTTAAAACTATTTAAAAAGCATTGAAATTGTGGCCAGTTACAGCACTAATAAGTTTCCTATCCATGTCATTTGTCAACTATACCCATATGCTATGAACCAACTGCAGAATTCCAAAAGTCTGTTGTTTGGATGTCATGTTGAGTAAGTTTCTGGGTCAGTGTTCCTGTTTTTGGGTCACTGGGGGATAAGCAGCTTTATATAAATAATCAACTATACAACCCCTTTGACATTAATTTAAAACTTAAAAGTACTTTTTGCAATTTTTACATTCTGAAATCACACTGGTAAAGCCCATCAGGTCATCTCTATGCTCAAATTATTTCACAAAGGAAGCCTTATACCTTCAAAAACAAAGAAATCCTTGTCACCTTTTAACACTGTCCTTGTGTACAACAGTTGATGTCAACAAACTAAAAGATTTGGCTAAGTTGGCTTGTTGGGACCCAGGTGTGGTCAATTGTTTTAGCAGGAACTATTTCGTAAGGGACAAGGTAAAGGTTGTTTTCACTTCCCTCTGGTCCAAAGCAGTTAGGGCTTGCTGTCATAGTGACTAGAAAAGCCCTTGGGCTCAAGAGCAGCCGCAAAGGTCTACGACCATTGAAGGGATTTTTCCGTAGATTATCTGCTCACGGTCATTGAAATACAGCATGTTTATGGGTGACATCTTGGTTGGTGTGCAGCAGGGGCCTGCGCTGCCCCGAGGGTTGGCCTTGTTAACGATGTGACTGTGAGGGTACTTCTGCACGCATTCACCGGAGCAGTAATTGGCCTTGTAGCGCTTGGGCGCAATTATCCAGTCCCACCCGAAGTCATCGAAGTCGACGGTGAGTGGATACCGGCAGCAACGAGACTCGGTGGAATGCTCATCGCAATCAAGGCCGGTGTCCCTTCTGGACCGCTTGCCAGCGTCTGATATTTTCACCTCCAAGAAGGGTTGCTGGAAGGGTGGACATAAGAACAAGCCATGGTCATACATACTAGATATGCAAAGGTGCAATTAAGCACATACTTGACATGAATTGCAATGCACTTGTTACAGGAAAATCCCTTGACCAAGCTGATCCAACTAAACCTTTGTTCAATGGCATAATGGCCCTTGAGATACCGGACGAGCTCTGGTTGACGGCCTATACCCCAAAAAGGGTGAAAGGCGAAGTAGTAGAAGTACGGCCCCTTGTGGAGTTCAAACATACTGTGTCCCTCCACCATTGCTTTCAAATCTCATTCAGACTTGCCAGGATGTGCCAAGTTTGAATACGATTTGACAGCCATGGTAGAGGGCAAGGTTATTAAAGGTACGCTTAAACTCCACAAGGTGCACATTTGAGAGGAAGATGATGAATAACGACCAGAATTTGATGACAATCATTTTCGGTCAAGTATCCCTTTATCCACTAGACTACTCTGTAAGGTAAGACTATGTACATTTCCTTAAACCTTTTGCAGATTTGTTAATCAAAATTTGTCCAGCATTTGACAATTGTAGTTTGTTCTAAAGAAGCATGTACCTAAGTACCAATCCATGCACCAACTTACCAGTCCTTCCTCTCCAGATTCTGGAGAGGTCACAGCCATATCATTTCCATTCGTGTCAAAGGCCTTGATTTCTATCCCAAAGTTACTCTGGGGCTGTTTGAGCCACAACTGCAACAGCTGCTTCATGTCAATGTGCTGCCAGGAGTTTGTCTGGGCATTCACATCAATTTTTTGTGCACGTATTCTTGAGTGGCTGTTCCCTTCAGAAGATGACCGCAGGTGAGATATCTGCATGAAGACTGTGGTTGGCTCCTCAGCTGGTCGGAGATAGATCCAGAGCAAGGCCTTCAGGATGCTGTCGGGCATAATCTTTGGGCTCAGTGAGAAAATGCAACACTTCGGCATTCCCTCAAGATGGGCGATGGCTTGCGCTGCAAGGTATTAAGTTTACTAAGACCATGTACACCTTTTTCACCTTACACTCTCAGAAAAAAATTGCTTTAGGGGTACAACAGCTTGTTACTCAGGTAATACATTTAAAGGGACAGCTTTTGTACCTTTTTACAAACTTACTACTAAATGTGCATAGTAGTACTTTTAAGGATACACATTACTCTAAAGTTATAAGGCGCTTCTTTTAAGGGTAGATAAATTGTCTCTTTAAAGGAACAATTTCTGCACATTTTTCTGACAGTGTAAAAACATTTATCATGGTAAACTATAGTTCAGGGATGGGCAACTCTGCTCCTGGCACCACTTTCCCAGGAATTTTAGTTTCAACCCTAAGAAAAAACCCAAAGAAAACTCACTTGTCCAATCAAATTGAAGTCTTACCAGTGTGTTTGATTATGGTCGAACTAAAATCCAGGGGCAGAGTTGCCCTAAAAAGTGTTAAACCTTTTATTAATCTTACTTTTTCTGTTGACACTGGTGGAAAATACCAGTTTCCAGTATTATTGACGTAACATCAATGGAGTAACTACTGTATTTTGGCAGAAACTAAGGTTCCCATTGTACATCTTTGTAAGAGTTATTTTCACAGGCCAAATGTGCTTTGCATGTTGTTTCTTGTGCACAGCTCTGCAAGGTATGTTGCCTTTGGCCATCTTCCAACAACAGCTGAATGAATGAACCATAGTCGGTTCATAGTCAACTCTTTCAGATAGTACAATGGCCCCCAAACGTATTTGGACACTTAAGCCACACTTCAAAAAGTATGAGTTTCATTGCATTACAACAAAATAACAAACCAAGTGGCATCTGCAAATGATGCTAGCCCTATCTCAGAACTAAATTAACATGCATTTTAATGACATACATTGTCCGAATATCTTTGGGTTCACTATATATTGCAGTACACTGGTACTTACATTCTGTGGCCATGGTAATAATGGTTTCACTGCTGCCTTGTTCCTCATTCTCACTAATGCCTCCATTTTGGTCATATTGGTCGAGGAGCTCCTGCAGTGGAGGTGCTTTGGGTAAGAGTAGCTTGACCGTGTCTCTACTGATGTTCGGAGCCTGTTCTAGACGCAGGATGCTCAAAATCTGAGACTTGATGGAGTGCAGGCGCATGAGTTTACTCTGCTGTCTAAACTGACAGGTCGTGCACTGGCCGCTGTCGTCTCCAGGTGTCACAAATGCTTGCGATGTTGTTGTTGCACTCAGGCTCTGACTGTGTGAGCTCAGCACACTCCAAAAGCTCAGATAAAGAAGGAGAAACATATCTTCTGATGTATCTTTGTAGACGTTTACACATTTGGAAATGGACAGCACCTTTACGCACTCTCTCCAAGCAGGACTGGACAGATGTACAGCCTCCCAGGCAGTTTTATACTTAAGATTCCCTGCTGTTAGATATCCTGTGATTGGCTGGATTGATAAGAACAAGTCTAGATGAGACAGCACAGAGATGTTCTGCACTGTGGGTAAATTCTGAAAGCATGTTTTGATTTGAGGATTTTCAGGAGCTGTCTATTTTGTTGTACATACCATGAATTTATTATGCAAATACCATAAATATCACATGAATTTCATTATAATGATCAATTGAAATCTGATGAGCCCATGTGTGTAGCCATTCAGATGTTTTAAAATACTTCTTGGACCACTGGAAATGTATGTTTATCATGCTGCTGAGGATCCTATATGGATTGCTAGGATGTTTCTATGTGGTTGATAGGATGGTTGCTTGGAGGTTTTTGCATATTGCTATACATTTGTGAGGGTGTTCTGAGTGGTTTTAGCATGTTGTGGGTAGTTGCTAGGGCATTGCTAGGTTGTTCTGACAGGTTTTTAAAGTGTTGTTATATTGACACAATGTTTCTATGTGGCTGCAAGGGGGTTCTGAGTGATTATTAGCTTTTTGCCAAACAACTGATAGTGTTCTTTTTAAAATGCCATCATGTTGTTACTTTGCCATTATGGATCATTTCTAGGGTGTTGCTAGGTTGTTCTAAAAGGATTATACAGTGTTAGATGTGGCTTGATTGTATTTGTAGGTGGTTGCTATGATGTTGCTAGAGTGATTTTTATCTTGTTGCTATACAATTGAGAGTGTTCTTAAGGCATCGTCATGTTGTTGCTTTTCTGTTGTGGATCGTTACTAGGGGGTTGCTAGGTTGTTCTGACAGGTTTTTAAAGTGTTGCTATATGGTTGACAATGTTTCTAGGTGGCTACTAGAGGTCTCTGGGTGATTTTTGTCCTGTTGCTATACAATTGAGAGTGTTCTTTTTAAGACATCATCATGATGTTGCTTTTCCATTGTGGATTGTTACTAGGGGGTTGCTAGGCTGTTCTGAAAGGTTTTTACAGTGTTAGATGTGGTTTGATTGTATTTGTAGTTGGTTGCTGTGAGGTTGCTAGAGTGATTTTTATCTTGTTACTATACAATTGAGAGTGTTCTTTTTAAGACGTCGTTGTGATGTTGCTTTTCCATTGTGGATTGTTACTAGGGGGTTGCTAGGTTGTTCTGACAGGATCTTAAAGTGTTACTATATGTTTGACAATGTTTCTAGGTGGCTGCTAGGGGTTTCTAAATGTGTAATTGAGAGTGTTCTTTTTAAGACGTCATAATGTTGTTTCTTTGCCGTTATGGATTATGGATTGTAGGATTAGGATTTGGTTGAGGGTTAGTTGCATGTAATTATACATAATTTACTGTTATTACTATGGTAAGTACATGTAACATATGTAACAAGGACACTGTAAAATAAAGTGTTACCGTGATTTTTGTCCTGTTGCTATACAATGGAGAGTTTTCTTCTTAAAACGTTGTTGTGTTGTGGCTTTGGTGTTATGGATTGTTACTAGGGGTTGCTAGGTTGTTCTGACATGTTTTTAAAGTGTTGTTATATGGTTGACACAATGTTTCTAGGTGGCTGCTAGGGGTTTCTGAGTGATTTTTGTCTTGTTGCTATACAAATAGGATGGTGTTCTGAGGTTTTTTTATTTATTTTATTTATTTTTTTACATGTCATCATGTCATGATATGGGTAGTTGCTAGGGGGATGCTATTGTTCTGATAAGTATTGTACAAAATATCTTCTGTCTAAACACTTGAAAATAGGTGCATTCACCAGTTTATATTGGCGAATGGGCTCTTTTCATTCTTAGACCACAGCTGTAACTTTTAATGTTGTGTTTTGGTGATGTGGTGCATCTTGAATATGCAGGGAAGTGGACTGAGGAAATTATTGCTACAGCTGTTCTGTAACATTTGCCGATACAGATGTCTTTGCTCTCCCTGTCTCTCTTTGTCCAGCAGTGCAGCTTTATTAGATGCATAAATAACAACAGCTGATAGCAGAGGGAGTGGGATACTGAGGGTGGCCTTTGGTGGGTCAGTCACAGCACCACCCGCTGGTGGATTATCAAGTTCTTTCAAGAATGATGCAGATGCCGGGTGGGTCTGCTAATTCAAAATACGACTGAACAAACCAAACTCACAAACTCTGCACTGCACAAACTCTCATTTATAAAAAATGTAATTTAAACAGGCTCTTTTGCATTATATCTAAAAAGTTTTAGAACTTTTTACATTGCAATTATCACATTGCTTACATTGTTACAAGCTTTAAATTAATTACTTGGAAGTGGCAAGAAGGTTTTATGTTGTCTAATGAAAATATGCGTGGTGCTTGTCAGTGCAAAAGTTATTTTGGGTGGTTGCTATGTTCTGGCTGTTTGCTTGAGTCAACCCAACCTCAATCTCTGTTACTCTGGCCCATTTTATGGTCTGGTAACCATGATTTTCCTGGATCAGCATATTTTGTTAATCCCAGAACAACATTTCTGCCCGAAAATGCAGTCCTATTAACTATATCCCTACACTAAAACCTAACCTTATAACCTATAATTAAAACCTATAACTTATCTTTAAAATCAGAGGGAAATGATAGATGAATAACACTTATGTAGAAGCACCAAACCCTGATTATAAGCCTAAACATGATATAAACTGTAAACTTGTCCCTCAAATCTGATTGGTTGATTGGAATGTTGTTCCAGTATCAACAAAGATGTTGATCACTTAGTGAAATTACGTTCACCTTTATGGTCCAGCATGGTAAAATTGTGAATCCAGTTCCTTAAAGGGATGGAGTAAAATCGGAGTAAAATCAACCTAGGGCACCATGAGCCAAACACCCCCCAGAAGCTTTTTTTCCCTTGGTCGAACATTATTAAAGTTAGAGCTTATTTAGAGATATCAGTCGGATGGCTTAGTGCAGGCGCTAATGGATCCAAGGATGTATCTCATAAATTACCCCACTAATAATGCCCAGAATGGTACCAAACTTCTACAGTAGTACAAATAGGTTCTGTACTCATAAAACAAGGCATTGGAAAGTTTGTACTTACATCAGGAGTTTATTTAAATAACACTTACCTGACGGCTCATGCTACTGCTAACCCGGACGTCGAGTTCACTTCAGTGATTTGGGAAAAGCACGTAAAAGTCCTGGCAGAAATCGATGCATAAGAATGTACTTACAAACTTTCCAATGCCTCGTTTTATGAGTACAGAACCTATTTGTACTCCTGTAGAAGTTTGGTACCATTCTGGGCATTATTAGTGGGGTAATTTACGAGATACATCCTTGGATCCATTAGCGCCTGCACTAAGCCATCCGGCTGATATCTCTAAATAAGCTCTAACTTTAATAATGTTCGACCAAGGGAAAAAAAAGCTTCTGGCTCGAGGTCATGGTGCAAAGGACCCTAGGTTGATTTTACTCCGAACCATCCCTTTAAGAAAGTAATAACAAATATATCCTTAACAAGCTGCACGATTTTTAGTTATTATTCATGTTTGTATAGTGGGTATAAATAAATGGGAAATGCATTTAGAGTAATGCAGTACAGGTTTACAGCAGAAAAAAAACAAAAACACAAATTGCATGCCAGTGTGTCTAGTTTACAGTCTTTATTTGATCTGTAGTGAGTTGCTGTCTGTGCCATCATTTCCTCTGGTCAGCCATCTGCAGTGCAACATTGGCATTTTCTCTGGCGTTCTTTAACAGCACAGACACTTTCGCTTCAGTCTAAAAATCAACAAACCACAAAAATGTTCATGATCACCAGGAACAATAGCAATTGGCTTTCTGACATTTACGGGTTCCTCAAAACAAGTTTCGTATCACATAGTGTGTGGGTTATTAAATGCGGGGAAAACCTTGACCTAAATATTTTTTGAATGTTTCCAGATACTCACAGCAGCCCTGAATGAAGCATCCGTGATGTCCTTCAGGTTTATAATGACGTTGTAATATGCTCCATACACTGCCGTTTCCAAAGCTTTAGCCGCTACCTGCACATGACAGGAATCACGCATTGAAATAAATACTGATGTCAGCTTTTTTAACCTTGAAAGTCATGCCATTTTTGTTAAGTCAAGATTTGTACTGTTAGTGTAAAGTGCTTTGCTTGGAAGGATTTTTTTATTTTGTGTCTTTTACTTAGTAATTCACCTGAATGTCTGATTTACATGCCATGTTTCCGTATTTCACCATCTCTTTGAGAACAGGCCACAGTGTGTTTATTCTTTCAGCCAGGGACAGAGGGACGACCACCGCCGCCTTCAGACCCTCCTGCATGGCTTCCTCCCTCCTGTACAATCCATGAACAAGATTCAGTATTCATTACTCATTTGAAATAATTGTAGCAACATTAAGGGTCTGATCCATTTGAAAGGTTGTTGTAGCTACTGTGCCATGTTTACATGTGTTTTTTTGCCAATGCTGTTGTAATTTGCATTCTGTAACTACATTTCCGCAAAGGAAGAAGTTTGGTAGATAAACGCAGGTTGAATGGTTGTGTAATATTAGTTTTATCAGTCAGGCTCTCCTCTGCAAATATAATTGTCAAGTCTTTCTTGTTTCTTTTTGTGATTCGTGACATGTTTTTACATCAACCAAACAATTAAACTGGTTTATCAGGATACAGAATGTTCCTTAATTGTCCAATGACATGTTTGGTCTCTAGTTTGATGGATGAGAAGCTCTGTTTTGCTTGATTAAACGTCACAAAGGCGATAAACCGCACCGTTTGATCTCATCTGCTGTGCCTTTGGGTAATTTCAGGGCAGCCTGTAACAAAATAAATAATTATACCCTGTTATTGTCATCTAGATTCTACTGTATATATTTTACAGCAGTTTCAATGGTCTGATGTTACTATTAACTGTACTTACTGTATTTAAAATGGCAAATTCATTCATACATTTAATATTCTTTTTAAAGTCATTGAATGTTGTCTGTGTTTGGTTATGTACCATGTAGCTGTTGAAGGCCGTTGAATCAGCGTCCACTTTTAACAATAAGTCGTTCATGGCTTCATGAAATGGAGGGATAAGTTTCCTCATCTCCGCATCCAAAGATTCAAACTGCCTCTTACCATATGTCATCTGACCGACCATGCATCCCAGAGCTGCACCCTTACAATGAGATACATGCATTCATTAGTGCTGTCAAATCGACGAATCACGATTAATCACACCTAGCATAAAAGTTTGTGTTTATTTCTTATTTGTGTGAATATATCTTATTTTATTTACATATATTATATATATATATATATATATATACATATATACATATAATACATAATACATATTTACAGTCATAAATATGTAATACATTTATAAAATTGCTTATTATAAATAATTATTAGAATTATTTTACATACTTTATATATATATTATAAAATATGTATTTTATAATGTATATATGTATCTAATAAATATTTGATATTCTAAAAATATTATATATAAATAATAAATAACATTTATTATTACATTTAAATAAAAAATAATAATAATAATAAAAAAAAAATATATATATATATATAAAATGATGATTACCATAGCAGCGATTGCAGCAGAAACTGACCCTCCACCAGGAGCCGCTGTTCTGGCCCCAACGCTGTGGACAAACTTCTGCAGAGACAGAGACGCAAGCCGCCCATCGCCCTGATTGTCCTGTACCATATACCTAAACTCAGCGTGAACCAATTAGATACAGTGCTTCTGTTAGTCATCGGCATGGCAAATCATTGTTATTCCACTAAACATACTTTTGCGACTTACTCAATGATTCTCTCCTTTGGAACAAATGACCCCAAAGAGTCGAGTCCTAGTTTGCTGATAACCTGAGGGAGGAAAATAATGAGATTGATTTGCAACCGTGTTGAACGTTTGACCGTGTTGATTTTAACCCACCAGTCGGATTTTGTGCTCCTCTTCCACAACGAACAGCTTTTCTCTCTGGATGTAGAAGTCTGCACAGTCCAGCATGGCCTTCAGAGGAATCAGACCCACTATCTGAGACCCCACCACTGGCAGGTTCAAATCCTATACAGGTAAAATTAATATAAATCTAATTCTGATTCATGCAATTTCAAATTATTCTGATTCTGTTCCCATTTGAGATTTGAATGACTGAAAGCGATTCACCTTGGCATCTCTACAGATCTCCTCATACACCACGTGCATGGGCGTCAACTCAAAGTCCAAGATGTTAGTGGACACCTGAGCCAGGTTGGCCTCTTCCAGGTACCATCCCATTCCCTGAACCTTTTTGAGAAGCCCGGGCTGCAAGCAGAAGCATTCACAAACAAGAAGGAAGAAGAACATAATAAAAACCTCAAGGAAGTCATAGATATAATTAAGTCAGATTCTCAAGTTCTAGATTTGACGCACACTGAAAACCGAGACCAATACAGTGACGTCAGACAAAGACATACTTGATCTTTGCTCCGGCCCTGTTCTCTAATATCCAGTGCGATTCTGTGAGCCTGTTCCTTTGTGCTCAGAAGGTTCACGTTGTAGGCGACGAGAAACTTTCGGGCGCCGGTGACCGTGGCGCCCCAAGAGGGGACGAAGGTGGCAGGGCCATATTCAGGGGTCCATTCGCTCTTTTTCAACTGCATTGGGGACAAAGCACAAAAGGGCAAGAAAATAAGGTAAATTTATTTTATCTTAAGGTGTATACTTGGCATGTAAAACAGTGCCTTTTCTCAGAAATTAAGCCACAGGTATGAGGTCACATAATTGAGGTCGAAAGGTCAAAGTATACTTCAGTTTTCAGTCACAAACTGGTGTGAAGTCATCTTGAACAAAATAAGCCCAATCGAAGTTTGTTTTGGGAGTTTTCTCCTGCTGGTTAACACCTTCAAACTACCATTGGTCAGTGGCGGTTACGTAATAGGTGGGTGTGGCTCTATGGCTCCGCCCACTTGGAGTGTACATTTTCTCTGGATCATTGCTTTTGCTTGCTATGATCGGATGCTTTCCTAACTGTTGGTTTCTCTCTGCTGTCATTTCTGTTGTGTTTTTTTTTTTATTGAGAGCAAAGTGCGAAGCACATATTTACATATTCATCTAAACGCCGCTCTCAGCGGAGTGGGCGGCGTCAGGATGTTCACAAACAGTATACCGCTGCTTGCTTATTTCTAATTTCTTTTTACCCCTAAGCGAAGAACGAAAAAGAACTTCGCCATGAGAATATCGGGGCCTTTAGAGGTAAAAAGAAGAGCCTCAGAGCCACACCTACCTATTATGTCATCGCCACGGACCAATGGTAGCTTGAAAATGTAACTGGAGCAAACATTTCCGGAAAGTTTGCTTTGGCAAACTGTTTCAAAACTCCCAAAACAAGCTCCAAATGAGCTTCATTTTAGCCTGATGTTGTTCAAAATTACAGCACCTCGTTCTTTGATTTCAGGGTAAAAGATTTATCTGTGCACATTATTTTTTAAATTCAGCTCTGCAATCTTTAATCAAAATAACTTCTCCCTCTTGCAGCGTCTTCTCTGGTGACATGTTTACTTGCACGAGGGCGGGGCAACCTGTCACTCACATGAGATCGACCAATAGCAAACCACAACAATCCAATGATCCAATGAATTCCCGTTGGACAAAATCAAGTCTCGCCCTACATTTTTTCTTGTTCGAGATGCTGCTTCACATGGATATATGTCACAGCAGGGAAGAAAAGACTATCGCAACTCCCGTTTCATCAATCTCAAAGAAGTGAGGTCACAGATATGACATCATATGAGATCTCAGAAATGAGAGGTCAGAGAATTGAGGTCTAGACGAGTTCTTACCTTCTCCGGTAATGCCTCGTATTCTCCTGCACGAACGGAGGGAAGTGACCTTCTGCTTTCTTTTCTAGCCGCCTCTCCGTAGAGATAGACTACAAGACAAAGATGTTGGAGAATGGAGGACGGGACTGGAGTGATTCTCAAATAGTTCAGGTAATAGACACCATGACCTTGGCTCATACAAACCCACCTGGCACATGCAGCATGTCTGACAATCTCTGGCCAAATTTATTGGCACACTGTACGCACTCCTCCATGGTGACGTTCTGCACCGGTATGAAGGGACACACGTCCATCGCACCCATCCGAGGGTGTTCACCTGTTCAAAAACATCATTTTTGCAAAATAAATTAATGTGATGTATGATGATATTACAGTATATCAGCTACTACCTCCACAGCTGTACCTGAGTGTTTGGTCATGTCTATGAGTTTAAACGCAACACGGGCAGCGTTCAGCGCCCCCTCGATTGCAGCCTCGGGTGGGCCCACAAAAGTGTACACCGTCCTGTTCGTCGAAGACCCTGGATCAACGTCCAGCAAGCTGCAGCCCTCCGTGGCAGAGATGGCATCGGCTATGGCATCAATGACCTGGATATTATATATATTGGCCAAAATATTGTCATGTAATGCTAATGTACACTAATGTATTACTGTCTAACAACAAAAAACAACAACATTTAAACATTATTCATTTTGTACTAAACAAAGAAATGGAACAAAAACACTTAATGTGTATTTGTCATATAAACAGTAATGACTCAACTCTTAGAGTTGCATTAAACTATAAGTGAATGATTCACTAAAAAGAACCAACTCATTGGAGTCATTAGTTCTACAGTATAATAGGGTTACAAAGGTCGCGATATTTGTTTTTGATTCACTAAAAAGAATTACTTCGTTATAATTCGTTCAAGAATCGATTGACCATGCTGCAAACTAAGAATAACCGATTCGTTAGAGTGATTTGTTTGAAAATCTGACAGCGGTTGCATGGTTTGATTCACTAAAAGAACCAGCGCATACGAGACACTGGTCGTGCTGTAAATTATAAAAAGAAACGACTCACTGATTTGTATCGGGGTATGTTTTTAATGCACTAAAACAACCAAATTAGAGTCGTTCGTTCGGGAGTCGGACTAGAACCGGCATATGAATCATTTCGTTCGGGAATCGGACTACAGGACTGACTGCATGTTTTTGATTGCGGCTTCGTTGAATAAACTCTGTCAGAGTATTTTAGTACAGTGTTCAGTCAACATCGACGGAAGAACCTGATAATTTGGTTATCAGTACCAAATGACCTTTTTAATTAATCCAGTCAGTCATGTCTTACCTCCTTGTTCCGCCCCTCTGAGAAATTGGGTACACATTCCACCAATTTAGCCATGACTGCAAGAAAACACTAACTTTCCTCTCACCCACTTGTCTACTGACTACCCTGGTTCCCCAAAGTGGAACATATAAAGCGTTGGCAAACATATCTTTTGAATAATTAACCTGTCCTGTGGACTGGATTTAGGTCATTTGGCAATGATTATTCTATCTTCACAGATAAGCAGTTTTGGGGAGGGTTTCCCATCTGTTCAGACTTTGGGAAAACCTCCCAAAAGGTCATTATACATTATCATTTTTTAAAACAGTTTCTGGCTACGGCTGGGTTCATGGTTGTTTAATGACATTTGGTCTTTCAGTGTAGCAATAGCAAAAAACATAGCCTTAGGCAGACAGTTTAATAAATTACTTTGGAAAAGCACCAAAACAGTTGCATCACATCCCCCCCCCCAAAAAAAAAAAACTAAACTAAAAACTAAACAAAAAACAGGCTGTGATGTCTGGTTAATGAATGATCCAGAAAGGGGTCAAAGAGATGGACGAGGACAACTCTACCCCTCCCCATGTTTTTGGATGGCACAAAAATACCCTCAAAGCAACACTGACATTGTGCAAGAATGAGAAGTGTAAAGTTCACAAAAAACAGAAAACTGTTGCTTATGGGATGCAAACAGAATAAGTGAAATTCAGCAATATCAATTTTCAGGATGCTTTTCAAGGCAGATTCAAATTATTATTATTATTATTGTCCTTATGCTTATTATATATTATTATTTTAATACTTATAATAATATATTGCAATAATAAGTTATAATGACTATAATTTATCATATTATTATTAATTCTATATAAAAAATAACAATACATTTTATTAACAGAGTCAGCATGGGGGCAGCAACGAACACTGGATTCGTCATTACCCGCCAACTACTCGCGCAGAAGAACAAACGCCAACCGGAAGAGAACCGTGCAAGAAGAAACACCAGCGGAAGGCGGTTGTTTTTTTTATTAGCTCATTTGCTAATGTAAACCCGGTCTATTTCTCGTTGTTTTAAAAACTACCGCTCAATTTTACTCTGGAGATCACAATAAAGTGGTAGGGAGGATGTTGGCTACAGGAGCGGTGAGTTTTTAACGGTTTCGGGCGTTTTACGCTTGTTTATGTCGGGGCCTGAGAGAGCTAACGGCTAAAGCTAATGCAGTCGGTTACTATGGTGATATATTAAAGCATATATGTTGCTTTATATTAGAGTATGCGTATATATCCTGCGCAGTGTGACTCTATATAGTTATTCGCGTGCGTATAGCGTAAGGAAGTGAGTCTAGAGAGTTTCTCCACATGTGTCCTGTGCTGTTTGTAAACATGTGTTGGCATTAGTTAGTTATGAATGTGGGATTAAGGATTAGATAAGGAATATTAAACATTTAAAGATATCAAATCTGTAATTCATATAATTTAATAGGCCTATAAGTTTATTGCATTATAATTATAAGGAACATAAAAGCATAAACAAGCAATAATAAGAAATAGAAATTGAGCAGAAAAGAGTATAAATACATTTCGAATAATAAAAATGGGAATGGGAATCAGCCTTGACTGCCTAATAAAAGCTGGTTCTGAATTGCTAATATACATCAGTTGCTTGGATTTCTCTTGTTTTAGTTTGAAGTAAGCTGTGTGATTTGTGTCTGTCCTGTAGACTGTAACCACGGCGGGTCTGGCGCAGGTGGACCGTGAGAAGATCTATCAGTGGATCAATGAGCTCTCCAGTCCTGAGACGCGCGAGAACGCCCTGCTGGAGCTCAGCAAGAAGAGGGAGTCCGTGACGGATCTGGCCCCGATGCTCTGGCACTCCTGCGGGACTATAGCGGCTCTCCTACAGGTGCCTGTCAATCACTTAATGCTGAGTTCAACAAGTCAAGTCATAGCGCTTTATACAATACTGGGCTGCGTTTCCCCAAAACCGCAGAACCATAGAGAACACTGGTGGCAGTGGATTTCACAATCAAGGCTCACAATGCTTTTGGGAAACGCAGCTCAGATTGTTTCAAAGCATCTTTACAGTGATAACAGGAAAATTCTGCATTTTGGTGGTGGTTCAGCGTTGATTCAGTTTCGTTGTAAAGATCATCAATTATTAAAATAGTTCATTTCTAAATCAGTTCTGCATAAAATTAAGTAATCGTCCAGATTAGCTGAGTTTTCGTACAGCAGCGTCAGTACAGTCAGATCAATAATATTGTTGAATATTAAAGGGGACATATCATGCTAAATCCACTTTTTTAGCCCTTAAATGCATTTTGTTGTATATTTGGAGTGTTTAGAAGTACAGAAAAGTTGAAATTATTCTCTTCAGGTGCTTCGTTGATATCTTTATATTCTGTTTTGGCCTTATTTTTCAACCTGTTCCGATTTTTCTGTTATCTATGACGTTTTGTGAACTATTACGTCACAGTATTTGCAGAGGAACTGCCAAATAAGGACATTGACTTCCAGCCCAACACTTCGAGCAATCCGCCATTTTTATTTCTCGCTGCAATTTTGTAGTCCAAGCTAAAAGTTGCAGAAGTTACGAGAGGGTAAGTTAAAATGTTCGGTTGTTGGATGTAGTAACCCACACGCTTCATTACACCGTCTAATGTAGACGAACTGCTGCGCTTGTGACAGGGCGCATGTTTAACTGAAAGAACGAGCAGAGAGAGAGAGACCCGGTCGCGCGCACGCACTCTCTCTCTCTCTCTCTCTCTCTCTTCGGAGTCTGGCGAAAATGTAAACAAGACACCGTCTCCAAACTAGACGCTGTCTTGCTCTCTCTCCCTTGCACATATTAATCAAAATAAATCGACACGGTGGTAAAAGGTCGGAAGACCAAAGTTTCATGTGTAAATACAGTAACACACCATTGAGATACATCCATATGAAGACGTTGTTCTGCAGGTTCGTCGTCTTCATTTTCATCTCGCTCCGGCTCCGACTCTGGCTCGAACATGTAAGGCTGGCTGGACAAGTCTTCCGTTGTTGACATTTTGTTAATAACGTGTGAATAAAAAGTTTCTGTGCCGCTAGATAATCGTATCTCTGCTATCAAACTACAAAAATGGCCGAACGGGGTGGAGTTGAACCTCTGCATCCTGGAGAGGGGGCAGGGTATGACGTGTCTCAATTGTATTTAAAGAGACCGCACCAAAACGAGTTGCTCTCAGACGCACATCAGAAAAGGGGTAGAAAAGGGGACTGTGGAGCTATAATAATGAGGAATTCAGACCCAAGCATTGCAGTTCCCCTTTATATAGACTACAAATGTATGATTTATATGTAAAAAGGAACAATTTAAAAGCATGATATGTCTCCTTTAAGTGTCCCCAACTAAGCAAGCCAGAGGCGACAGTGGCAAGCATGTGAGAACCGCCTATCAGATCTAGGCAGGTGGTGCTGGGGAAGGGGAGGGCAAGGAAAATTCCCATAGCGTGCTTCTCTTTTTTTATTTGTGCATCCTTGTTTCCTTCCCTTGCTTCCTTTCCTCACGTCTTGGCTCCAACTCCCTTAGGACGTGAGGGAAGGATACTCGCTTATGACTCCTCGGGGAGCTTCCTCACTCCTCATTCCTTTGTCTCCTTAATGTGCAATTAGAGAATTGAGATGCCATTCAAGATGCCTGAGTATGATCGGTTTCCGGGTCACAGGCTGGAGGACGTAGGAGCGAGGAAGCATACATTTTAGTATTGAGAAGCACCCTGAGTTGAGCCGGTTTGGGACGGAAATCAGTAGGTCACGTAGATGCAACAAACAGACCGATTGGCCAAAGCGGTCGGCTGTAAGAGAACCAATCAGCTGCTAAAATAGATAAAATATGAATGTGTGATTAATAATACACATTATTGATTAGTTATTCATTATAAAATATTAAGAATGACTAACTAATATTTAAAATATTGTTTAAATAAAATTACAACTGTGCAGGCCTAAAAAAACAGAACTAAAATTATTAAACTGAATATTTTTATATAAAATTGTGATTTGTAATATATAGAGATTTGTAACTACATTTTTATTGATTAAACAATTTTTTTAATTTACATATTTTTTTTATTGTGTTAAAAATGAATGATATTTGATGGTACAACAATTTTTCAAATATTTAGATATTAAATTTAAATTTCAGAAAAACATTTAAGGGAAAAAGTTCAAATAATATTTACATATAACAAATTAATGTGTCAATTTGCAGAAAAATTCTCAATTAAAATGTATAAAATATAGTATAAAAGTTCGCAAATGATGATACAAAAACAATTAAAGAAATACAAAATGAAAAAGGTGATTTGTAACTGCATTTTTATTGATGTTTATTTCGATTGATACATTTATAAATGACATTTCAGTAAAATCTTTAAAATATTTAGATATTAATTAAAATGTTAAAGGGGACATCAATAATATGAACATTTAATAATATTTATCTATAAGTAATTTGTCATTTTGCAGGGGGGGAATTGATGAATGAATGAAGTAATGGAAATTTTTGCAATTGATAAATTTAATTATTAAAGAAATACAAAAAAATTATTACTTTAAAATGTTCATATATAAAGTGACTTGTAACTGCATTTTTAGCGATTTGATTGATTTTTCAGGTTATAAATTTGGTTTATAAATATAATGGTTTGATTTTGACAGTAAAATAATTTGAAAGTAATCTTTCAGGTATTCAAATACTAATCCAAACATTAGAAAATGATATACGGATAAAATAAATAATAATAACAGTAAAGGTTAGATTTCATAATAAAGGTTCAAACAGTTTAAATTTGTTTTTAAAGAGATATAACCAGGTTATGGTGTCAATTTTTTCTCTTTTTTTTTTTACAGGAAATTGTGAACATCTACCCATCCATAAATCCCCCTACACTGACAGCACATCAGTCTAACCGAGTGTGTAACGCTTTAGCACTGCTGCAGTGTGTGGCCTCTCACGTAGAGACACGGTAACTCACTTCCTGTATACACCAGATATGACGCTGTCTTTAATCCTGTGCCACACTGACACTTTTTTTTCCTTTTGTTTGTTTTTCATCCTCAGCTCTGCTTTCCTGGCAGCTCACATCCCTCTGTTTCTGTATCCCTTCCTGCACACGGTCAGTAAAACTCGACCCTTCGAATACCTGCGACTCACAAGTCTGGGTGTTATCGGTAAGGAAACCGGCTAATGCAGGAAGAAATCCAACAACTGTTTTAGTAAATAAGAGTGCAATGACATGTGGTTGTTTTATAGGAGCGCTGGTGAAAACAGACGAGCAGGAGGTGATCAACTTCCTGCTGACCACAGAAATCATTCCTCTCTGTCTGCGCATCATGGAGTCCGGCAGTGAGCTTTCGAAAACGGTTCGGTTACAAAAACATCAACAAATTTCTTCTCACATATATATATTATTTTGGCCAATTTTGAAATTATATTGGGGTAAATCCAGGATTCAGAAAGATGAATGTATTTTGCAGGTGTTTAAACCACATAAGCGTTTGTTTCTCTCTCTCAGGTGGCCACGTTTATACTGCAGAAGATCCTCTTGGATGACACGGGTCTTGCATATATCTGCCAGACCTACGAACGCTTTTCGCATGTTGCCATGATTCTGGTGAGTTACTTATTTTTATTATTCAGAATTATTATTATGCTTGATTGGCATCTGTTACTTATGTCAATCAGACTGAAAGTTAAACATGTTGGACACTGTGGGCAGAATGTCTCTGATTCGCTGGCTATTTGCAGTTCTGGATTGTGATTGGCTCATTTAAATGCTGTTTACGCTTAAGGATTATGTGTGTTTTTTTTGTGCTTTTTGTCTTGCAGGGGAAGATGGTTCTTCAGTTGTCTAAGGAGCCTTCGGCTCGCCTACTGAAACATGTCGTGCGATGTTATTTACGACTCTCTGACAACTCCAGGTATTTTTTCTCTGATTTTCTAGTTCCTTGCTCATTTTTTTAGCCTGTAGGAGGTGCACAAACTTTGCAGTTGGGAAAAGTTGAAGATTTGGGAACCCATTTGTGCTGCTTAATAATTTGATGTTTGCAATTAATACAATGTGAAATATAAAAACATGGTTAAATACACTAATATTAGAATGATTTCTGGAGGATCATGTGACACTGAAGACTGGAGTAATGATGCTGATAATTCAGCTTTGCATCACAGGAAAAAATTATATATAAAAAAAAATCTAATTATTTTACATTGTAATAATATTTCACAATATTACAGTTTTTACTGTATTTTTTAATCAAATAAATGCAGCCTTGGAGAGCAGAAGAGACTTTCAAAAATATAAAAAAAATCTTACCAACCCTAAACTTTTGAACGATAGTGTAGATTAAAAAAAAATCATTTTGAATACATTACATTTTGAACCAAATTTAAACCAAATACATTTTGAACTAATAAAAAAAATGCATACAACAGATAAAATACAATTCAATTTATAATGTATATTTAGAAAATACGTTTTATATTCGTATACATATTTAAAAAAAATTCTAATTTAAAACATTTATTTGATTTAATTTATATTTAAATGTATTTAATTAAATTATATTTAAATAATTTTTATTAAAATGTGTGTATGTGTGTATATATATATATATATATATATATATATATATATAATTACACTGTAAAAAAGTTTCTGTGCTAAATTAAATACAATCAACTTGGATGTTTAAGTCATTTCAACTTAAATTACATTAAACTGACTTAAACGAGTTAAATCTTGTATAACTTATAAAAAGTTGAAGACTGCTTAAGTTAAAGCAATATGTTGTCATAACTTATTGATCATGTGATTTTTTTACAGTGTACTTGACTTTCTAAAACGCTGTATTTCCTCTTTCTCAGGGCGAGAGAAGCTCTGCGTCAGTGTCTGCCGGACCAGCTGAAGGACACCACGTTTGCTCAAGTGCTAAAGGACGACTCCACCACCAAACGCTGGCTCTCACAGCTCGTCAAAAACCTACAGGAAGGACAGGTCACGGACCCCCGCGGCATCCCTTTACCGCCTCAGTAACACACTCATCCAAAACCCTCTAGGACGGCCAGCACCTCACCCTCACACACACACACATCAGACTGTTCTTACATACAAGGGCACTTAATATTTTTTATGCCAAGATGATCAGAAACGGTGCTCAGCATTTACGGTTTGTTTTTCGAGATATTCAAATTGACTTTGGACTCTGCTGGACTGAGGAAGAGTCAGTCTCATACATTATTAGGTTGTTTTTTTCTTTCCTTTTTCCTCTATGCCTTTTTGACAGAATCGAGAGGAATTGAAAGACTGTATTGTCTGTATTTGTCATCACAAAAAAAGAAAACGTGTTTGTAATTTTGAATGCTGTTAAATAAAGTCTCATGTCATCGTAAATGTCAAGTGAAATTGCCAAACGCTGTGCTGCTTTTCCGGTCTTCAGGATGAATTAGGATATTTTGGCTAATAGTACATTTTCATTTAAGAACTTTTTGAAATTACTCGAATGAAACAGAGGATGAGCGTATAGAAATATAATTTGTTCAATAAGTTGTACTTTTGGAAAAGTCGTTTAGCCAAACACAACGTTATAAAACAGGTTAATTTAGGGTTAAATTAGACTTGACTTTTGGAGCAACAAGTTGAGCGGATATTGCATTTTACACTTATTTGATATACACAGTAATATACTATTATAATTTTAATAATGTTTCCCCCTGAGATCACTGGATGGCACTCGCTGAATTAATGACGTAATGGGACAAAAATTAAGTATGCTACAGTTTAATTTTTTTTTTTTTTCAGATAGCACGCAGTAAAGTGTTTGCGTTGCATCTTGATTACTTGGATCAAAAAAAAGATTACTTGCATCATTGGCTGCCACCTGTTGGCCATTAGTAGCATTGCAAAAACCTGCTCTGGAGCAGTAATAAAATAATGGCCATTCGTTTTCAAATAAAGATTTATTTTTTATGCTGTAAAACCGGCGGTTAACAATTTTTATTATAAAGGTAATGTTACCAGTTCAGTTTTATTCCATTTTTCACCGTGCAGAAATGCATATGAGCCATTTTCCATAAACAGTGAAATAAAATCCCATGCAGTTACAAGCGTCATATCAACCGAACAGTCAGTTGAGTTTAGTTGCTAATCACCTTTGTGTAATGAACGAACTGATACGCCGTTAAACCCAAGGTGAGAGTTTCATGGAGGGGATGTCTGTGATGGAAAGTGTTCAACCGTGTGTGTGTGTGTTCGTATAGGAGTCTGGAAGCACTCCAGCCTTTGGCTCGATGATAAAGCCAGTAGGCAGGGACCCCCTTTTAAAGATGCCAGCGCTGTGTGTGTGTAAGCTGAGCTCAGACATTGAGCTCAGTTGTTTTATTCATGAACAGACACACGAGGAAGGGACAGAGAAGTAGTATTCCGAATAGGAGATGAAGCCAAGTACAACCGAAATCGACCGGCGAGTATTCCAAATGTGTTTGTTTCGAATTTGAGATGTTTGGTCTAAAATGGTCTAAATTGGCCTAAAACGTTTCTTTCCGCTCTCGTTCCCTTTGCCTCTTTCTGTCTAAACACAGTTTAACGGAGTTGTTAAATGTTGAATGCCTACTTAAGTAACTTGATCTGGGGGCTCCGTTAAAAGGGCCCTGGTGAGGGAAGTCAAGCGTAGACAATAGACTCTTGAGCTGTGCTCTACAAACACGCGTTAAACTCCCTGATACGCATGTTTCTGGACGGTGCGGTCCGATACACGGCTGTCAACATGCCATGAAGGCATTTGAATATTTTATGAACATTTGGTTGCTTTTTTGATCATTTGTGTATACTGAAGTAATGCTCCTTCATAACATGGTGCCTAAAACCCAGGGTTGGCGCAAACTAAACTGAAACATACCTGGCTAGCCACCAAAACCGGCTTCATGGTATAGACCCCAGGACACTATTTAGTTGCAACTAAATAGCAACATGCTAAAAACCATTCAGAATACCTTCCTAACTGAACATATACAACGTAGCATTGTGGCTGTTTTGATTCGGCTTAGTAAGCAAACAGAAGAATAGCACCCTAGAAACCACATAGCAACTTGTTAAAACAACATAGCTACAACACCCTCGCATTGTGGCTCTTATGACTTGGTCCAAGAAGCAAATGGCTAGAAACCTCATAGCAACACTTAGCAACATGTTAAAACGGATTTAAAAAAGTAAATTTGCAGCAACCACAGAGTAATGTGCTAGTATCCAGCCATAAAACCTTATACATCAGGATTTGTACTTTTAACTTGGGCAGGCAATTTTTCTCCTAGTGTAGTGGAAGCCAGCTAGTAAGAGCTGTAATCAAGTTTCGGGGGGTGAGTGTAACGGAGGCCAGCTACAGAGAGCTGTGCCGGTAAACCTCACTCCCCTGACCTCAAGATGCACACTAGCGACTGATGCTAGACAGTGTGGTCTTTAGCATCCTTATTAGCGCACCTGTCTTTCATGCCTGAGACGCTGAGACGCCGGTTCGAGTCCCACTTGAAGTGGGGCTAGTAGGACCGGAGGGTTGCCGTGGTGCCGTGACCCAGATAGGAATAAAGTTAAGGGGGGTGAGTTTAACAAAGGCCAGCTAGTGAGAGCTGTGCAGGTAAACCTCACTCCCCCGATCTTAAGAGGCGCAATAGCGACTGACGCTAGAGACTGCTGTATTTAGCGTCTTTGCGCACCCGCCTCCCATACCGGAGATACTGGTTCTGCTCAGAGAGGGGCGAGAAGGACCACATAGCAGCCACATAGTAACGTGATAGTATCCATCCAGAACATCCTAGTGGCTATATAGCAACATGCTACAAAGCATTCAGAACATGTTAGCAACCATAGATACTTATATATATATATACATAGATGCCTCATTAGTGGCTGTTTCTATGGGTCGCTTAAACCAATCTGTAATTTGGGGAGTTATTTATTTGAATTCACTCAGGATTAGTTAGAAAAGTGTTCAATTTCACATCTATTGTCATACATGTCACATCACACGTATTCTGTGGCGATAAAACCTCTAGGTTGTCACACCGCAGGAACGCAACACTCCAATTACGCAATACGCAGTATTGTGTTTCGTCCACAAAACTGACATACCCAAGTTTTATCTTAACAGAGGGACAGAGAGACACAAGACAAAGCAGCCGGAGAGGAGGGAAGAGGACAAGAGATATTTTGACTCCCAAAGGAGAAAGAAAGTGTATTTTGTGGATAACGGCCCGTGTGCTTGTGTGGATCTGTGGGTGTGTGGTTGTGCGTCAGAGGGAGGCGTGTTGTGGTACGATCAGCTGTGAGATGTGGACAGTCAGTCCGGCTCTGTTGCAGCGGGGGCCACATTACACCGGCTTCTCCTGAGTCCGGCTCCTCTTCAAAGCTCAAACACAGATCCGACTATGAGCCCACAGAGGGTAAGTGGACCTTCAAGCCTGAGATATTAAAAACTGTAATACATAAATAGTTTATTATGAAAGTTCATGTCAGGATACCTGTACAGATACTCTTCATACCTGTTGCTTGTTTTGTCTTTCTGCTGTTAGTTAAATTGCTTCATTTTTATTTTTTAATATTTATACAAATTATAAATCAGGCTTTAAAACTTTTATAGTGTAGTTTTATTTTTTAATAAAAACAAAGAAGTTAAATGAAAATAAAATGCATTTGAAAGTATTACTTTGCTGTTATCAATATGTTTTCACTCATTTTGTACAATATAGTGAACATACTATTGACACTGTTGTTGTTGTCATGCTTTTATATATAATTTTGGTGTTAAAAAAAGTCTTAGTTGTTAATTATAAGAGCAATTAACAACAAATTATTTGAAAGAATCTGGAGAATCGAGAAATATGCACGAGTTGAGCATGTTTCTGTTAACATCTTAACAGCAATGTTTGTCCGCCATGTTTAAGGCGACTGACCGTTGCTTCGTGTGAAACCTGAATCTTCATGGCAACTTTGGCTGGGTATCACGTCTTTAAATGCTCACGTGGCAAGCTTGTGGTCTTTTTTTGGTTTTAAGATTAACATAAACTAGTGCTGTCAAATCGATTAATCGCGATTAATCGCATCTAACATATACGTTTGTAAATACATTTGTGTGAGTATAAAAAACATATGTAAGATGTGATTAATCGATTTGACAGCACTAACATAAACGGAATTTAGTTAATACAAATTAATTACATTTCATTAATAGTGACCTCAGTTTCCTCAATCGTCATCATCTCTTTGTGTGTGTTTTTGTCTGATTTTGCATGACTGTGCAGTATTTGAGGGCAAGTGTGAAATGCTTTCACAAAGAACAGATCCGTGCAAACATTGAAGCATCTGAGGCAACAGCTCTAGTGCTGATCCCTGTATTAAAGCCAGACGTCCATGGGATTTTCACTAACAACAGCCATTTACACTGTCTGAAAATACTTGTTTGAGGGTGTGCATGTGTGTTTGTTTAAAACAAAAGCAGTGAAAAACTGTAGGAACAGACCAAACCTTAGAGTCTTTAGAATTCATATTAAGGGTTATTATTGGGCATGACTGATGCGGTTCAATTTATTTAAAAATTGTATTCTAAATATTTCACATTTATGTTCATAAAATTATGGTCAATGGTTTGTTACTTTTATTTTTTTAAATTGCAATGTTACTGATAAAATCAAGATTTTCTTTAATGTGCCTGCCTCTAATGCATTACATTTAAAGGCTTAAATGTTATTGTATGTTAAACATATTTAATGAACTGTGTGATTCATTTTAATATTATTTTCTCTGCTTATGTCAGTGAGACAATTAATTTCTTCTCTCTCTCTATTCAAAAACAGGAGACGTCTAAAAAATGACACAACGACAGATGGCTTCTACTGAAAGGAGCCAACGTAAGTTTACATAAAAAATGTAAAGGGGGGGGGGGGGGGGGGGGGGTATTGAGGTGATATATGCTCGTTTTGCATATAAAATGCAAAGTATTAAAGACAAGTCTAAATAGTTCCAGTAGCTCAACTTGTAGATTATAGGGTTACACTTTATTTCGATAGTCCTCTTCAGACATTCTAACAACTATAAGTAACTTTGCAACTATATGTCAAATAACTCTCATTCATTTGTAACTACATGTCAGCTAACTCTCATTAGAGTATTGGTAGACTGTTAGGTTAAGTTTAGTAGAATACTTTCAAATTTACTTATAGTCAGTAGAATGCTTGTTGGGGTAGCATCAAAATAAAGTGATTTTAAGTAGACAGTCGACTAATACTCTAATGACTGGTAGTTGACATGCTGTTGCAAAGTGGAAATAAAGTGGTGCTAGCGACACCAAGTTACAAGGACTGCTAAGATGTATGCCAAAACCCATCAAATGTACAAAACGAGGATTCATTAACTGGTCATGAGAGACGGGTGTTTTAGTGTATTTTGTTTTCATGATATACTGTGAATCTGGGTCAGGTGCATTACCTGTCGTCTGACCCCTCCTCGCCCTCTTTGTCTCCTGTACGGTCTTGCTCCTCAGGTATCCAGGCTGATGACAACCTGAAGTCCATGATCGTCGGCACAGTGATGAGAAAAATCAAGTCTCGCACATGGAAAAAGCAGCGTTATTTCCGGCTACAAGAAGACTGCATGACTATCTGGTACAAGAGCAAGAAAGCTGGAAATGCCCACTCCACCTGTAAGTGCTAACAAGGCTGAAATCCACAATCTGTAATTATTAGTCATTTATCCAAAGCAATAGATGTATTACAATTAAAATCTCATAGGCAGGGGTCCAATCCTCCTCCTTGAAGGCCACCTTTTTGCAGGGTGTAGCTCCAACACATCTGGCTGGAAGTGCTGTGGACATCAAAGATCTCAAAAATGTTTATTGAATGTTAAAAAGTTTATTTAATGTTTAAAAAGTTTATTACAGCATAGCAGTGGCAAGGTACATGAAGCACCTTGGGTTCACCGGCGTCAGAATGCACCCAGATCATCCATATCTTAAACCTTTTATCCTCTTAGTTTACCACTCGTAATGTAAATTAAGTTCTGCCTTAAATGTAAATTGAGGATAACAATGAAAGCGATAGCCTTCTGTTCCCACATCTTCGATATTATTTCAAATAAGAACAGCCAAATGTTAAGGTGATAAGATTGTTTGAAATCCAGGATGGTCAGGATGTTTTCAAATCCAGGAGGCAGTCTTGTATTCAGGATGGTTCTCTTTTTTTTTACCGCTGCCGCTCCCACACTATAAGTGATAATATATCACTCCGGTGATACTATTTACATATTACTGAGATCGGAAGAAATTGTCTCGATGATAAATAAACTCTTTTTAGGGAAGGAGCATATTTAAATTTAAATATTGGAGTGGAAGTTGGATCGGAGCAGACTATAATTCCTTACACTGGTTTAGGTGTGTTTAATTGGGGCTGAAGTAGAACTCTGCTGAAAGGTGGCCCTCCAGGTGCAGGATTGGGAGAAACCTAAGGTTAAGTGTCTAATTAAGGTCACAATGGTGATAGTACATGGATTGATTCTTCCTGTGTTTCTATAGCAAGCCTAGAACAAGTACACCATCACTCTAGACAGAAATATAAACAGCTTCATACAGTACACAGTGATTTCAGAACCTCTAGACCAGGGGTGTTCACTTTTGTGCCTGGAGGGTCAATGTTAGGCTAAATCCGAAATCACCCCCTAAACCCCCAATAACTATTCTCTATGTTAGTCCACTAATACAGTTCACTTGAAGGAGTGAATGAAAACAAGTGAGCGAATTCTGACAGCCATTGAGCGTACGTCGGCTGTATACTTGTTATTTCGGTGCAATGTGGGATAGAATAAATGCACTCCATAATCTCTACTATGGTTTCTGACAGCACTACAAATGGATAAAATAATACAAAATAATGCCCTATTTGAGGGTATTGGCCGCGATTTCGGATTCAGCCTTAGGGTTTAACTGTGAATTGCTCCAAAACACCTGTTGTTTCTAGTTATTGCAAATACTTTGATTAGCCTGGTGATACCTGGAAATACCTGGTTCAGGTGTGATTAATTTAAGGTTTGAACTAAACTCTGTAGGATATTGGCCCTCCAGGAGCAGGATTGGGTACCTCTTGCTCAGTCTAGACAAGGTGTAGGGTTTGGCTGAGAGTCAAAGTTTTGATCTTGTTTTTTTTGGTACTGACATCTCTCGAGACCACGTTAATGTGGCATTGGTCTGGGTCTGGGCCTTGATGGGTCAGAAGAATGGTCTGGTCTTGACTCTAACTCTAAGGGTTTGTCCCTATATTTAGATAGCTATTGTTTATGTGTGTATATAGTTTCTGTGGGTGATGTGGAGGCCGTGCGGGAAGGGCACCAATCTGAGGTTCTGCTTAGCATTGCTGACGAGTTCCCACCTGACCGCTGCTTCACCCTTGTGTTTCGTGGACGACGGGGCAATTTGGACCTAGTGGCCGAATCAGCAGAGGAGGCACGATCATGGATAAATGGGATACGCAAACTCATTGATAACCTGGAGAACATGGGGCAGAGAGAGAAACTAGACCAGTATCCTTTACTGTGACTTTATCTATCTGTCTATCATTCCGCTCTCTGTCCATCTTACACACACACACAAAGGTTTCACACAGGCTAAATGGCATTAAAAAGACACTTAAATACACTGGGACAGCAGCACTTCTGGTGTCCTCAAGATTCTTAATTTACCTGGATTGAAGTCCATGTCCCTGAAATCAGATTAGTTGATAGGAACATGTCCTACTTTGGTAAATCATGTGTCAGCACTTTGGCTTTCCCTTAATGCTGTTTCCAGATGGATATGTGATTGGTTCAAAAAAGCAGACAAAAACAGAGATGGGCAGATGAACTTTAAGGAGATCAGAGATCTGCTGAAGATGATGAACGTGGACATGAATGAGCATCATGCTCTCCGTCTCTTTACGGTAACTGCACTTTCATGGCCAGCCTATGGTTACACTGCTTGATGTAGCTTCAGTTCAATGATGGTTTTGACACTTGACACTCTTGCATCATTATTTAGTGATCCATTTCCAGCCAGTTGTTTGTATTTGTACATTTTAGAGCTTCTCTTGTTCTGCAGATGGCGGACAAGTCTCAGTCAGGTACTCTTGAAGACGATGAGTTTGTGCTGTTCTATAAGATGCTGACTCAGCGTGAAGACGTCCTGCGAGTGTTTCAGGAATATTCAAGTGATGGGCAGAAGCTAACGCTCCAAGATCTGAAAGATTTCCTGCGGGAGGAGCAGCTTCACGAGGATGGAGTTCAGCAGTATGCACTCAATCTCATTGAACGCTATGAACCTTCAGACACAGGTAATTAATTTTGTGATGAAGCATAGCTAACGGAGTTGTACTTTTCTTGCTGAAGTTTCTTCAAAGCTTATGTTGTTTGTATTTTACTTTCCACTTGCCATTGATCTGTTCAGGTCATCTTTGGTGGTTTGGCCTCTTGTCCCAAACAAATCTTTAACTTTCAAACTCAAACTTACCAGTGGCGTGGCGTGGGGAAAATTTCTGAGGAGGCCAATTAAGACACAACCTCTAAGCTGTGTGTTTTAAGGGGTGGGGGCAGAAAATCATACGTTACCATTTATATGTTGCTATTTGGATGAACTATTAGAGCGCCCAGCATCATCTTACCGGGACTTACGCTTGTTACACTCGAGCACGGACTCTCTCTCTCTCTCTCTCTCTCTCTCTCTCTCTCTCTCTCTCTCTCTCTCTCTCTCTCTCTCTCTCTCTCTCTCTCTCTCTCTCTCTCTCTCTCTCTCTCTCTCTCACACACACACACACACACACACACACACACACACACACACACACACACACACACACACACACACAGTCAGTCCTCTTAAACATCTTTCATGGTGTTTTTTATTAAAACATTCGCAGATAGGAAACGCCAACGGTAAGCAACAAGAAGATAACCTTTTTCATTTAATACACCCTTAAATCGGTGTGACGCTCATGTAAGGATATACAATAGTGGTTATTCACAAACAATCACAACAATAAACAACAAAGTGCACTCACATGCTGCTTAATCAAAGCACGCAAGAAACGAACTATAATCACATTAAAAAAATAACACATCGCTAAATGGGCAGTTCAGACCAGACGCGCTCTCTCTCTCACACACACACACACACACACACACACACACACACACACACACACACACACACACAGTCAGTCCTCTTAAACTGAGTTGCTGCTGTAGAGGCAGTTTAGTAAAAGATTTTTTTACCAAATACTCCAAATCTCCACCCTCCATAATTACAATTAATAATTTTAGCTAACTAGCTAAACAAGATGTCAACACAAATCCACAAATCTTCCGCTATTTCATTCATTCATTCATTGACGATGATAACGTGATGTGATTGGCCTGATGCCAACAAGTTCATGGCTTCCCTTGACACTGTCCTGACCAATCACAGGGGAGCAGTGTCGTGACAATAGCGTCACCTGATTGGTTAATCAATCTTTTTTTTTTCTATCAAGGGATGCCAACTCAGCCTGGCCTCCTCACAGACACAGGGTGCAGTACCATGTTTTCAACGCTCATTCACCATGTCACTTTTATAGGGGCGCTGTTTTACACATCATAAAACGCTCAGTAATGAATGAAGAGAGACGATGAGGAGATGACAGAAGGATTACGTAAACTGTGAGAACAAAAGTGTTTATTAAATGACGATTATATTCTGAAAAAGTGAGGAAGCCTGGCTTCCCTTGGCCTCCGCAAGAAAACGCCACTGAAACTTACTAACTTTTAGTTCCAGGTATCGTAATGCTGCATTTTGTGTTCTTCTTAACTCCAGCAAAAATGTTGCAAGCAATGACATTTGATGGTTTCCTGATGTACCTGAGCTCATCAGAGGGCTCCATCTTCAACCCTACCATGGTGGAACTGTTCCAGGACATGACTCAGCCTCTCTGCCATTACTTCATTTCATCTTCTCATAACACATACCTTCTGGAGGACCAAATCAGAGGACATAGCAGCGTGGAAGGCTATATACGGTACACGTTTTCAAAAACCTATCAAGTAGACATTTCCTAACCCATAAAACACGCCATCCACAGGCTTTTCCATGTTAGTATGAACATTTATCTGGTATAACATATACAGATTGAGCAATTCTTCTTATATTCATAAATATGAACTTGTATGACTGTTTCAGAGCACTGAAACGTGGCTGTCGATGTGTAGAAGTGGACTGCTGGGATGGACCAAATGGAGAACCAATCGTCTACCATGGGCACACGTTGACCTCCAAGATCTTCTTCAAGGATGTTGTCACTGTGCTGAGCAACTATGCCTTCAAAGTATGTCACAAACTATGTTCATTCACTTCTTCACAGCTGCGAGTTCCTAACAAAAAAGAACTGTGGTGGTACCATGGTATAGTGATGCTATCAGATGGTAATACCACAGTACTTTCAAATATGATATTCAAATATTATGGTATTTACATGATTTTCTAATGTACATCAAGGAATACCTTGGTATAATAATGCAAACAGCATGTCATTATCATGGTACTTTTTAACTAAAAAAAAACAAAACACTGTATCATGGTATAGTGATGGTAATGCCATGGTACTTTGATTTATATACAAGGGAGATTGAAGGTTCTTCAAAGAAAACCAAGGTATTAGCATTAGTACTATATTTTTTAAATACCATAGTTTAACCATCTGATTCTATCATTAAAATATGGTGCCACAGTACTTTTTTTGGTATTGGTATTGATAGAAATACCAAGTATGATATAAATGTGGTATTATCTTAAAGGAGAACTCCGGTCAATTTTAACATTGAGCTCATTTTTTTGTACATTTGGAGTGCTGTCAATACAGAGAACAACGACAAAAATCGGTGTTGCCTACACCGAGTTATTCTATTTTTAAAATTTGCACCCTGTTGACTTCAATGGGGCAAGTACTAAACCTGCTTTTAGCCTCTTAACATCCTTGATGTGTCATTACAAGTGCACAGAAAATGTGAGTGATTCCTTCTGAGTGAACACGAGTGAGTCTGACTGCAGTAGATGTGAAAGATATGTATAAAAATGATGTTATTTAAGCCAGCGCAAATACCTTTGTTTACATCCTGTTTTTCGGTTGAAGTCCAAAGTAGTCGATTGCCGAGTTCACGCGCGTGATCATAGGTATTAAACCTATGCGTGTGAACTCTGCAATCGACTACTTTGGACTTCAACCGAAAAACAGGATGTAAACAGGTATTTGCGCTGGCTTAAATAACATCATTTTTATACATTTCTTTCACATCTACTGCAGTCAGACTCACTCGTGTTCACTCAGAAGGAATCACTCACATTTTCTGTGCACTTGTAATGACACATCAAGGATGTTAAGAGGCTAAAAGCAGGTTTAGTACTTGCCCCATTGAAGTCAACAGGGTGCAAATTTTAAAAATAGAATAACTCGGTGTAGGCAACACCGATTTTTGTCGTTGTTCTCTGTATTGACAGCACTCCAAATGTACAAAAAAATGAGCTCAATGTTAAAATTGACCGGAGTTCTCCTTTAATACTTTTTATAAATCTCTTGGTTTATTTCTTTATCTCTTCATCTTGAATCTTTTTAAACCAGGTTAGAGTACTGTACTTGCTTGCATTTTTGTGTGTGTGACAGACTGGGGCCAGGGCACCATGCCCTTCTGTTTGTGTGTAATGTGATCTAGGGCAGTCGACCCCTGCCTGGCAGTGCGTTAGCCGTTGTTTTCTGTCGAGTGTTCCATTACACTCCATCACTTATTCACACACTCTCCCCTCCTCAGGCATCGCAGTACCCTGTCATCCTGTCCATTGAGAACCACTGCAGTGTAGAGCAGCAGAAAGTCATGGCCCAACACCTCACCCAGATCCTGGGAGACAAGCTGCTGAAAAGCACTTTAGATGGAAAGATTCCTATCGGCCTCCCATCCCCCGAGGTGAGCCGGAGAGCATGAATGCATGTGGTCAGTTAAACAAGTACTTAACAAGTCCGCTTAATTGGACTGCTTAAGTGGCAGTAAATTTCTAGCACTAGTCATTCATTTTGAAGTGTCCTCGACAAAGATCTTGAAGTTTCCACCCCACAAGCAGACGTGTGTATCAGAGTTCAGAGTGGAGTGACCTCTCCATGATACATTCACTTTCTCCGGCTGTTTACCTGGGGTGGCAGCCATATGATCTATGTCCATGCAACCCAGCCACACTTAATTATTAAAGCAAACAACAATACCCCCCCCCCCCCCACACACACACACACAAACGCATACGACCATGCTGAAAAAAAGCTCAGACTAACATGAATTACCTTGCTTGTCAAGTTTCTCTGGTAAAACTATTTAACTGATTGATTCTTTCTAGTTAAGAAGCCTGGTATCCGCACAACATCATCGTCATTTTTAGCAGGGTATAACCAGAAGCATATCAAGACTATCTAGCTGTTAGCCACTAGCAGCACTTAACTGAACATCATGGTCTTCCTGGTGAAGCTAATTGACTAAGGCAGTCTTACTAGTTTAGGTCCAAATTAATTGATTCCTTTAAAAGAGATACATTCCTATTCGACCAACCACTAGTCAGCCTAAGGCCTAGCCTAGCTTCTAGTACTAATTTCTAGTTTGTGTGTCAATGTGTTCACTGTTAAAGAGTTTTCAGATTGTTGCTGATGAAAGTGTATCCTTTCAATATTTGTGTGTGTATAGGATCTGAAAGGGAAGATTCTGTTGAAAGGAAAGAAGATAGGTGGATTAGAGGATTGCATGAATGGGGTGGTGGATGACCCTTTGACAGGGGAGGTGAGCGACGAAGAGGAGACCGCTGAAATTGATGATGACCATCATCGCACTGACAGCATACGACATAGAGGCAAGGTACAGTGATACTTTCAAATCATATTAGCCAAGTGGGCAAAGATCCGAGCTGGTAACAGAAAAGTCGTAAGTTTGAACCCAATCAAAAGTAGATACATGAACTATCAAAAGGAAATAATGTTAAAAATAATGGGCCAATATCTAGAGTACAATTTCTTTGGCTACTTCATGTGCCAATGGATTGTAAAATATTGACCGTCGAACTTGTCTCACTGGTAGTTTATCAGGTCTTCATCAGAGTCCTCAAGCAAGAGTTTCAGTCTGCCTAGACTTCAACCACAAGATTCGAATCTACTTATGTAACACCTGTTGAACACACTCCTTCGTTTGGATCATCCATGGAAATTCCACTTTTCTGTTCTGGGCTGTAAGCAGTTTACCTAATGTAGACCAGCTTGTCTAATGTTGAAGGTAGCAAAATATTCTGACTGACAAGAGTTGCACAGTGGCCCTGAAAACGAGCTGATTACATAAAGGACTAATAAAAGTTGAATGGGGTTAGAATGACGCAATCTTGGGAAGGAAGTACACAAACAAACAAGAAAATGCAAGAGAGAAAGTCGAAGATAGATAAGACAGAAACGGCCTATCTTCTGTGGTCTTCTGCCATCTGATAGGTGGCCATGTGCACTTGCTGGCACTGCTGTTACCATGCGACACTTGATTCTTTGAACTCTGGTTAGCTGCAGTCAGGGATCACCCATCTTGGTTTCTCCAGAGATAGTCAACTTGTTGACTTGTCAACTGAAACATTTTGTCATGTTATGTTTAACATACAGACTCAGTCTTGTCGGATAACTGATTTAGGCTAATTACTAAAAATTATTTAAATGCCACATTTATCCCAAGTGACTTACAAAACCCTTCCTACAGGGATAGTCCCTCTGGAAGTATCTTGCTCAAGGGTACAATTTCAAAGAAATAACCCTTGCTGGCTTTGAACCTACAACTTTTGGTTACCAGCCCAGATCAAGGCTACGCCACCCTAGGCAAGTTGAATATCATGTTAAGATGGCACAGCAGGTTAGCAAAGGCAAACCCAACAAATGGTAGTGTAAGATGAAGCCAGGTGGATACCGGTCCTTATTACAGATGGGGCGTCTGTCATGACATTGTCTAAGTAGTCCTGTGTTGAATTATCAGAATAGAATGCTTGCAGTAAAACCACATCATACAATTTAGCTAGTTGACTTCTCAAAACACCACAGCCATGTCAAAAGGTTTTAGATGCTGTTGGGCTAGTAAAAAGCAGTTATGACTGACACAATTAGTTATTTTGAGTTCTTAGTAAAGACAGGTGCATATTGTACGATTTATAATAGCCTTTATAACCTTTACGACTGTTGCTTGTCAGACTGAACGAACATGATCCCCCGCTGTAAGCGATGTCACACTGTGGGATCTCAGTTGTCATTTAAGTCAGAATGTACGGCAATCAAGATGCATTAAAAATGGACGCACGCAAGAAGACTCATCCGGAGTTTTACATCACCAATCCATGGCACGTTCAGTGACGTGAGCTGCAATACATGCAGGACTTAAATGGTGGCTATCAAACAAAAACAATCTTTAGCATTAATTTTGATCATGGCTTCTCTTGAAAAGAAAACTGGGAAAAATCGAAGACGATGTAGAGCAAGGTAGTGGTTTGTTGTTGTCTCACTAACTGCGTCAGGTTCGGCACTCCTATTGGTTTTTGATTTGACGGTTGTCCGAGAGCTTTCTGGCCCCCTCAATTTCTTATATGCGTCAGTCTCCTATGCTGTTTACGTTGTAAACACAGTGCAGCACTTCCGGGTTCTACGTCAGAACGCCAGCTCAGTATTGGCGGGTTCCTGCGTTGCTGCGTCAGCATCGTGGTGCTCACGTGAACAGCGTCGGAAACTGACATGGAACGGAAGAAATTGTTGAATGAAGTAGTTATTTGTTTTTTTGCGCACAAAAAGTATTCTCGTCACTTCATAACATTAAGGTTGAACCACTGTAGTCACATGGACTATTTTAACAAAGTCTTGACTACCTTTCTGGGCCTTGAAAGTGGTAATAACGTTGCAGTCAGAAAGCTCTTGGATTTCGTCAAAAATGTCTTAATTTGTGTTCCGAAGATGAACGAAGGTTCTACGGGTTTGGAATGACATGAGGGAGAGTAATGACAGAATTTTCATTTTAGGGGGAACTAACCCTTTAAATGGCTTAAGCTGATGTTCAGCTGGGTTAGCTAGTTGGCAAGCTTGCCTCAAAGGCCTGACAGCTGATAAGTGCCTGCAACCCCTTTAAAATATCAAAAAAGATAAGCCTGATCCGTGGAAATCCAGAAAACCACCTAAAGCTAAGAAAATGAAACGAATGAGGAACTGTCAAACTGAACTGAAGGACTGTTTTTGTACTGTCTAGAAATCCAAGCAGCGTCTGTCTAAAGAGCTGTCCGACTGTGTGGTTTACTGCAAGAGTGTCCACTTTAGCAGCTTTAAACATTCACGAATACACTCCAAGTTTTACGAGATCTCCTCCTTCACGGAGTCTAAGGCCCGGAAACACATAAGGGAGGCAGGTAAAGGAAACATGAGTCTGACTGCTTATAACAGCTCATCAATTATTTTTTTTAGAGAATTGTATTGTCTTACTTTGTCTCTGTGCTACAGGAGCGGAGTTTGTTCTCCATAACGCTCATCAGTTGAGCCGGGTTTACCCCAGTGGCTTGAGAACTGACTCATCCAACTTCAACCCACAGGACATGTGGAACGCAGGGTGCCAAATTGGTAAGCCTACCTGAGACTAAGATATGTTTCTTGAGAGCTTTCATCGAATATTTTTTGAATTGTTTATAGATGAACATAGGAAAACTGTCTATTAGCATAATACAGATGTGATTAATATCTAGTTGTTGGGTCAAACTTATGTAATAGGAATTAGTCTTACAAGTCTTTTGAAAACAGATTTAACCAGTCTAGCTTTAACCAAGTGGTGTGCTGGTTTTAGCTAGCAATCAAGCTGGTTAGGTTAGCATAGTTTGATGGTTTTATAGAAATTTTAGGCACTTATCAACTGGTCAACTAGGAGACCAACTGGTTACACCAGCTGAACACCACCAACCTGACCAGGCTGGGAGACCAATCAAGACAATCATAGGATAGTTTAATATAGAATATTCAGTTGATGTGTATTGCTAGTTAGAGTAACTAGCCAAGTCATCACCAGTATAAAAGCTTAAATTGTCATGCTTTATCCATGAAAATGGAAAATGTGCTACTAGGAAATGTTTTATGCAGGATCTCTTACTACGGAATAATAAATATTTTATTGCTAAATGTAGTCTCCTCTCCTCTTCTCTTCTCTTCTCTTCTCTTCTCTTCTCTTCTCTTCTCTTCTCTTCTCTTCTCTTCTCTTCTCTTCTCAGTTGCTCTGAACTTTCAAACTGCAGGGGTTGAGATGGATCTAAACGATGGCTTATTCAGTCAGAACGGGCATTGTGGCTACGTGCTGAAACCAGCGTTCATGCGCAACATTGACGAGAGGTTCGACCCAGAAAACCCCCAAAACCGAGATGGTTACAATCCGCTTAGCCTGTCTATACAGGTAGAAACCTGCATTTCTGTGCATGTGCTGGTCTTAGATAACGTGTATATATGTTAAACTTGCATTGTGTGTTCATGCCAGGTCATCAGTGGCCAACAGCTTCCCAAGGTAAACATCAAGGAGGGCTCAATTGTTGATCCCCTCGTTCGGGTGGAAATTCATGGCATACAGCTGGACCAAGCCAAGCAGGAAACCAGATACATTGACAACAACGGTCAGTTAAAATGTATAGGATGGAGTTAAGTCTAGACTGAGAAAGTCTAGACGCAGTTAAAACAGAGATCTTGTTGCGTTCAAAAGACTAAACAAATCTTGTTTTTGAGCTAATGGTTCAATGGATATGCACTAAGATCTACTGTGTAAAACTGGTGAGGTCACTGGTATATCTTATTTTAGCTTATTTAAATATAATTTATTATTTATATAATAATTATAGAACATTTTGAAAAAGTGTAGGTGTACAGTAGAACAGCATGTTGTGCACTGTTAATGCTTGAAATTTCATGTCAACAACCTATTTGTCTCTGCAGGTTTCAACCCAGTATGGTACGACATGCTTCAGTTCACCGTTCACGCCCCTGAGTTGGCGCTGGTTCGGTTTGTGGTGGAGGACTATGATAAAACATCAAAGAACGACTTTGTGGGACAGTTCACTCTCCCTTTCACCTGTATTCAACCAGGTACGTCTCCATTCCACCAAATGCATAAAAAAATGTATCCTCCGTGGAGCTGCTGTTAATCCTAAATAAGCACGTTTTGTTCTTCCTTGTAGGATATCGTCACATCCATCTCCTGTCTAAGGACGGCACCAGCATACCTCCTTCCTCGCTTTTTGTTCACATGCGGATAACTAAACTAACGTAAAGCAAAGAGACTGAATTTAATGCTGTCTTACATTGACACGTGCACTAAAGAAGAGAAAAATGCAACAATTTCAAGTCTTCCCAGTCAACACTTGTTTGCAGAATGCTGACATCGTAATGAATACAATTTAAAAAATGTATTAAAATTCACACTTTTAAGGAAAAGTTGTGTTGCTATAGATTTAGTTCATTTATACGCCAAATAATTTTATAGTTATTTTATTTACTTTAAAGATTTGTTATTAAGATTTGAGTGATTTTCTATGTCTAAGTTCAACTTCAATGAGATACATGTCCAGGTTGTATTTTAATCGAAATCAAAAGAAAAACAACAAGATAATGAAACTTATTTTGGTTTGTTTCAAGGACTAAAATTTAGGATACGCTACACGACAACGATGTACTAAAAACGGAAACGTTTTTCCTTCACTTTTTCCGCGTACAGACGACAGTGTTGTCAAAACGATCCTCGTTCACACGGATCTGTGAAAACGACTAAAATCGCTGTATTATCATCCCAGGCCAGTAGTTGGCGACGTTACTTTGTAGAGAAACACTACACGCCTATAGACTGAACACATAATACACATGCGCGCGACATCACCGTTTTCACTAATTCACGTTTTTGTAGTTTACATGGTGATGAGAACGGTATCGGTTTCAAAAACTTGCACTTTGAAACTCGTTTTCAAAAGTTTGAGTTTTCAGGCTCCCAAAACGCTGTTGTGGATAAATTAACGGCCAAAAATGCATAAAAGTTTTCCGTTTTTAGATGAAAATTGTGTCGTGTAAAAAGCCCCAAAGCCCCATATATTTCATATGAGATTCTCCCTCTGTTATTGTTACCATGCATGACAAGTCTTTATATCTAGCTTTTTCTATTTTAGAAACATTTTAATAGTAAAGGCTTGGTTCTTTATTCGTACGACTCTATTTCAGTAGTACTTACAGTGGTGTGTGTGTGTGTTAACTGCTCCTTTGGAATAAAGTATAGAGATAATGGGCACAAGGGCTCAATTACAATCTTCCTTAGGCCTTGAAGTACCTCAGGGGCCAGACTCAGTTACACAGAGAAGGCAGTGAAAATGACCCCGTCTGTTCCCACCTCCACCTACCTGGATACAGTATACACCACTGTATACATTTCAAAATATCAAAATACATATACTCTTAAATGCATCACCTTTCACCTAGCATGTATAGAGAATTATTCTGAATCATGTCAAGTCATTTGTTAAATCAAATGTATGCTGCTGGACTAATAGTGTTAATTTTTGTATTTCTAAGCTTCGTATGAGCCGAATCTATATACTGTTTTTGTAGCATTGCTCAGTAACTAACTGTAAACTGTCTGTTTTGCTTGTATATATGTATGTATGTATTTAGGTATTTGCCATATTCTTCAAAAATAAAATAAAGATATTTTAAAGGACTTCCTGTTTCTGTTGCTAAAACAAGCTCCAGTTAATACCAATTTTATATGATAAAACAACTTGGTAAGACTAAAAATTATGAATTACATCAAACAAACAAGTCTAAGATGGTTTCTTAGCATGTTCAGACTAGTCTAGGAGGATTTTTGGGAACTTGTGCTGGTAAGGTTGATAGACCCCAATGTTGCTAACCAACTTAAGTCTAAATGTATATTTAAAAAGTACTTCAATAGCGGGAAAATGTTAAAATTATGTTTAATACGTTGGGAAAACGTACATTTATCTACAGTAAAGTTCCTTCATCACGTTCGGTTAAAGTTACATTTCTTCTTATTTTGACATTAGATATGTGACTTATGCTACAGTTCGTGTTCTTTAATTAAGTTTTGTTTGTTGGTAAACTATACCTGAACATTTTCAAGTGTAGACGATCCTCAACGACGACCTGAAGAGGACTTTGACGGAACTTGTCTTCCGTTTCATTTTTACCCGGACAAAATTAGTTGTAACGCCAAACAAGTTGTCACTTTTAACACGTGCGGATCCATTTCTGTCTATGGTTTGAGCGTTGTATACACATAAAAAAAAAAAATCGAAATCACAATGGTGGGGAAAATTAAACGGATCCGACAGAAGCTCCATCACGGCGCCGTAAAGCTGGAAAATGAGCATGAAAACAGACCCATGCTGGGGAATCTGGAGAAGATAGCGATCCAATCCATTCAACTCACAAAAACAGATTCACGACAACCCAAAAACCAACACATCTGACAGTAGTATTAGCAATAGTTCAAAGGTATGGCTATTTGTTTGTTTTATTCCATTTTCAAAAGCTATTAAATAATTTCACATCGTGTCAGTGCCATACTGTATTCCCAGTTTAATTTCTCCTTAGATGAGCTGTTCTAACTTCTAAATGAGATCGTTATTCAGCTTCATGTGTTTTCCATGTAGGCTTTCAGTTTTCCCACTGGAGTTTTTGCTGGAACTAAAATCTCCTCCGACTCTTTAGTTCAAACACTGAAAGTTGATGAACCATCAAATGTGATCGTAAGCAAACAGTCTGCAGAACAGAAAGGTGAGTGTTTTTTTTTTGTTTTTTTTGGCACACACACACACACACACACACACACACACACACACACACACACACACACACACACACACACACACATATATATATATATATATATATATATATAAATAAATCAAATTTCACATATAAATCTGAGTAGGCAAAGTTTTATGATTTTGGAAAATATAAATATTTTAATAATAATTTTACTTATACTATTATTATTATTATTTTGCACAAATTTGCTTTTAAATATGTATTTCAACTGAATATTAACTTTTTAATAATACATATTTAAAAAAGTTCAAATTAATATATTGTAATGTACTGTATTATAATAAATAATAATATTTTTACATTTAAAATAAGGCAAAAAAAAATAGGCAAAGTTTAATGAATTTGATAAATGTCAATTTAAAAATAATACAAATTTAAAATGAAGAATGTTTATCTTAGTTATAGATTATCACAGAATATCTGTTTTACTTTATTTAATTTTTTTGCTTTAGTTGTGCAAGTATTAAATCAAAATATTACAAGTATTTAATGTTAATACATGTTCAGAAATATATAAATGATTATATTGTAATTAATGGTGTTATAATTCATAATATATTCATATTTTTTACATTTAAATCAGATTTTTTTAAATGATTTTGACATGCTAAATAAAGAAATGTTTATTTCTTTTTATTATAGGTCATAATCATTTAATATTAATTTTACTTTTTCTATTATAATATTTTAACGTTTTTGTTTATAAATAACTATTATAATACTATTAATTGAACTTTTACTAGTATAATATATATATAATATATATTTCAAAATATAATTACAATAATATCTTAAAAAAGAATGTAATTATATTTTAATATTTAAATAATAATTTTTAAATGCATAATTTTTGCCAAAATGCTTGTGTCCACAAGATGGCAGACAGTGGCACATTTTTGGATTTTTGTAAATTCTAATGTCTATTTTGGAAAATCTGTAATATATATTGAAGATTGGATGTTTGAAATCAACGAAAACAAAGACTTGCTTCAAGCTAGAACTGAAAGCAGAGGGTGGTGTAGCTTCGTGGTTAAAGATCCAGGCTGTTCATTGAAAAGTTGTTAGAACTAAGACCCAAGCAGTAAACTTAGGTGCAGTTTAATAAATGCGTATTGTCATTAGATGAAAGCGAGAGTGTTTTGCACCTCACACGTCCCCTAGCTTTGATTCCCTCTCTATAAATGTCAGCTGTGTGTGAGTATTGAGGTTCTGTTCTATTCCTGGCTGTCTGCAGTATAAATAACTCATGCATGAACATCACAGTGCATCAATGCACTGATGTGACGAGAGCGAATCACTGTGTTTCTCTCATATCAAGACAACTAGTAAGAGTGAAAACTGAGGAGCCGTTTGAAATCGCGTACTGTCCCGAGTAGGTACTTCATTTGAATTGAATTTGCGACCATTAAAAAAAGTATGCTCTATATAGCACATGTATGAATGAAATTCAGATGTACTACATCCGTCATGTTGTTACTGTCATGTGACCTTCCAGCATCAGTTGCGTTCAGTTCACTGCCCTTCATAGTAAAGTGTCCATCGAATGTGCACTTCAGAATCTCAGAGGAAGTAGTAGGTCATCCGTGTACTGTTTTTCGAAAACTATGTATTCGGACATACTACTCTGTTGGCGTGATGTTTTTCGCATGCTATATAGGGAAGTATTCGATTTCGAATGATTTCTGCCTCACTGTGGTCTTGGCTGCTGTTCTAGTCTTGATATTTCTGTAGTTTACAGTATGTTTACTGTTTATCTTCAGTATGTGGGTGTTTCTTTAACTACAGGCAGTTTTGGCACTGCAGACTTGCAGATACTTTTCACACCCTTAATACAATTTGGTTTGTTCAGCACTGGGAAAAGCAACACTTCTCAGAAGATATTCAGTATCATTCTGTGGCCGAAATGACGCTTTAAACATTTGCTGTCTTGCTCAGGCTAATTTCATAGCTAGCATTTTGAAATCATGTTTCAATAATATATATATATATATATATATATATATATATATGTTATTTATTTCATTTATTTAATTGTTTTTGACTACTGTATATATATATATATATATATATATATATATATCATTTAAATATACTATATATATATATATATATATATTTGACGTTTTTGTAATCCTTGATTTGTTTCAAATATATATGTGTATATATATATTTTTTTCAAACCAGATTTTTTGATGTTTTACAAATATATATATATAGTACATTTACTTAAAAATAAAAACATTTAAAAAATATATGTATACATATTTATATATTTATACATACATACACATATATTTTAATGTCCTTAATTTTTTTAACTAGATATTCGATATTAGATTTTTTTGTACATTATACACAGTATGTATATATATATATATATAGAGTGCATAAAATTAAAAATATTGATATTTTATTTTAATATGTGTATTTAATGATATTTAGATATAATTTTCTAAGTATGCGTCATATGTAGATGAAGGCTGTATTTCTCTTTGAGAGTCGCGGCTGCACTAGAGAGAGTTTGACAGAGAGGATCGATGTGCCTGTGGCCCTGCTTTGACAGAACCAGAGCTTTCGTCTCTTTAATTGGGGTATCAGTGTCTCGGCTTGACCTCGGAAATTCACCTCCTTCACCTCCAGCTCAGCTCCCCTGACGCCCTGCCACCTCACCTCGCCGCGGGACGGGACGGGGAGGGGAGAAGGGCAAGTGCAGAGGGCCAGGAAAGGGCAGCCGCTTGTTCTGTCCGCTCCTAATTGGCGGTGTCCGTTTCAGCCAGCTCTCTGAACATGATGCTCTCTCTGGGATGGATGTGGTGGGAATGATGGATTTTTCCCCCCTATCCCTCGTTTGAGGCAAACAGACGGATGCAAAGGCGAGATAGTGTTTCCTGCGTCAGGAGTGGTGGAGGGAGATATCGGCAGGACGGAGATCCCTATCGGGCAGATACAGCAGAAAAACACGACTGTTGTTATTTCTGTGGTGGCTGATGGTTGAGTCGACTCGCTGAGGGTTTTTCTAATCTGAGAGCAGTTTAGGGACGCATCTGAATGGTTTAGACTAGGATTTGAGTGTGAAAACTGGTTGTCGATCAGATAGAGCCTGGAAATTGAATGGAAAGAATATGAAGTTTTGCTGTTAATCAATGGCAAAACCATCGTATATGCAGCGAAATTGACGTGATATCATCTGGAGCGTTTCAACAGCATAGCAGTCTCTTCAACCCTGTTAAGTTATTGTAAGAAAAAAATTATGATAAAAAATATTTTCTTTTATTTATGGATAATATAAGTTTATCAGCAACTAAAAAACCAACACATGGTCCTAAACTATCTAGTCACTGATCTTATTTTCAGCTAAATTATCAACTCTGCCAATTTTTTTTTTTTTTAAATAAAAACAAATTAGTGTAAGTTTTAAATTTGGTAGAAAATAATGAAATTACACAAATCAGGGTTTTTGATGATATTTACATGGTCAAAATTATTGTAACAGGGTAGAATACATATATATATTTAACAAAAATTGAACAAAATTACAAGTGTTTTTGATTGTATTTAATTATCCTGTAACAGTGTACGTATAATATGATAATATTTATTGCAAATTACATTTGTTTATTTTATATATTATATTACTTAGATATTTATATATAGCATATTAGATTATATTACTATATATATATATATATATATATATATATATATATATATATATGACATTATACTAAGATATGTAATATGAAAGTATTCATTTGATATATTTGTATTTTTATTTATATATATATATATATATTAGTGCTGTCAAATCAATTAATCGCATCTAACATAAAAGCTTGTGTTTATATAATATACGTGTGTATACATATATGTGTGTGTGTATGCATATATATAAATATATATGTGTGTTTGTGTGTACACACACTCTCATTGATAATATATATAAATATAATTATATATACTCGCACACATATTATATAAACACAATGCGATTAATTGATTTGACAGCACTTATATATGTATAAGTGTATATATATATACATATATATATATATATATATATATATATATATATATATATTAGGGCTGTCAAACGATTAATCGCGATTAATCGCATCCAAAATAAGTTTGTTTTTACATAATATATGTGTACGGTGTATAATTATTTTCTATATATAAATACACACACATGCATGTATATATTTAAGAAATATTTGCATGTATATACTGTGTATATATATTTATATTATATATAATTTATATTATATATAAATATTTTATATATAAATAAAAAAAAATTCTTAAATATATATATGCATGTGTGTGTATTTATATATAGAAAATAATTATACACCGTACACACACACATATATTATGTAAAAACAAACTTTTATTTTGGATGCGATTAATCGCGATTAATCATTTGACAGCCCTAATATATATATATATATATGCAGGCTCTACCTTGTTGCCTCATTGTCTTTTTCTCCAGTGTCGTAAGCGTAAAAGCAAATGTCCCTGTTCTGTTTATCATATCATTGAAGGATGCAGGCCCAGGGCGTTTGTGTCTGGACTTCATGTTGGCCGTTCTGTCAGAGATCATCAGTCTGGATCATGAGGGCTAGTGGGGAAACGTGGGTCGTAGGACATGACGTTTATCTCTCTTATCGAGTCGCCTCTCCAGACTGTTTTCCACAGCCGCGTCGTGCCCATATACAGACAAAAGCGCATAGGCGTCCGTGTGTGTGTATATAAAGCTTTGAGGGGCTGTTAAAAAACAGAGTGAAAAATTGTTTTGAAGTGTACATGACACGTAATCGTTCATGACTAATAAGTAACTCTCGTGTTATTCTCTTGGGTCTCCTGCAGACGGCCAGCATCCAATCTGTAAAGTTTCAGCTTTCCTTCACAGGAAGATGACGGACATTCGAGATGCTGTTTCTCCTGCAAACACACACAACAGGCCTCCTCCGAATGATTGACACGTACAAAATAGCAGACATACATTCACAGAAACGCTACGGATGTGGCTACAGTCTTCCAATTGGATTACAGAAGTTAATTTGCTTTGCATGGCTGGGAAATCAGTGAAGACACTATTTGGCGTAGAAATGTGGAAAGATTCAACAAACTGAATTAAATCATTCAGTTTGGAGATTTTGATAGCTGTTATTGCTTTTTCTATTATTTTTTACTATTTCTGACATTTATCAGGGCTGTGAACAACACAAGTCTTCAAGTCTTCATATTTTTAGTTGGTTGCCAAGGCTCTTGTTTTTGCCTTGGCAACCAACTGAAAATGTTTAAGCTAAGTGCTTGAAGACTTGTGTTGTTCACAGCCCTGATAAATGTCCACAGCAGGGCTCGAAAGGTCAGCGCAGGTCATTCAGGCGGTCAGATCTCTCAGTGATGGACCTGTGCAGAGACGTGAAGGTGTTTTCGATGTCCAGATAACTCATATAAACGCTCTTTTCCTCTGAATGTTGCTCGTAGCAACCAAAAGCTTGTTGAGCTGAGCTTCTCCCTTGGTGATCGAAATCGCAGAGGTCAACTCATTTTCATGCGTTTCTCTCTGGGTTTAATGCATTTGTGTTATTTTTGGACCAAACTGTAGCTTAACTGTTTTTTTTTTACATGTGTTGCTTAACACAGATCATTTCAGAGTGCCGAGTGGAAAAAAAATTGTGGTAATTTATAATAATTAATTATGTTAACAATCAGTTATAATAATACTAAATTAATAACACTGTGATGCATGCATTTTTAAATCACAAATTAATTTTTATTTTATTTTAATATAATTTATATATTTATAATCATTTTCATTTAAGGTTAAGTTTTAGTCATTTTGTTCTTTTGTAATTTCTATTAGTTTTTTAATATCTCTATTTAGCTTTATTTTAGTTTAGTTTTAGTAATTTTAGTACACTTTAGTACTCAATTTTAATCATTTTTAATCACTTATTTTATTTCTATTTAATTATTGCGTCTTTAAGTTTTTCATCTAATATTTAGGCTTTATTTTTATTGATTTCAGCTTTATTTGAATAGTTTTAGTTAACCGTAACAACACCGATCTTAATGTTTTTGGGTGTTTTTATGATTACATATCTATTATGGAATTATTAATTCTGAGAAAGTTACGCATCTGTAATAGTCACCATTCATAAGAGTGTTAATAACAATTGTAATATTATTATTATTAAGCACACAAAAAGTGCATTTTCTGAAACTGAAGAACATAAAGAAAAAGATTTTTTCAATGCACAGTGACAATAGTAGTTATTCCAACAATCTCAGTATATTAAATAATTAGTAACAATAATATTTATGAAGTGCATTTTCTGTAATTGAAGCATGTAAGTCTTGTGTGTCACACATAAAAGGTTTATTTGTGGTTTGACCTCTGTGGACAGTGAATGACCTCTGTCAAATGGGAATTAAGCTGATACACACACAAACCGATATAGATTTCACGTCACACTCAATACAATTGTTAAAAACACACAATATGCTCCTCCTGATAAGACTTCACTATCTGGGAACAGGAAGTTACATGCAGTTAAAACAACAGACATCCTCTGGTAATCTACACACGTTATTTTCCATTCGATATATGCAATCCCACAGCCACGGCACATCATAATATTCACATGTGGACATTTGATTAAAAATAGTGACTTGTAGTGAAAAATAGTGTGTAATTTCAAAAAACAAATTTTATTTTATATGAAGAAACATATTGCTAATGGTGATTTACAGTGTTTATGTGCGTTTGAGATCTAAGCGGTGCAGTTCCTGCATCATTCCTGGTGGGAACTGAACCTGCTACCTTTGTGTTAGCGGCCGTCCGTCTCCTTAACTGATTGGCTCCCACTACGTTATTTTGACTGGTGCACAGAGTTCAATCTCGGCAGACTAAACAAAACCAGAATGAACCAAAACACCTGCATTCACACCAAATATAAAGCCCTCTTCAAAGAAGAACCTCAAAGTCCAGTGCTTTTGTGTGTGTTTTCTTCTTCTGTTTGAACCAGTGTTGTGATTTAACTGAAACTATTTAAATTTGTTTCAAATTAGAAATATTGCCTTGCAAATAACTGAAATAAAATGTTTGTTACATTGAAATAAAAATACATTTAAGCTAAATAGAAATGTAAAAAATATAAAAATTTAACCTAGAATTAAAATTTGTCCTCGTAAAAGTAATGAGTTTTTTTTTAGCCTTTTTGTGCCTTTCTATTATGTTTTATTCAAATTTTTTCTTATTTTTTCCCTTTCTTGTGATTTTTCTCTCTCTTCAGTTCATGTATTTTTATCATTTTATGCCATTTTAATCATTTATCATTTTACAACTTTTTATGGCTTTATATTGTGCCTCTTTTCATTTTATTCCTGTTTTGTCTTTTATTTAATTTATTTAATTACTTTTTATTTAGTTTTATATTTAGGTATTATTTCTTTCTCTTGCTAAATTATAAAAAAAAATTAATTATTGACCAAACCGCATTACATTCTAAAGTAAATATAAAGTGCTTTTTGTTTTGCTTTTTCTTCATCCCCTTTTTGCAAATAAAGTTGTTTTTTAGTTTTTTTAGTTTTGTTTAAATGCTTAAATGCATAGGATCTTCATAGGATAATGAATGATCCATACGGAATTTTTTTTTTTTTCAGGCACAGAGGAAAAGAAACATCAATCGAAGAAAGAAAAAATGAAGGAGCGGAGGGAAAGATGGCTCAACAGTGAGTAAATTTTTTTTTTTTCACCTTCTCTTCTTAGGACCTTTTCCTTTCGCGCAATAATCATCAAAAGTCCAGAGTACACAATCCCGAAATGCTCGAATGAGGATATTTCTGTCATCGTGTACTGATCTGCGATACTCTCGTGGGCCGACGGGAACCTCAGAGATGGATATGGCAGGATCATTAACGCCACACCCCGTTTCTGACGCCTGTAATCGTTCCGGCCGATCAATGCGTCGGGTAACACAAGCTCCGTCCGAGGTGATTATAATTAGGATCTAATGGGGCTCACGGCTCCAGCCGAAACCCAAGCCTCAGACTGCATGTCAGATTTTCAGGAAATTAAAAAGGGGGGAGGATTAAGATGTTGATGGATTCATAAAGCTCGAATGGTGTACAGTAACACTTATATACAGGGATCTTAACGGCGGCAGAGAACGCCCGAAATGGCCACTTATCAGGTGAAGAATGGCATTTCATTTGTGTTTGCAAAACGACGAACAGTTAACTAAGTGCTCCTGTCAAAGATCTGTTATTTCTTCCCTACATGTACTGTGTTGTTTTTGGACTGACGCACCTGGTGTGTACTGCTTTCTGTCTTCAGATGTCGGGTGATAGTAGTTATTTTCTGTCTATGACCTGGACTGGCAGTCGTTCTGGATATAGGCCTTCCAGAATGAATTGACCCTTTAAACTAAGCAACTTTTTTTATCAGAAATGATGTGATGTGACCTACTGTAACATTACTGTGATGTCTGGGATTTCAAACCATCGTTTAAAAACAATGCAGTTATTCGATTCTTTACCGTAATTAAATTACCGTAGTTATTTTGTCTATGTGTTCATTTAAAAAAAAAAAAAAATGCCTTTTCAATTTTCCCCCTCTTTTATTTTTTTTATTATCATTTTAAGAATTTATATTTTCTTTTTATTTTATAACTTGTTTTACACTCTTTATTTATTTTCTGCTTTTTTATATATTTTTTATGAATTTATATGGCAGTTTTATGCTTTTTATTTTATATTTTGTAATGTATGCTTTTTTTTATTTGTATTAATTTATTTTCTGCTTATTTTTTTTATTTGTATTTTTTTTCTATTTCATCTTTTTATTTTACATTTTTTGTTGTTTATTTGTTTATTTTAGGCTTTTATATTTTAAAAATTCCGTTTTATTTTATGAATTTATATTTTATTTAGTTGGTTTTTATTTGATACATTTTTAATACACCTTTTTATTTGTATGTTTTTGTTTGCAATTTCTTTTTCTTTATTTATTTTTATATAAATTTAATATGAATTGTTTATTTATTTATTTTATTTTATTCCATTCCTTTTTTATGCTGTTTGCCAGAGAACAAGATATGGCAAGAAGAGGAGGATCAAACTCGTGTTACCCACATCAGCACAACAGCTCAAAGAGCGTGTCTGAATTTGAATGAATGAGCGCACAAGAATTTGCATCTCCTGCTGTGTGATCAGAAAGCCAGCCTTTTCCCCCCCGGCTTATACGTCTTGGTCTGAAGTTTGTTTGTCTCTTTCCCATCTGTAGAGATCAGTGGCATCAAGCATGCCCGTGAACAGCAGGTGGCTCAAGCGCGGAGGAAGGCCACACCCGTTGTGGGCGACATGAGGCCGCTAGCCGACGCTCTTCCTGAACTCTCCCAGCTCCTCCCTTCTTTCAGAACCACCGCCAGGGCACAGCGGAAAAATAAAGCGTAAGTGCTCACTTTCCTCATTTCTACGCAGAAACATAATTGTGAATGCTGGCAGCATATCCTCTGTGATCGTTTGTGCATATGCATGTATTTGTTGGCATGAGTAAGCGCTCGTTAATGGTCTCTTAACAACACACTGTACAAACAGATTTCATGTAACACCTGTTTCTCTTGCAATGGGATTCAACCCGAATTTGTATTCATTTTCTGCAACCCAGTGAACATTTTTTTTCTCTCTTTCTGCCGCTTGATTTACTCAATATTTATAGTATTATTAAAGTCCCCCTATTATGCTATTTTGCAGGTTCCTAATTTTGTTTTGGAGTTCTCCTACAACAGGTTTACATGAATCCAAGGTCAAAACCACTTGGATTTCTCATAATATACATTGCAGCATCACCTCTTTTCTCACAGGGTCTGAAACAGTTCATTCGAAGATTCAGTCTCTCTAAAACCCTCCTTTCTGAAAAGCTACTCTGCTCTGATTGGTCAGATGACTCAGTCTGCTGTGATTGGTCTACTCTGATCTGATTGGTCAGATGTCCCAGTCTATTGTGATTGGTCTACTCTGCTCTGATTGGTCAGATGACTCAGTCTGCTGTGATTGGTCTACTCTGATCTGATTGGTCAGATGTCCCAGTCTATTGTGATTGGTCTACTCTGCTCTGATTGGTCAGATGTCCCAGTCTGTTGTGATTGGTCTACTCTGCTCTGATTGGTCAGATGACTCAGTCTGTTATTGATCTGAAACCAAACCTCCATTACCATATAAAAAAAAAAAGCATATTAGGGGCACTTACATTTTTTTAGATCCCTTTCCCCAAAAAGGCCTGTAATAAAATGCTAAAGACAAAAACTAAAATTGCATTTTGTTTTACAAATGAATTCTGTATCAACTCAAGATAAATACCCTCTATCAATATTTAAAATTGTTATTTTTACATACAGATAAGTCATGTATATTAATACATTTTGAAAAAAATATTTAATCAGCTAGAAATTGTTGTTGTTGTTTTAAATAAAATGTAAGATTAAAACTAAAACGGTTTCCAGTAATCACAAACAACTGGAAAAGTCATGAAAATACATTGTTCGGGTGTGGGAAACATGTAAATAAACAAATAAAAGAAGGTGATTAAAGTTTTGTGTGGCTTGTAAAACAACAACATGTAACTAAACGTCTTTTGTGATGGCTAGTATTTATAAACAGGTTTGTGTTATGGTTAGTGTTGAAATTTAAACCTTGAACAGCGCTCAAAATGTTTTAGGCATTGATATTTTTTGGCAATCTCCTATAAGCAGATTGTAGTAAAAAAAAAAAACAGTATATTTATATCACACACACAGGCTCTAAATGTGTTATTTAAGAAGTGAAGCATGCCACGGGTCGGCAGCAGTCTTGTTGTTTGTTTAGATTAATCTGAGCGTGCGAAGGGCCGAAGCTTTTTTCACAACTGTGTAATTGTTTTGATCCAAAACACATTTGTCTGTTTTTCTCTGTTTGCGTTGGTACGTTTTTATCTGTTAGTCATTTGATGTATGTTGTGAAGTCTTGCTTTGTCTTACCAACTCAAAATAATAACACTTGTGTGAGGAAAGCCTGTGCTCTGGACAACTTCAAAGCGCATCTTCAAACATGCCTTTAAGCCTCTCTATATAAAACGTTTTAGCAGACAGGCTTTTTTTCCGACTTATTTTTTGTTAGTAAGTTAATGATGCTGAATATAAATGGTTCTGCATGTAACACAAATGTTTGTTCTTGTTTTTTCGTCTCAGTTCGGTTAAGAAGAAACCAGAACCCACAGACTTCAGCCAGATGAAACCAGCCCAGAAACGAAAACTACTGTAAGATAATGGCTTCCCTCTAACTTCCAAACTTTACTAATGCTAATTTCACATCAGTATTTTATTTTATCAATCATATAGAATCATTAAAAAAATTATGAACCCCCCCCGTTTTGCATTATTGTCATGGCAATTAAGCACATTACCTTAATGAAAAAACAATACATTATTACAACCATTATTTATATATTATTTAAATAATGAAAAAATTGTTTAAATGTAAAATATATATTTAAACTACTATTATTTTAAATAATTTAAATGTTTTAATTGTGAATGTATCATACATTTTAATATTTATTTAATATTTAATATTATTTAATATATAAATTATTGATTTATTTATAAATTAAATTAAATTAACAAAAACTTGGGAAAATGGGAAAATCTCACAAAACCAAGAACATGTCCAGGTCACATTTTACCTTTAAAACAAAAAATTAATGAATGAATAAATAAGTCAATAGTAATTAATGAATGAATAAATAAGTCAATAGTAATAAAAAGAATTACGTATTTTGCTTAAAATAACCAATGTCTATTTTAGGGATATTATTACTTTATTTTTTTTAATTAATTCATTATTTTTTGCATTTATTGTGATGAAAATCAAGCAGTTTACCTTAATGAAAACAATAAATGATTAAAAATGGCATATCAATTAATATTTATATATTATTTAAGCAATATATTTTATTTTATTTAATTGTAAAAACATATTTACTTTTATTATTATAAATAATTGTGGTATTTTATGTGTATCGTATTATTATAATAAATTATTTATTTAATTTATATTATATTAAATTAAAGTACTTAAATACAATAACAGAACATATAATTGCCATGTAAATAATGTTACTGAAATGTCTCGGGTTATACAAATCTGCCTAATTTTCTTTATACTATATATATATATATATGTATATGTATGTATGTATATGTGTGTTCTTGTTTTTTTCACATAATTTTTTATTGTGCACAGATTATTTTAACAGTCAAATTTTAATCAAATTGTTTTGTTTTTTTAATTCCAGCGAGACCGAAGCATCTTACTTCAACGAAGCCATGAAAAATCCCGCCTTCAAGGCCAACCCTTTGGCTGCGATCGGTGATCATCTGCGAAAACGACTCAAACAGGAAGACGAACAGAGTTAATCGCAACTCTGGAGCGCCGCCCTGTTGTTAGACTACAAAAACTGTATCTTATTATACACTGGTACATCGAAACAAACTGATACATCAAAACAAACTGATACATTCAAATCGGTTTTGTACTTCATAACAGATTATGAAACGAAGAGGAATGTCAAGATTAGCATAATTTGCATTATCTGGCACTGTAAAAACACTATGGAGGAAACAGTGTATCGCAGCTGTGTAATTTCAAGTGTAAAATGAATTGTGTTAGTGATCCTGTTATCAGATATTATGAGTGTTTTCATGCTGTCTATTCCACATGCTTTTGGCAAGATAAAAATAAATCCAATGGAAAATGACTACGGCGATATTTCTTTATTAGGAGTGTTTCCTAAGACAAGCGTGACTTATAACGATAAAACAGCCATTAAAAATGACTCTACCTGCTGCATTTGATCACTTGCTGGAATATCACAGACTAATTAAAGTGAGATCTCATATATCAAATGCCTCTGCATTTCCATGACAACACATTGCAAAAAGACAGAAAGGGCGGCAGCTCTTTTAGAGATTAAGGAGACATGGGAACCTGAACCCTGACTTCTCTTCATCGCTTCATGGCACTTGGATGTCTGATATTGAGGAGGATCTTTTCTTGGATCTCGTCTAGATCCACTTCACAACCCTGTCGAATGCTGGGTTTCTCATAAACGGGCAACATTATCGAATAACACCAGCATAAGTGAACACGAATCTAATGGTTTATGTTTGCGATGGACTAATGTGATTGTTAGTCCATCCAGAGAGAATCTGAGAAACCTGATGGGAATGTGGGTATAGATATTAGATGTTGTTCACCCACACAAATGTGTTCTTGTTTTGTCCTAAATCCTTTTATTTTTGTCAAGTAAGTTCACATCTATTATAAGCATGTGTTATACATTTTTTCCTCACGTTATGAATTCTATTTTTATTATAAAATCTATTTTTATTATAAAATCTATCTATCTATCTATCTATCTATCTATCTATCTGTCTATCTATCTATCTATCTATCTATCTGTCTGTCTATCTGTCTATCTAGTTACTAATCTAATCTGGTTATGTTTTGTGATGTGACAAAACGCGTATTATATATTTTTTCCTAATTTTAGTTTTTGTTTTATAGGTTTTTTTTTTGTAATTTTTAGTGTGTGTGTGTGTGTGTGTGTGTGTTTTGCAGTATTGCAGAATGTTTTATTTTTGTTTTATTTTCTACATTTGTATTTATTTATTTCATTTTCTAGAGGGGCAGTAATGAGAATTCCAGTCTTAATGGCCCATAAAATAAGCTTCATTTTCATTATGGTTTTAGTGTGAAATCAACACCACATAGACAATCATTGGGCTAATGGCATGTGTGTGGAGTGAGATATTTGGCCTTAAAGTATTTGAGTGTTTCTGAAATAATGAACTGGCAGTTATATAAAGTAATATGCGTCAGTGTATGGAGGCTGCTCGCGTGTCCGTGCTGTGATTCCTCCTCTTCTCCTCTTCATCCTTCAGTAGGTTGGGCTCTTAACCACAAGCGACGCCACCCCAGAATCCCCACTCATGTGACTACAGGCTTCTTATATGCATTTTTACATAATATATAATATATAATAGAGAGAGAGACAGAGAAGTATGCATAAAGTCATTAAAGAAATTGTGCATGCATAAACAGCCAAATAAATGCAGTAAAAACACTGTGTAGGTCTATACATAAAAATTTCATATTGAAATAAATGTTTTACATTTTTTTATTTTATTTATATATAAATAATGCAAAAGAAAACACCCACGGAGAGATTTAAAAGCGGAGAGGGTTCATTGTGTGGGCTTTTGGCAGTTTAACAGACTGTTTTAGTATGTTTCTGTGGCTCAGAAGAACCATAAATAATCAAGCATAATTTGAAGAAAGAATACATATTGTGGGAGGAGACAGCTGTCAAGATACAATATTCTTTTGAGCATGTCGAGCTATCTATCTTTAAATATGACATATCCATCATGGTGTATAGTAATGTAGCCTATATAAAAGCAAAAAATAATACACCTTATACATATATAATCTCATATAATATTAATGTTTTTTTCTGTTGTTTAAGTAGGAGTTCTACATCTCTTAAGTTTCTCCGTATAAATTAAACAATACGACTGTCTCTCTGACCAATCAGCGCGAGAATTTTACCTGTCAAACTCTGATACACCAATCAAACGGCAGTGAGTAAAGAGCCCGCCCACTCTTTGGCCAATCAGGGTTCAGCATCGGCTAGTACTCCGTATCATCACTCTATTCGTATCACAGATGCAAACAGGCATAATTAAATGACTCGCGTTGTGAAATGCAGTGATGCTCCGCGTGCGATAATTCAACGGGTGTCGACAAGAGCTACACGCATGCTTTGTAACATATTGCATTCGGCATTTATCTTTTATTCCTTTTATTTCGTGATGTTCATTGGAAGCTTTTTGTTCATCGGGATTCATCTCTAGGATATCAACCAAACATCGTGCTGTGAGTAATATACACATTTAGGCTATTCATGCACAAAAAAAATAATAAAAAATTAGGCCTATAGAAGCATGCATTTAATTTACATTATTTTGTGTTTTTACCAGTGCTCAAAGATCCCTGTAGTCTTATATAAAGAGATGAATGCAGTGAATGGTCCGTGATCTACAGTTCAGCATCCATGAGCTTCTGATTTGACTTAGATACTGAATTTGGTTGATCTCGTTTTTTTTTTTTTTTACTACTAAACAGATGCACTGACTGAAGAGTTTTTAGACACTAAAGTGAACTGAGCATCTGTCCCAACTGCTTTTGTCACGAAAAGAAATATTGATATATTGTCATGCACATCCTCTTCATATATATATATATATATATATATATATATATATATATATATGTGTGTGTGTGTGTGTGTGTGTGTGTGTGTGTGTGTTAGTGGGGTAGATTACTTACAAATTGTAGTCTGTTACTGTTTCCAAAATCACATGAAAAAAAAATTTGGGGTTAGTAATGTAATCTAGATTACTCGTTTAAGGTAATGTATTCTGACTACTTTTAGATTACTTTTAGATTACTTTTGAGCTAACTCGTTTATCATCTTACCATATTGATATAAAAATCTACAAAGAGAAGGAAAATATATTCCATTCATGAAGTGTATTAAATATTACATTACCTCAGGGTTTCCCAGACTGGGGTTCAAGATGGAACTGCAGTGGGGTTCGTGTGTTTAATGAAAAGCTATTAAGTCATAAAAATGTAAAATTAAAATGTAAATAAAATAAAAAGTACACTTTTTTTTTTTAAACTGCATGTCATGTGACCAATAACTGATATCAGAGAACAGTGAACTTAATTTTATTATTATTGATTATTATTACGGACTTAATTATATTATTTACCTAACTTATTTACTGTAAATCTAATGGCTTTCTTTAAGTAAATATATTAGGGAAAAGAGGTTCAGTTGGCAAAAAAGTTGGGGAATCCCTGCATTGCATGTAAATATGAAATCAACTGTACATTTTAATGTGTTTGAAAGACAAAATTCTTCACTGTAAAAATTATATGATCAATAAATTATTACATATGTTTTTACATTACTTTAACTCATCAAAGTAATCCAAGTTGATTGTACTTAAAAATTGAAGGCAGCAACTTTTTTTTCTTGACAGTGTTCCGAAGTAATACAAGATTAAATGACTCACTGAATGAAAATTCAAATGATAATTAATGTGTTCATCAGGAGCTGATTAGATATGCAATGTTGTAATGTAGAGAAAATACTTCTTAAATGTGAAATTATTTTTAAAATGTGGTCCAAATTTTCCAGGGATCAAATGCTATGGGTCTCATTTATAGGCACATGATAGTGCCAGGTCTGTGTGAGCGATTCCACAAACCTGAAAGACCTTCTGAACATATATATAAGTAGTAGGCATTTATAGAAAGGAAAATCTAAAAGATAACAAAGAAGTAGAGTCAATGAATTATGAATCATTTACTGCCATTGTGAGAATAACATGCAATCATGTAATCGATAGAAAAGTAACTTTAGTCAGAGTATTTTAAAATGTAATCCAATTACAAGTTAAAATAATCTAATTACAAATACTCAATTTTTGAAATCCGATTATATATATATATTGGCATGTTGTCATAAAACGTTCAAAAATATTCTCATTAACTAAAGGACACAAATTGTGAACAATTAATACAAATAGTGAGAGTCTCTGTGGCTGTTCTATACTGATGCTGAAAGCTGCTTTGCTCCTCTTGTTTGGATTCCAATCATAGTTTTCTTTAAGAAAAACAATCTAAAGGTCTTGCCCGGGCGAGTATGAATTCTGCAAGTAAAGAAATGTGGTGTGCAAAGACGTGGAACTGATAAAACATGATTTATTAATATTTTAATAAATTTAATTTTAACATATTTAACAATCTATCAATAGTTTACATTTTGTACTTGTAGTCTTTGATAGTTTAGTGATGCATTAGTCTTTGTTTTGTCATGAAGTGAATCTTCCCACTGCTCTTAAGTCCTCTTTTGTTTCCCAGCATGCTCTGCACATTTGCGCTTTTCTGCACAGTTGCTCAGTGATGTTGAGATCCAGGAAAATTGAGAGACGTACACACAACTATCACAAAATTCTGGAAGCAGATTAATTCAGTTAATATTTTTAAATTAAAATTTGTTATGTAGATTATACTTAAATATCGTTTGCAGCTTCTTCAGGGAAGTATAAAATATATATATATATATTCTAACATCTGCAAGAACTTTAGTAATTAAAAAAATAGTATTCCAGTTAATGCATGTTTTTATTTTTGAAAATAACTTTTTTGTCGTTTGTTGGTTTGCCTTTCCTGTTTGATTCCACCTTTTTGTCAATTACCGTAGCATTTGATGTTTTTGCTGGTGCTTTATGCTGAAATCTTAACCCTGAGCTTTTTTGTCACTAGATTGGCGATTTTTCAGAAACCCTGTAGTGACTTTTTTTTCTTCAGAAAAGTGACTAGCGAAAAATATAGCGACTTTTTGGATTGCTGGTTAACATGTAGTCAGTCACTAGTCTATACCATAGACTGTAAAAAAAGTCTATACCTGTTCCATTGTCTGACAGAAAATATGATGAGAAGAGCTTTATTGGACATTCGGCTATATATTAAAATTACAGTACGTGAGTGCAGATTAGGAGAGAAAACGGATGTAAACTGCGACATTTAGTGACTTTTTGAGCAGGCTTTAGATACTTTCCATTGAAAATAGTTGGCAACACTGACCTCATATTTACATAGCCAAGTTGTACTTTTTTATGTTTTTGGGATTCCATTTTTTGATTAATTTGATAAAAAAAAATTAATAAACACTTATTTTTGGTTTGCCACAAGGGTTGTTTCACTAAATCATACAAATATTCCTTTCTGAAAGAAGTTGCTAAAGAGTTTAGAGTTTAGCAGAGTTTAGGACCTTGAACTATTACTTATGTGAAATTGTATGCACAATATGTTTTGTTCACAAGATGAAGATTTTTCGGTTGTCTAGAATACATAGTTGGCATACTGCGTTTTCCGAAAATGCACCTGACAAGCAGAGTGTGCTGTGTTGGATACTAGCCTATATCCCAGAATGCAATGTGTCCGACTTGACCTTATCTGACGAATGAATCCCTGTGAATCAGATTTCAAAAATGGATTACTGCAGTCTTATCATATAAAGAGATGAATAGCTATACTGCATTCTTTTCCATTTTAAAAACAGTATGCAATACACAAACTTTTCAAACTGTGCTATACTACCCTACTTTGTTGCACATTTAGTTCAACAAGTGCTAATCTCGAGAGTGAAATGTCTATCGCAACTCTCATCTCGAGAGTGAATAGACATTTCACCCAGGTTAAAGTTGGCATAAAACAGAAGTTGCGATAGTCTCTTTTCTTCCCTATTGTGACATATATCCAAGTGAAATTGTTTCTAGAACAAGAAAAAATGTAGGACGGGACTTGATTTTGTCCATTGGGAATTGATTGGGCCATTGGATTGTTGTCTGGTATCGCTGCGATCTCGTTTTTATAATAACAAATATGTCAATATTCCATATAAAAATAGGAATTGTCATTTTTTATTTTGAAAAACATATGTTGCCATGACTTATTGATCATATTTTTTTACAGTGTAGATGGTTAAGCACATTGCATTGTGGGATACATTTCCATTCAGTGTGTGGAGAATATAGTCGTAGGTCAAAACCAGGTCTCCAGTTAATATTTTCCACCTTAAAAGGTGCGAAACGTGGTGTAGTTCCAGCAGCTAATTCAATCGGCCATGTTATCATGCCAAACCGTGACCCTTTGGTTAATAAACTGAAGCTAATTAATACGCCAAAAGCAGGCGATCTGAAAAATATGCAGCAGGTGGGCGTTCAGCGGAGTCTTTGTGGTGAAGTGGCTCTTCCCGTCATGATGAGATGCATTTGTACTTTATCTCTTTTTGAGCAGTCACGAGCCAGCTGTTAGCAAAGACACATCAAGCGTCTCTAGCTGAATCATCAGGTCACGAAGCATGATTCATCATTTTTGGCTCATGGGTTGCGTGAGAGGCCTCAGTGCACTTTTTCTTTAAAGGGTCAGTATTTTACACTCTTGTAATTTATATGTTCCCTCAAGTACACCAGTAATGTTAGTCGAGGTATCTTGGACCAAATAGGTCGAACTTTACGTGGCAGATTTCAAGTTTTGAGCGACTGTAAAATCTTGTTCCTTGTTGTTTTGGAATTTTGAAAACTAAATGTTTTCTTTATAAAATTGCTTAATGCTTAATTATTTCTCCCTCAGTAGAAATGAGTCAGTAGTAAACACACAATTGTAAAACCATATTTAATTTTGTATTTATTATGGTTTTACTGCTAAAATCATAGTTAATCTATGGCTACTGTAGTAATAGCATGGTTCATTTTTAGTTACTATTGTTTTACTGCAAATGCTGTAGTAAAACCATAGTAACTAAAAATTAACCATGCTAGTACTACAGAAACATTTTTGTAGTTACTATGGTTGTATTGCTAAATCATAGTTAAACCAGGGTTCATTTTCATTAGGGTTCATTAGGGTTTCATTTCATAAATTTGTTAGATTGAGAATGCTAATGCTAACGCTAATGGATAGCTATCCTTGGCTATTACTGACTTTAAATCGTTTTCTCTATGAATTATATAAAAAAATAGTTGTGGTTTCATTGTTCAAGCATAAAACTGCTTCCATTTAAGTATTTATCTTTATTGAGTGCATTACAAGAGGAAAAAAGATTTAATCCATCGCTTTTAATGATCTTCTGTCAGGCGGTCCCATCTGTGCAGTGTTATTGCCTGCAACTGAATGAGGTTTTGGAGCAGGGTTGAGTAAAGACGGATTACTGAAGATTTGACTGTCTAGTTTGATTTACAATGTGGACTTTAAGAAGGACAGAAAATTGGAAATGCTTCTTTCTAGGTCTAGTTCTATGAACTCGGGCTGCACAACATCTGTTTCACACTTCATTGTGTCTGAATTCTGCGTTGCTGCAAAGGATGCATTAGCGTAAACCGCCAGAAAGGGGACAACAGAAAGGGTAAAGCAATAGTATAAAGATAATTTTGCTGTGGAAGTTAAAGTTAGCAAAGTATAGCTAACAGTAGTAGCCAAAAATAGCTAATTTCAACTGCTGCCATTGTAAAGCAGCTGATTTGAGAGTATCTTTCTTGGCAAAGTTGAAGTTAGCCAAGTATAGCTAAGTTGCCATCTCTTTATTATGGTAATTACGACATTCGTGAACGCAGCATAAGCTCCGAACCATAAAAGGTGGCTGAAGTTTGTTTTTCGGCGGGTGGGTATAGTAATACATAATGTTGACAGGCAGGTAGGACATCCAATCATTGCATTCGGACCGAATGCAATGATTGGACAAACATTTATTTGGTCCCGAGACTTCCATAGAAGATATATGTAATTTTTTTTACATATAGACCACTTCTATTATTGATTAGTATCAGGATTTGAAGAGAGTTTTAACCGTTTTAACCAGTATAACAAAGTGTTTATGAAAAACATTGCCTGCCCTACCTTTAATATCATTTTCACCTTGAATTGATATATTGTGCATTTCTTTGCAAATTGTCCTCTGACGAATAACACTCGTTCGCAGCTGACACAGCGAAACATTAGTTCGTACCCTTGCAGATACGAGCCCAATTAGAGGCGTTGGTAACTCTGTGAATGTATTCAACAGGAACATTTTAATTTGATATCCTCAGAGCAGGTCAAACCATTTTTTGGCGTTCATTTTCAAACTTGTTTGGCCTGTTTTTTTATTTTTGTTGTTTTTTTGCCTGCACGACTATTAGAATAATTAGTCTTAAGGAAGCCCTGTTTAATTAAGACTGGTTTTGGGGTCACCTGACCCTGATTGGATGAATTTAAGCGATGTTAACATGAGACACATTATCTGCAGAAACTGAAATGTTCATTTCCACAATATTAATGTATTTAAGTGTTCTTTGGAGTATCATTAGATGTTTTGGCCTTGGAGACTGAAGCAAGTAATTTTTCTCTTCAGGAGGAAAGCTACTTTATGAATTATATCCATATTATCCTATACTATTATAACAGATACACCGATTTCCACATTCAACTGCTAATATTTAATTTTCCAATAATATGTTTTCACAGTCTGCCCTGTGGTTTCATTTGACGTGCCTCCTGATGTTAAATTTTATTTTGGATACAAAAACAGCTTGTTTTTAGCAGCTTGTATTTGTCTCATAAATGGGACTGTGAGTGTTTTGCGCAGTGAAATTGCGACCACAGTTGAACTGCGGATACCGCTGCATCTATTTTTAGCTTTAATTGTGAATATTAAGCAAAAGGCGGCCGTACACAACCGGAGGAGATTAGACGGGGAGTCGCTTTTAAAAAAAATTATTTGCATGTTTGTCGTGCGGTGTCGTTAATGGTGTTTGCTGGGAACGTTTCCTCCTGAGGGATTGCAAAAGAAAACTCATTTTAGTGTTTTGTTTTCTTGTTGTAAACTAATCAGTATGTTTCCAAAGAATAGGGAGTTACTGACATTTTCCTATATGGAGCCAATTCTCTAGGTATTTGCAGGGGTTAAGAAGCACTTAAATGCTAAATGTATCCAAATTGAGTCTAAATGATTCAGACGGAAGGTCTAGTCTTAAATGTTAAATGAGTTAACGAAGGGACCGTTATGTTAGGAATAAATGCTAAGGGTCTGATGTGATCCTCTAATACATCAGCCGGGCCCTGCAGTTGTGTGTGTGTGTGTGTGTGTGTGTGTGTGTGTGTGTGTGTGTGTGTGTGAGAGAGAGAGAGATACAGTTTAATATATGCAACATTCAATCACCATTTTCCCCAGTTAAATGGTAATGTCTGCGAGGAATTTCACAGATATCCGACCTACCTTGTGTAGGTGAAATAGGGGTTAAACTTGCAGCTATTTATTTTATTTTTACTTAATTTAATTAATTTATTTATTTATTTTAATTTTATTTTTTAATACTTTATTTAAATTAGTATTATTTATTTAAATTTGTATTATTATTATAATTGTAATATTTTTATTTAAATGATTTTATTTTCATTTGTTGTTGTTGTAATATTTTTATTTAAATATTTTTATTTATTTTTTAAATTTAATTTAAATGTTATTATTGTTAAGTAAGAGACCAGCATCTATTTATTAACGGTTTTAAATATGAAATATTTTGCTTTTTTCCTTGTATGTAACCACACATGAGAGCTATGTTTCAAAATAACAACATAATTCAGTAATTCAACATAATTCAATTAGGCAAACATTTGTTTCCTGCATAGTTTGTAAAGAAAATGTCCTGTCTGTACTTGTTCTAGCTCATGTTTTTTTTTGTTTGGTGCACATATGTGGGCTCTTATCGCAGCAGGTGGTGTTTTATTGTGTGTGAGTTTTTACCGTGTCTCAGAGGTCAGTGAGAAACTCTTTCTTTAAGAATATATCAAATATGTTTGGTAGCACTTCCTGGATTGTTCAATCAGATTTTTTCAGCTGTAAGCGATCACAACTTTTGTCTGATTAGTTTTAGTAACTCATTTGTCTTTTTTTTCTACGTCAGCATTGCTTCAGCTATCGTTTAACGTCTGGTCCATATACAGATCCTCTAGTCTGAATGAAAGAGACGGTTCTAGGACTTCCTGTTCCCTTTCAGCACAGTGAAGCACAACACAAAATGCACATACTAACATCCAGTACATGATGTGAAACTGGATGTCTCTTATTTTAGACCTAACACGCTTACGCAAGGTCATGACAGCCAATCATAACTGAAAGTCTTTTGAGGTTTTCTTCTCCTCTGATCTAACTCATGTCACGATGAACCCAAACCCAAATTTCTCAAATTAGGCCTACAATTCTTCTTTTTCAAACTTTTTTTTTCACCTACATATTTGATGCTGATATATATTTAAAATAACTTGACAATTAAATCTGTGCGTTTTTGAAGGTAAATTAGCGTTAAATTTAAGTTTAATAACTTAAAGGGATAGTTCAAAATTCTGTCATTACTTACCCTCATGTCGTTCCTTCAGAACACAAATAAAGATCTTTTTGATGAAATTGAGATCTTTCTGTCCCCTATGCAACTGACACTTTGATGCTTCAAAAAGTTCATAAAGAGATAAAAAAATAAACCGTTTTAATTGAGCGGTCTAGTCCAAATTTTATGAAGAGACAATCGCTTAATATGATGAACATATTAAATTTAGGCTTTTATTCACATATACAAATTCATCAACTCATACATCAGTTGTGTTAAACGGAAGCTCAAGCATGTTCACTTGTGAGAACCAATGAGGTTCATTCTTGTGTTACGCAGCACGTTTGAGCTTCAGCAAGAACCAATGAGGTTCATTCTTGTGTTACGCAGCACGTTTGAGCTTCAGCAAGAACCAATGAGGTTCATTCTTGTGTTACGCAGCACGTTTGAGCTTCAGCAAGAACCAATGAGGTTCATTCTCGTGTTACGCAGCACGTTTAAGCTTCAGCAAGAACCAATGAGGTTCATTCTTGTGTTACGCAGCACGTTTGAGCTTCAGCAAGAACCAATGAGGTTCATTCTTGTGTTACGCAGCACGTTTGAGCTTCAGTAAGAACCAATGAGGTTCATTCTCGTGTTACGCAGCACGTTTAAGCTTCAGCAAGAAGCAATGAGGTTCATTCTCGTGTTACGCAGCACGTTTGAGCTTCAGCAAGAACCAATGAGGTTCATTCTCGTGTTACGCAGCACGTTTAAGCTTCAGCAAGAAGCAATGAGGTTCATTCTCGTGTTACGCAGCACGTTTAAGCTTCAGCAAGAAGCAATGAGGTTCATTCTCGTGTTACGCAGCACGTTTAAGCTTCAGCAAGAAGCAATGAGGTTCATTCTTGTGTTACGCAGCACGTTTGAGCTTCAGCAAGAACCAATGAGGTTCATTTTCGTGTTACGCAGCACGTTTGAGCTTCAGCAAGAACCAATGAGGTTCATTTTCGTGTTACGCAGCACGTTTGAGCTTCAGCAAGAACCAATGAGGTTCATTCTCGTGTTACGCAGCACGTTTGAGCTTCCGCAAGAACCAATGAGGTTCATTCTTGTGTTACGCAGCACGTTTGAGCTTCAGCAAGAACCAATGAGGTTCATTTTCGTGTTACGCAGCACGTTTGAGCTTCAGCAAGAACCAATGAGGTTCATTCTTGTGTTACGCAGCACGTTTGAGCTTCAGCAAGAACCAATGAGGTTCATTCTTGTGTTACGCAGCACGTTTGAGCTTCAGCAAGAACCAATGAGGTTCATTCTTGTGTTACGCAGCACGTTTGAGCTTCAGCAAGAACCAATGAGGTTCATTCTCGTGTTACGCAGCACGTTTGAGCTTCAGCAAGAACCAATGAGGTTCATTCTTGTGTTACGTATCATGTTTGTGCTTCAGCAAGAACCAATTAGGTTTGTTCCCATGTAACTGGTCCTACTTGGGATTCATACCAAGGACGCTAAAGACCGCAGCCACTAGCGCGCCCCTCGAGGCCAGTGGAGTGAGGTTAACACGCTCAGCTCTTACTGGCCTACGTCCATTACACTCACAAGCAGGTTTGGTTGAGCTTCTGTTTGTGTTCGTTGATCAAGGCCTAAATTCAATCAGTTCATCATATTAGTCACTTCAGAAAATTTGGACTAAACCGCTCAATTCATATGGATTAGTTTTACGATCTCTTTAGTTGGGCAGTATCTCTTTATCTCTATAGTGGGACTGTTGTGGCCTAATGGTTAGAAAGTCTAACCCCTAACCCCCAATCAGTCCCCAGGTTCCGGGTGTGCGTATACATGGTTTGCAGTGTGTTTACTACTCACTACTCCTAAAGGTAGGGACACACCAAACCGACGCCAAAGAACTAGCGCTGATGAAAGCCGACTGTGTTGTTGCCTCACGTTTTTTTTGCACACACACGAGAGAACTACAGCCGACTGTCAGCTAGCATGCGCGTTCTGTGCCTGCGTGTAAATGATACAACTGTCCATTTCTGCAGATATATTTGTCATTCAAAATGGGAAACAGGTTGCAGATACACAAACCGTAAACAAAGCAGTGCGTGCTTACCGTTTTGAATATCAATCCTGCTAAACACTTTCTTTATTCCACTCCGCTCATGTGAATATTGAAATATTCGCCAAGGAACGCTCAGGTAAGATGACGTAACATTAGAACAGCCTTCTATCTGTATCGTTTTGACTTCTTTGCTCGCTGTTTTGCTTTTATTCTCGTGCACTGACTCGTTCACTAAGCTGAACAGCCAATCAGAGTTCCCTCTTTCACCGACGGCCCAACGCCCCAAAAAACATACTTCACGTCACTATTTTTATGAACTTTTTGAAGCATCAAAGTGGTAGTTGCGTAGCTGTCAATGGAGGGGGAGAAAGCTCTCCAATTTCATCAAAAAATATCTTCATTTGTGTTCCGAAGATTAACAAAAGTGAGGGAAACATGAGGGTGAGGAATTAATGACAGAATTTTCATTTTTGGGTGAACTATCTAGCCTGGCTAACGTCAGACCTCGTCTCATTGAGACGTGGTCTGGGAACCACATGTTCATTTTCTCGTATTTGAGGCGTGATTTACGAATGCCCAGAGCCGTTTATTGGGCGCTACGAATGTCTATCAAATGCGCCTGTACGTAGCTCATAGCCAATCGTTTCAATTATACCAGATGACGTATGTAGAGCGACAGAAATTCGACGAGGAAGAAGACGATGGGTCAGAGATTTGTGTACACGATGGCGTTCAGCGACTATTGCCGTTTGTGCAAGACAAACATGAGGATAGAAGGTATATATGGACACTCTACAGACATGTTTTTATCGAAAAAACCACAGAGTTTATCCGAGACATCGTCATCGTCTTGCTGCTCCCTCCCCGTTCTGTGATTGGTCCCCTCGCTGTTTCCTTAAAAAGTGTGCATCACAGCTCTCTAAATGTTCTAATTGATTAGACATCAGTTTGAGGACGCAGGAAGTTCACCCTGTGTTTACACTGAGGTTACAGCGCCGTCTTCTGGCAGCATTTAGCTAGTGCGTTTAAGATTTCAACACATTCAAACCACGTCTTAAAGTGATAGTTCGTCCAAAAATGAAAGTTCTGTCATCATTTACTCACCCTCAAGTTGTTCAAAACCTGTATGAGTGTCTTTCTTCTGTTGAACACAAAAGAAGATATTTTGAAGAATGTCAGTAACCAGACAGTTGACGGTAGCCATTGACTTCCATAGTTTTTTTTTTCTAATATGGAAGTCAATGGCTACCATCAACTGTAATGATCAAAATGCTGTACCGTCAAAATGCTGATACCTCTGTGCTTTTGTTACAGGTTTAACACTGTAAGGCTTGTACAGAAAAGGAGGGCAACGTACAGGTGGGTTTCATGTGTTTATACAACTTCATATGCAAAAATATACAGTAATCTGCTGCTCTGATTACCTGGTTTCTATACTTTGCATTTGTTGGTGAGTTGAGTGGAGGTAATTCTGTTTGTGGATGCATGTCAGTTATCAACTGTGGCGCGTTTTAGTGAATGTCCACCAGAGGGAGGCAGAGGGTTGCTAATCGCACTGAGTTTGTAGGTATTCCAACATCACCTTTTACTCTCGTTCTGCCTTAAAATGTGTATCGGTTTTTTCCTTCTCTTTGTGTACATATACACATCAGAGACTGAATTATTTGACTGTATTTGCAAGAACCTTCAGCATTTAGTATAAGACCGCTTTTCTGAGTTTTTTTTACACACAAATCCAAATTAATATCAAAGAATATTCATGGTTACAAAGAAACCTTATATTTTTTCATTAATTTTAATGAAATTGATTAAATACAATAACTTTTCCATGCATTTAAAATTAATTAATTAATTTATAAATAAATAAATGTATTATTTATTTATGTAAAAAGTATATTTAATTTAGATTTATTTAATTTTAATGAAAAATGTCATTTTAAATTTTATTATTTATTTTTATAATCACCCCAACTTGGTGAAATTAAAGATATTTACTGAAGGTTTATTAAATAATGGTCTAAAAAAAGAACACATTGTTTTATTTTATTTAATGACAAATAAATTCAATACTATTTTTCATTAATTGTATAATAAAATTAATCAATACTATATTCAATAAAATATTATTATATGTTATTATAGTAAACCGTCTTAATTAACATTAAATGTAAATAATAAATAAATTATTATAATTATTTAAATTTTAGTAAAATGTAATTAAATATATTTCTTTTAAAAATGAATCATACTTTTTAAAAAAATCTTATTGAAAAATATGACTATTAATACTAAAAATCGTCAAATAACAAGTACTTCTGTTGAAGGTAAATGGTGTTCTGTAAGCTTCTGACTAAGGAAAAAAGCTGAACTGACAGTGACATGAGGGAGTGACTAGTAGAGTTCACAGCAGGTACATCCCACCATCAGCCCTATAACAGTCCCGTCAGCCCTCCCTCTCAACAGAGCATCACTCCTGCTCTCCTCCTCCCTCTCGTTCCCTCCGTCTCACCCCTCACTCCAGAGAGACAGAGATCCTGTGATTCCCTATGGCTCAGTGTCAGAGCTGCTCTCAAAGCATGGGCGCGTATTACTGCCTCGTTCGCAGGAGGTTCAAGAGAAGACGCAAAAAACGATCCGAACGCAAAGGTAAACTGTTTGTTTTTCCACATAAAGGCTAAATCACTTTGAGCCGCTCTGGATCTAAGTTCTGAAATGTAAACATTCGTAAATGTTTACTGTAAACATTTGGCACTTGTTATTTTATTTTGTTTTGCTAGATGTATTTGTTTCAACTACATATAAATAAATAATCCTTTAAATGACTGTTTATTTTGTGATGTGTAGATTTTTGTTTGCGGAAATTGTCCATTAGTATTGTTTGCGTCGCTTTTATTTGCGATTTGTTAATGTCGATAGTAGTTAAACAAGGTTCAGGGACAAGGAAAGTTTTTAAATCACTTTTTAAATGTTTAAAATTGTGATTTGCGAGGCTGGAAAAATAATATAATTCTAAATAGTTTTTCTCTTGATAATAAAAAGTTGTTGTGCAGCGAACATATTTATTTTGAGTTGAGTATACTTGATTTCTGTTTGTACCACAAATTGTTGTTTATTATTTTCAGTACATTTTATCGGCATCAATAACGCAAATAAAAGTTAAATGTGATTCCAACTGCCATGAAAATTATTATTTATTTATTTTTAAATCAATTAAATTTCTATTAAATTAATATAAATATTCAAGCCACTAGTAAATTTTTAATAAATAATAAATACCTTTACATTTTATAAAATGTTTTTAAGTTTAATCTTTTTATTTAGTCTAAGTTTAGTCTATTTTTATTTTGGTGAATATAAAATGACTTTTTAAAAATCCAGTAATGTATTAATGGAAAAGCCCTGGAAATTCAATGGACAAAAGATGTTTGAAGAAGTTCAAATAACTGTTAGTTACAATAGCAAGTCTCAGACTAGTACTTGCATTATTTCTACCTGGTGTGTTTTAGCTGTCATCCGTTATTTTCCCCTGCGTCTTGCCCTTAGACGAGGTTGGTAAAAGCTCATGTACTGTTTCTCTCTCTCTCTCTCTCTCCCTCTTCTTGTGACTGTCGTGTCGGTGCTGAAGGCGGAAGATAGCAGGTTCAATTCAGACAGCTCCTCATGTGTGAAGTTTAATCCGTCTCATTAGAACGGCCACTTCACGCTGCTAATCTCTCACCATGGTTACGCCGCCAATCCAGTCCAGTGCAGCCGCGAGTCCAAAGATGAGCAATTGAGTTAGAATTAAGATAAAAGATAACCTTTTAATTCACTTCCGCAGATATGTGATGCTTTGATGGACCGACGTCCTTCCTGAGATATTAATAAGCAGTTGTTTAAGTATGAAACTAACTTTGCCTTTTGATATGATCTTGCCTTTGTTCCCCTTTACGGCAATGACTTCTTTGGTGGTTAAGCAAATGATTTCGCAGCTGAAATGATATTAAGCAGGGACGGGAATCACAAGTAATGGCATGGTTTGATTCGTTTGAACGATTTAGATACCTTAACGATGATTCTTTTAGTAGTTTTGAGGGAGAAAGAATGTGGAAATGTTTATTCTTATTGCATTTATAACCCTCAGAACCCTGTTTTCAGATTATGGGAATTTCACATTTTTCAAGTCTTCCGGTTCTAAAGGCAAATTGAATGGATAAAGTGTAATGATGATTTTTACTAAACGAATTGACCCGATCACATTTATTGTATAAAGAAATGCAAAAACGTTAGCAGCAACAAAAAAATGCTATACATATATATATATTTTATTACTTTATTATTTATTTTGGCGAATTTATAATTTCTACTGAAATGGTTTTGAAGAAGATGGTCTTGATTTCTTTGGAAAATACTGCTTACAATCTTTTTTTTTTTTTGGACAATCGGTTGACTGCTCTCTATCCTAATCCTAAAGCAAGGATTGCAGACATTCTGCCATCGGCTGGGTGAAAATACACACACACACACACGGGAAGTTATTCGCTTTTGGATGCCTGGTTGAAAATATAAAATTTTAACAGAAATGGGGCACAGCAAATTAGATAAACATGGTTACTTATGCGTTTCTACACCCTGTGCCATCGTCTCTCATGCTCAAACATGGAGATAAAAAAACCCATTTCCTCTAGACCAAGTGTAGTGGAGTGAAGTCCTGGGGGACGGACTGTGAGTTTAATCTACTGGAGGGGGGAATAAATTCAACATTAGCTCAAGCGGTTCAGGTTTGACCAGCCGAAACCGAGACCGTGTCCAGTCCACCTGTCTCCTCCTCTCACTTTCACCCTCTCTCCCCCTTTTCTCTTCTGATGGACTTTGCGATAAATCCCTCTCCGTGGCATGTGGTCTGTTCTGGAGCTTTGCTGATAAAGTGTGTTATCTATCCCACCTGTTCTCATCTGTAACATCAGTGGCACCTGTGTTTGCTCCTTTAGACACTCCTTCATGCATTGAGGATAGTGGTGGCTTTTCACTTCTTTTTTTTTTTTTTTAGAGGTTTGCTCCTAGTTTACCCAAACATAAAAAAGTTATGTTGTATAATCGCCCTCATGGCATTCCAAACCGGTATGACTTGCTTTCTTTTGTAGAACACAAAAGAAGATATTTTGAACAATGTTTCAAGTGTTTTTGTCCATATAATGGAAGTCAATGGGGTCCAAAACAACATCACAGTGGACCCCATTGACTTGTATGGAGATGATGAGATAAAATGACATAAAATGACATGAGGGTGACTGAAAGAATTTATTTTCCTTTTTGAGTGAATGTAACAGTGAATTTTATTAGATATTATACATTGTAAACTCGGAAAAATGCAACTGCCACCCCAAACTCACAAACTCATTGTCTCAGTGTGTCTGACTCCATTTTCCTAGCTCTCTTTCTATCTCATTGTTGGCGTGTATGTCTCAGTACATGTGCGTTAAATTATGAAATAGCTTGATTAGCTTTACGAATTGACACACAGCCCTGCTGCTGCCCGTCGAGTCCCTATGGAGTCGGCACTAAACGAATGCTGTCATAAAAATTTTACTGGTCATGTGGTGAAGACATGGCAATACTGGCAGATGCGAATTGTCTAAAAGATGGCAAGCTTTATTTGATGACTTGCAGTTATCATTGTAAACTCCAAGTTTAAAGAGGCTATGACACATTTGCAAAGCTCAGCAATGACATTATATTGGATGCATAATTTTTTGCTGCTTTATCAGTAATGTTGTTGAATTATATATATATATATATATATATATATATATATATATATATATATATATATATATTAATGTTTTAATTTGTGAATATATTATGTATTATGTAGTAACTCGTGTTGATCTGTCACTAATATAATTATTTTTGCTTCCACAGGGATCATCAGCAAGACAATGAATGATGGTAGGGAAAATATAGTGTGTCTATTAAAAATACATGTAAAATTTTCATGCATTTTTTATTTAACTAATCTGTCAAATATTGCATGTTCAATTTGATGCACTTTATTGTTTAAAGAAGCTCTGGCCATAAAGCAGCACTTTAAACACAACACATTTCTAAAGACCGCTTTCTGAGACTTCATATGTTCAGTTTTTTTCAGTGACCTAGGAAATCGTAAAATAACTTGTAGGGTTGAATTCAAGTTTCCACTCAAGGAAACGTTTTTCACCCGATGTAATTTCTGCCTCACTAGTGTCACCAAACGGAAAACCCATGATATTTTTAAACAGGTTTACTTAACATTGTACCTCTCTGCCATTGGTCAGCCAAACATATAGCCACACCCCAAACTCACACCATTGGTTGAGCCGAAACAAAGCAATGTTTGGTGCAGAATAATAGACAACTGATTTGAAGGAGTTAGCATTTCTGTTTTGTAATGCTTGGCTTTACCTTTAATCCAAGACAAATCATATTAGTTGTGGACCGTAATACCTTATAGGCTGACTCTGAAAGTTTGTTTCTTTACTTTTGCTGACACTTGGAGAGAATCAGGCCAAGTGTCTTTCTCTATCTGCACAGGAACAGAGTGAAAGTCTGTTCACACTCCCAACACGCACACCTTTCTCTGTCCAGATCTCTCTTTCTATCCCTATCTGCATTTCTTCAGCTCTCCCTTTGGTCTCTCTCACTCCCATAGTGTTTCCTGATGAGCTGGAGGGTCGTAGAGCTGAGGTATTGCTCGCGTTCAGGCTGCGTCTTATGATCGTACATCTAACCCTTCACTCAGAAAGACCCGCTGTGCATTTAAAGCTGGCTGCTCTCCGTGGTACTGAATTCATCTTTCTTAGCCCGCAGCTCTCCATGGTGCTGAACAAGTGGCATTTAATGCAACATCCCGTGCTGTTTTAAAGCACCAAATGCAGTTTCCAACATGCTAAAAGTGTCTGCAATGCCATTTCAACTCAGTAATGCCTGTCGCTAATAGCTGATATCTTAAACGCTCTGTTAAGAGAGCCAAGTGTTGTTGTTTTTTCAACTTTAAGAGTGATGAAGTTTACAAGTTCAAGTCGAAAGTTCAGTTTCAGAGTCACAAGCAAGTTTAGAGATCACTGCATACAGTTTGACTCCAATTTGACTGAAAGCGAGAAGAAAAATTGTGGTAAAAGAGACGATAATTATAAGATTAAAACAGATGTTGAATGGTGAGTGATGTCGGCTAATTCAGCGACACCGCTAATGTGCCAGGCGTCACACTGTGAGAAATGTTTCCTATTATTCCACGGGCTTTCATTTCCACGAGGTTTGCCACAGCTAACCCTTCTTTTATGGCATTTTACCGTCGTCAACATCAATCGGTGGTCGCCATCAACGAGCAGGTGCACTTATCTCAGAGTGCAATGTGGACCGATTTCGCATTCAGAATATATGATTTTATACAACTACCAACACCTTATTTTCCAGTTCTTGCATGCATAATGTTTCCTAAGAGGAAGCTCTTTTGATTTCGTGTTTGTTCACCTGAAACGTTTTCTCAGCTCAGTCCGGCATCAAATGGGACATTTCGGAAAGATTGAAAACTTGAGATGACAGGAAATAAAATGGTGTTTATGTCTTGAGTGTCGGTATATCGGCTTTAAAAAGCTTCTGTTGAAGTGCCTGCACGTCACTCGCTTTAATAGCTTTCATGATTTATCGAGCTTCTCAGGCTTGTTTATCACAGAGTCTCTTATCGACTGTATCCACTTCACTCAGCCCCTTCAAAGACTCATACTGATGGCCGTATCCTCATTCAAGCCAATCCGCACAGACACTTTCATATCTCCCTGCCTTTGGATTCGGTTATTTTGTTTCTGCCAATATTTGTTTCAAAAGATTTCATAAATGTTGCTACAGAGGTGTGGCGAAGCTTGAGAATGAGAGAAAAGTGACTGTAAAATATATTCTGCTATTCTTTTTTTTCCTCATTGATGTTGCTCCTAACCGGTATGACCTCGGTTTTTAAAGCATGTTCAAGTATTAGATCCAATAAACGGAGAACTGTTCCTCCCCAACAGACGTCTAATTCTTCTGAACTTGTTTCTTGCCTCAGCTCGAGTGCCAAAAGTGACTGTTTTCTCAAAGTGTCTCTTTCCCTGATTCATTAGGGGAATGTTAGCATTTAATTGGGCAATAATTGCACCTGCACATTAGTTGTCTCCCGTCATTAAAGCTGGTTAATTAGCCTCATTAAGGGAGCAGGCGGAGGGTGTAAGTGGGAACAGATGACTTCAGTAAGCAGAAATCATGATCAGAGATGAATTTTAAATGTCCTTCCTTTCGATTCTCTGTAATAGGAGCCAGTGGGCGGCCCAGGGGCCAGCAGAAGTTCTGCAATCTGGATGTGGATGAGGAGAAACACATAAGTGAGTGTTTTGTCATTTTTTCCTTATCTTCCTCCTCCAACCTGGAAATTCATATGTGGATAAATTCTCTTATGTGGAAAGATGTTTCAGTTTCAACAATGTTCAGATTTTGCGTTATTAAAAGAGTTGCAAAGGGCGCCAATATTTTTGGCACAAACTGCATTTGTTTGTAAGTGGAAGATGGGAAGGAGTATCCTCAAGACCTATTTAGATATTCCTGTCTCTAATTCTACGTTCAGCATGGTATCTTTTCGTTCATCAGTTCTTGTTATGGCTGTGGCAGTTACCACAAATTTTCCATGTGCATTGAGATTGGTGCCTATGTGGGAAATAAATAGTGAACAGTCATAAATAGTATTGCTATAATTTATAATTTGGGGAAAAACTGGGACAACACGGTATTACGATAATCACAAATACTCCGCGTGTAGGAACGTCAGTGCTGACCGCACATTTTACAAAATAAGGTATTTGTCAATAGCCATGTTTCATTTAAAAGTTATGAATTTGACTTGTGCGCAAAATTGGAATATCGCATAATACATTAGCGAATAAAGCACCGTTTCCATCCAGTGAGCCGAAGAGAATAAAATCGCCATTTCCTGTAAACCTGGCATTTCCCCTAAATGACTGCCGCCTCAGAGCGCACAGACGAAACGCAATAAAGCTATCTTGCCTTCGTAGGCGGATGCCTGCTGTTTGGGAACGCAGTCGTGTAAGACAGTTCTGGGAGGTAATTATACTGAACCACTTTGACGACAGACTTTGCTCAGGCATTTCAGAACAACCAAAACGACATTTCAGATGCTGTGCAACGAGAACGGTCCGCTTTTGCCGTCCCATCGCAAAGTCACGTCTTTTTTGATGCGCATCGAGGAATTTATTCGGTAAATGTGTTTCCATCGTAGTTTATGCGCATGTTTATGCACAGCCAATGACGCTCAGGATCTGTTGTCAAAGTCTTTGCTGTTGCGTACCAAATCCTCCGCCATCGTCTTGTCAGTCATTTCTCCTTACTCTTGTCACGTGATAATGAAATCTGACTCCTGCTGCACTGTGATGCGACTCTGCAGCTTGTGCTAAATGGAGCATTGAAGCGTCCGTAAATTGTAGCGCCCATTGTCCAACTGAACTAAAAGGTTATTATTTTTATAAAAAAGCAAAGTGACAGTGTCGGAGGCCAAGTAATGTAATCGGTGTACAGAACAGCGGATGTACACGAATAGCGGATGTACACGAATAGTGACAGCCCTTGAATTCTGCTCTCTTCTGCTGGTGTTCCGCTCTATCAGTGAGATCCTGTTACGTATTTTCCACTTGATTGTTGTCTTTGAGGGTACTGTGCACTAGTTCACAGTCTGTAGGGGACATGGTCAGGAATGCCCAGGAGGACAAGTTGTAGACAGGCAGTGGAGTGGAAAAGTGAAGTGAAGGTTGTTGACAACTCTGAAATTGGAGTGTGATGATTCAGTCTGGTGAGGATTATAAACTCTCACACTCCAGCAGAATACCTGTGTGTAGTTTTGAAGCATTATTTTGGGTTAATGGTTGTGTTTAAACGGTTTTGTTTGAAGATTCATCCAAAGGTTTATGAATAGGGTCTTCAAGGTAAGGAGATGGGATTGCACCTCAAGATTGACCATTGATTCCTGTACGTCTCAACCTTCAACCCTTCCAGTAGATCTCTGTCAGTCTCTTTCTGACACTGATTTGACATGATAAGCTCCTGAATCAAAAGGCAGAGTTACTTTATCTGGACATCATAGGTTTGTTTAGCATGGATGAAAACCACAACCTGGACAGATTATGAAAGAAGCCATTGGGGATCCATGAGGATTAGACTAGAAACAACCACGGCCACGATTGTTCGACAATGATGCTCAAGAAGCACAGGTAAACACAAGAGCCAGACTTGCCGTTGTGCAACTGAACGAGATGAGGACCAAAGTACAAACTGTTGTCTCAGATGGGGCCTGACTGTAGAAGTCTGTTTTCATGACTGTAGAAGTTAAAGGACAGCTGTTTGTAGGAAGGGACAGCATGAAGAAAAAAATGCAGCCAAAAATGCCTTGCATACTTTACAGATTCCCAGTGAAACCGAGGCTCACTTCTCCATGGCATTGCCACACGCTACTTCAAGCCATGTAGACTTTCCTGACCTGCTGCTAAATACACTGCCGCTGCCTGATGTCCTCCAGACAGTGCCAAAAATGATGTGACAATCCTAAACAATCAAACTAAAGTGCAAACTTTTGGTGGAGAGTGGCCAGAGCCACAGCAAACACAGCTTTTTGTCCACTAATGGGACTTTATAGTAGCGAGAAAGGGATACTCCTTAGATTGATCTCAACAGTCTAAACCTGAGTAGTATTGTACTGCAGGATGTTTTAAGTTTCTGCTCATGTCCGCATGATAACCGGTTGCGATTTATATATATATTTTTTTGTAGCTTGCGGTTCCTCATCATACAGGTCAAGTTTTTGAATACTAAATTTACACTGACATGTAATCGTGGGCGGTCATGCATTTAATAGTTGCAGAGTGAGCAAAAATGCTTTAATAGTAGATTGAACTTGATTTTTCATGATATGACCTGTTTAATGTAATAGTGTGTAATATTATGTAAAACATTTACCTGCATAATTGTTAGTGTTGTTTGCCATTGATTTTTAGAAGATAACAACATTTAAATCGAGTTACAGGGACATGAATAAATCTTTTGAAGTTCTTGCACCGAAGTTGCTCACTCTCCGGACATCACAGGTTTGTGTAGCTACCTGTGTACATCCTCCACCAAAGATTCCAGGAACAACCAAAGTCATGTCCACTCCACTTTCCAAGAGCCTGGAAAGTTTTGGTCTGGCCTAAACATTCTGTGACGCAACTTGATGAGGTACAGGCCCAACGCAGAAGAACACCAAGATAAATGCAGCGGAAAATGCTTGCACTCTTTACAGTTTCCCAGTGCATCTGAGGCTCGCATCACCACAGAATGCACATCACTAATCAGAAATTTGGGAAGACCATAATGACACTTCGGCAGCAAAAATGACACGATTGTCCCAAATGAGCTTCAATTTGGATTAAACTGATATCTGATACTGACCTTCTGTTAGCACTGTGTATTTCAGTAGTTTCTTGTCTCTGTTTTCTCTCCTATAAATGTATTTTTCCTGAGCACCAAATGGAGTAACTTGTGCTTTTACTGCAGGATGTTATAAATGAGAATTTACCCTCATTTCCATCAGCTTTGGCAACTGGTTGGTTTGATGTTACTTGTTTTGGTAGTTTTGCTTCTTTCCTGTGACATATTATATAGATATTTATCACATTTTCTGTTGGAAATTGTGTAAATATCTAGAGTGTGCTTTAAGTATGATCTTAAAATGTATTTATTGTCATATTAACAAGGTAATTAGCTCTCCATCTGTAGTTAAAAATGCTTCTAAAAGCAATATTAATATTTTTAAAACCATATTAATATTGTCTTGATGTTACATTTTTTAGATCGACTTTTACGATTGTATCATTTCCATCCAGTTACAAAGAAAGATGAAAGAATCTCTAAATTTTACATTTACAAGGTCCTGCACCGAAGGCATTGTAAGTTACTCTCTCTGGACATCACAGGTTCGTGTAGCATGGACGTTAAAGAAAACCGCAACCTGGACAACCTCTCCTCCAAGGAAGCGCTGGGGGAGGGGCCTCACGTAGCCAATGGGAGTGCTCGGGGATTGAGCAGGAAACGCCCACTGGAGGAGGGCAATAAAGGCCACGGACACTCCAAATTCCGCCCCAAGAAGCGCAGGAAACCGCAAGGGCCGGTCTTGCCGAAAAATGCTCTCATGCAACTGAATGAAATCAAACCGGGACTGCAGTATAAACTTCTGTCGCAGACGGGGCCGGTACATGCACCCGTGTTCGTTATGACCGTCGAAGTTAACGGACAATTGTTTGAGGGCTCCGGCCCAACAAAGAAGAAAGCCAAACTGAATGCAGCCGAAAAAGCGTTGCGCTCATTTGTTCAGTTCCCCAATGCATCCGAAGCTCATCTCGCGATGGGTCGCACGCTGACCGTTAACACAGACTTCACCTCAGATCAAGCTGATTTCCCAGACATGCTTTTTAACGGTTTTGAGACGCCCGCACAGCCTGATGAACCCTTCTACCTGAGTCTCGGCAGCAATGGGTCTCTCTGCTCTCTAAACAAATACCCTCTCTATGTGACTCTGAAAAGCAACAACAGGTTACATCCTCCTCTCCCACTACCCCCTGCACTCACAACGCCCCCTACAGGCAGTGGCAAGAATGCTGTGATGATCCTAAATGAGCTTCGGCCGGGACTGAAGTACGAGTTCGTGGCTGAGAGCGGTGAAAGCCATGCCAAGAACTTCATAATGGCAGTTACCGTGGATACGCAGATGTTCCAAGGTTCCGGCCGGAATAAAAAACTGGCGAAATCGAGGGCAGCCCAGGCGGCATTGTCAGGTCTCTTTAACATGCAACTGGACCAGACGCCATCTCGACAGCCAATCCCCAGAGAGGGACTTCAGCTACACCTGCCTCAGGTGAGAACTGTGTACCCCGTTTTTTTTATTAGGGGTTGTCATTTACAGTACTTTCCCCTTTGACATGACCAACACACAGCAGCTAAATACACTCTTCTGAAATAACTTTTTCATTTAATGTTAAATGGTTACAATGTCAAAATGACCTGTCAAAACTACCTCATATAATGGGCTAAGACTACGATGCACATAACTGACTACGCCATAAATGAATTCAGTTCATTTCTATAAGACCACATACATTGGACCCCTCTGCATTTTATCATGCTTGATATTGAAAAAGCAATTTTAATGCGATTAAATGCTATGCTTCGGTAGCTTTGCTTAACCATCATTTGTCCTTTATAAAGCTTCTGCCAGTCTTCATTTAACAATTTTAATTAAATCAGAATCTACACACGAACGTTTCAGTTGGATTTCAGATGAAGTCAAGCATTAAACCTTTAATCGGTGCGCCAGTGTACACAGCATTATTTACACATTAGCTAATCCTGTTCATAATCCCTCCCATTCCCCCTTGATAACAACCGAAGAGAATAAACAGAATCTTAATTAAAATCAGATACAGGAGCACTTCTCAAACAAGAAAACGCATCACTCTCACCTTTCTGTCTAAAGAGATCTTTCAGTAAAAGTCTTGTCAGTCAAGCAATTCATTTCTTTTGAGATCGAGCATTAAAGACGTGTTTTGTCAGCCATTTTCAAATGGAACGTGCTCCGTTTAAAAGTAACAACTTCATGTATTGTTTTGAATTTGGAATTTACATAAATACGTTGTACGTTTTGATAAGAGATGTTTGTACAGTTACGGTTGTGGGTTCCACAGGTCCTCGCAGACGCTGTCTCTCGTTTGGTTGTGGAAAAGTTCAGCGAGCTGACGGACAACTTCACGTCTCCACATGCACGGCGGAAAGTCCTTTCAGGTGTTGTCATGACAACCGGTAAGCACAATGCACACTTCTGATAGGAACGTTGATTTAGAAAGATGTTCTCTTCGGCTAATTCCCGTCGGCCATTTTATCAGGTACGGATGTGAAGGATGCTCAGGTGATTTGTGTCACCACGGGAACCAAGTGTATAAACGGAGAGTACATGAGTGATCGAGGACTAGCTCTTAATGACTGCCATGCTGAGATCATCGCACGCCGTTCCCTCCTCAGATACCTGTACAGTCAGCTGGAATACTTCCTCAGGTGACGCGCACACACACACGTCCATCTCTTACGTCTTATAAAATGCAATAATGTATTTTTATTGAATTATATATAAATTTGCTATATATATATATTTGCATGCTGTTATGTAACGGCAGTCAGTTTATTGTTAATTTAATGTGGTTAAAATTATAGTATGTAATAAATGCATAAATTATAAATACATATTTAAATTATAAATATTTATAAAAAAAATTGAAATAATATAATTTTTGGGTGCTTGCAAAACTGTCTAATAATGATTTATTTTGTAATCATTAAGAATTAACATCATTCACACTAGCCTGTGGATATGCAAAATTATTTTATGTGTGTTTAATCAATTAGACATGATCTTTTATTCACTGTGAAATAATAAATGACAGATTTGATGAGATGGGTGTCAGGCCAAGGACCTATTTTCAATTATAGACATTTCAAAGCCCTTTTAATGGCCTCTGTTGGCATAATAGATCACACAAGTGTGTGTGTGTGTGTGTTTTCTCTGTAGCGACAGCACTGAAGAACATGAGAAATCCATATTCAGATGGTGCAGTGAACATGGCTACCGGCTAAAAAACGATATTCAGTTCCATCTGTATATCAGCACGTCGCCCTGTGGAGACGCCCGGATTTTCTCCCCTCATGAGGCTGCTGCCGAAGGTATGCAATTTTTTATGACGGATGGATGGATTCGCACATTTTGTTGTTGCATTAAAATAAGGACGGGCTTTTAAAAAGTAGTAAACTAAACTCTATTCTCTTTCTTTGTAGATCAGGGTGATCGGCATCCAAACCGCAAGGCCCGTGGCCAACTGCGAACCAAGATTGAGTCTGGAGAAGGTACGATACCCGTTCGTACAAGTAACACCATTCAGACCTGGGATGGGGTCTTGCAAGGAGAGCGACTGCTAACTATGTCTTGTAGCGACAAGATTGCAAGGTATGGTGCCATCAATAGAGAAATTAAGTAGAACTGCGAACCATTAACATTGTTTTCATACAAAATATGTGTTCTCAATTGCCTCTCTCAAATTCATTTACTCTTAAGTCAGCATAAAACGGAAGTGGTGATTTTTCTTCCTTATTGTGACCTATATCCGAATGAAACGGCTTCTCGGACTAGAAAAAAATGTAGGACGGGGCTTGATTTTGTCCATGGGGAATTGACTGGATGGTTGTGGATGATGATGTGCACAGATAAATAATTTATATTAAATACTGCAATATTCCATAAAAAAGGCAAGTGGAAAAGTTGACATGAAACCAACATTTGCAACCTATTTTAATTCCATATGGTGACATATTTCAAGAAAAAAAATAGAGTGGGATTTGTTTTTATCCATCAGGAAATGATTGAATTGTGTGTTTGAAGGGGTGGGATTGAAAAATAAATGTATATTTATATAAAAACATGTTTTATGTGAAATAATGTGCATTGATTAATTTAAAGATCTATATATATATATATATATATATATAGCAAATATTATAATTATGCAAATTAAAAGTTTGTCTTTGCGATAGTTATGAACTTCAGTGGGGGTTTATTTTATTTTGCAAATGTATTTGAATTTGTCCTTTTCATGTTTTAAGCTAAAACCGTTTCTTTTTGATTTCTATCTTTGAAGTATGCACAGTTTAGACATCTTTTTCTATGTAAAACACGGCTGAAGCTTCAGTTGATGATTCGTATTGAGAGAAAAATAAGCTGCTGACATCAGGTGGCCTACTTTTGTGTCGACACCTATCCTTGATCCACTCAATGTAGAACTCTTCCTATGACAGTCTCACTTTTTTCCTGTTGCGTCCATCTCGTTAGCATTCTGTCGCATGCATCCAGCGGCACTCAGAAAGCAGTTGATTGGCTGTCTTCTTGGCTCTGAAACCCCAATCACTTCAGCTCTCTCCAGAGCGGGGGGCTCCCTGGAGCAGGGGCATTTGGACCCTGATTAGGACTCTGATTATGGCCTCCAAAAAACAGCCGTCCTGCTGAGGGAAGCCTGCTGCCGCGAACACATCCGCATGCCTCATGTTGGATGCCAAGAATCCCACTCCAGTTAAACGCGGTCGTTATCATCCAGCTGTGAGCTTAGGCTTTTCGAGAGCTCGGATTTCATGCGTCACCTTTGGAAAAAACTTGTTTTAAAGGCCTTGAAGAAATTACAGTGATTGAGATTATAGACCCCAGGTGTTATTTTTCTGATCATTTCAATGGTTGCCGTAAATGCGTCTCTGTGCTAGTCCTTTTTCTTGAAATCAGGATGTTGTTTCTTTCCTTTGTGGCTTGTTCTGCAACATAAGTATCATGCTGTATGTCCACAGGGGGTGACTCATTTTGAACCGCTTACATACGAAGACTTTAACTTTCCTTCCATCATCAATGAACAAGGTGCACCAGGTGCACACCTGTATTTTCAATAACATTTCCGTGTTTTCTTTCTGCCTTTGTAGATGGAACGTGCTCGGAGTGCAGGGATCTCTTCTGAGTTACTTTTCAGAACCCATCTATTTTTCCAGTTTAATTTTGGGAAGTCTGTACCATGCCGACCATCTTTCCAGAGCCATGTACCAGCGCATAGCAGACATGGAAGATCTGCCCCAGCCGTTCACCCTTAACAGACCTCTTCTTAGTGGTAAATCATCTCGAATTAATAAATGGTTGATTTGATCAGTTTTTCAGCTCTTTGCCCAACCACATTTGTTTCTTCTCTCATCTGCAGGTATTAGTAACACAGAAGCAAGGCAACCTGGGAAAGCTCCCAATTTCAGCGTCAACTGGACGGTCGGAGATCAGGGGTTGGAGATCATTAACGCTACCACGGGGAAAGATGACCTTGGAAGACAGTCTCACCTCTGCAAACATGTCCTCTACAGTCGCTGGGTCTGTCTGCATGCCAAGGTAAAGCATAATGGATAAATCAAAACAACCAAGGATTGATTTTTAAATAATATGGTAACTTGGTATATTAAAATGGCAATATCCATTTACCTCTCTCAGCTCAGTGAGACTCTGCGGATCCGAGGATCTCGTCCGGGCTCCTACCACGAGGCAAAACAAGCGGCAGTGGAGTATCACGCAGCTAAACAAACTCTCTTCAACGCTTTCAACAAAGCGGGACTGGGAGCGTGGGTTGAAAAGCCCATCGAACAAGACCAGTTTTCCCTCACCCCTTAAGATAAACCTAGAGAAAGGGATTGTCTGCAAAATATCTTTTGTACATTTACATGGAATGCAAGGTTTTAATCTAACCTCCACAAGTTGTCACTCTTTTGCTTCTGTTATTATTGCAAGTCGCTCATTTTCTTTTATCTATAATAACATATTTATGTTCACTCAAAAAAAATGGCTGGCTTAAAAACCCAACTGGAAACTTGGCGCTGGGTAAGAGGTGGACAACACGTTGCGCTAAACAAACCCACACAATTAACCCTATTGACTATGGCTACGTCTACATTAATCCGGATACATTTCAAAACGTTCCCTGTCCACACTTTGTTTCAAGCGTTTTCCAAAAGTTGCTCATCCACATTGAAACGTGAAACAAAATGATACAGAGAGAGCAGACATAATAAAGTTCTCACGCTATTCTTCTGGCAAGATCATTTTATTAGCAAAATATCCCACCACTCGGTGTTGCGTCCAGGTTGCACTCAAAATCGCATGGTCTAAAACACAACTGTTATCATGTTTTGCCGCAGGACTAGCCTGGGAAAACCCAGACAACTTCCGGCAAATTCAGATTTGCTCGAGAAGTAGTCTGGCAAAGAGCTCATTCAAGCCCATTTCCATGGCCTAGAAAACGCGGCACCAATCAGAAACGTTGAGGCGGGCTTTACACAATGACGATCACTCTGATTGGTTTTAGGTCTATCCAATTGCGCCCAGAGGCATTTGAGTGACGTCCGTTCAACTTTTAAATGCATTATTATATTCAAATTGCAAACACATGAGAACAGTCTCCATGAAAGACCCACTGGCAGATGAACGTGCTACTACATTTCTCTCCGAAACAGTAGGAAATTAAATTAGATTTAATAGAGGATTTTAACTGTGACACGATGATTTGACAGGGCAGTTTAAGTGACAGGATGCACGCGACAGATCCGTCCAATAAAGATGACGAAGTAGTATGTCCCAAAGCTTGCCTACTTTTTTGCTACACATTCAAAAGTAAATACCTTTTCTTCACAAAAAGAGTACATACTTTTATGGCGTAGTGTAACTTAGGCGAATTGGGACGCAGCTTTACACGATGATGATCGCTCTTGACGAGGCATTTGAGCGACGTCCGTTGGTGACGCCCCTTTGGAAATGATTTGTCTATGGAGCTTTGCCAGACCATAAGTCAGTTACTACTGAGAATGGTCTGGTTTTAACCAGGCTACCGCAGGACAGCAATTGTGAGTAAATTTTCAGTCATCTTTCTAGGAATGCAATATGAAGACTGTTCAAAGGAACATTTCTCTTTAGCAACACTAATGAAAGAATATTGCAGGCACAACAATGCCAGTATAACCATAGATATCTATGGGTACAATATGCATCACATGACTAAAAATGCATCATCGTTTTTTAAATACCTCCGTTTTTACAGTCAACACTACAACGTGAAAACAGCGTTTTCAAATGTATCCACTTGGGAGTGCATTTTCAAAAAGCTCAGTCTCAATGTGGACGGAAGGCCAAAACGGAGATAAAAAGATGCATTATCAAACAAAAATGTATTAGTGTGGACAAGACCGCTTAATTTTACCTCTGTAATGATTTTAAATTGTTACCTGCCTTTTTGAGCATAGATCTAAACATAAATGGTTGTAATTCATGAATGCTTTTGAATACAGACCTAAGGTTGGCCTCTTTATAAAAAGACTCTGTAGGTGCTAGAAAATCAAAGCCAAGTTGTGTTCCAAATTTGAAGCTAATACCACAAAAATTTAGGTTTTCAAGAACCGTTTCCATTGTAACATTTTCACATGATGAATTTGGAATGTTAAAGCTTTCGAATGATACCTAATTTATGACGATTTCTAAAATATGTGATGAAGGAAAAAGGCAAAAAATAAAGCATGCCAAGTTAAAAGTGCAATCCCGTGACGGTTAACAGGCTAAACTCTTAGAATTTATATGATATGTGTTAGGTTTCCTACTCCGCTGCTTTGAAATAAGTTGGCTGCTTCAGAGTATAATGTGAGACTATAGAAGTTTTTCTAGGGGCTTTCGCACTAGGTAGTTCTGGGAATTAGGCACCAGGGTGGTTCCCCGAGAACGAAATGTTCCCATGGCGGGTGCTGGTGTTTCGCCTGCGTTCAGCCAATCAGTGTGTACTTACGTCACTGGTAGTTCCTATTGTGCTGGGTTAGACCCTTACTCTGAAGTAGGAGCTAATTTAGTTGCCCATAAAGACGTTTCTATAACTAAAATTCCCAGTTCCTGGTGCGAACACACCAAAAAGCTGGTACATCCGCCAATAGTTCTAGGAACTGATATTCAGTACATAACTCAGAATACAAATTAATGATTTTATTCTCTATAGTATCTTTTCCACATTTAGCTAACTTAAGGTGCTTTAAGTCAAATAAGTCAAACTGCGATTAAAGTGCTATTAATTACCAAGCTAGAGATGCGTTTTGCAACTACCCGCATCCCTTTTGATTGGCTGTTTAAATAATCAGGCGATGACTCAGATAATTATATATCGGCCAATATTTGATTAACCAGTCCATGCGTAGCTAAAAATAATCTAACACAATTAACCAACAGGCTCAATTCAGCATTTAGGTCAAATCCAATAACCCAGCGTCTTTTAGAGATATTGAACTTTTTTATTTGATTTTATTTGAAAGTGTATTTTTCTATGTGTATGTTTTTGTCTAAAACTATGTTTCCGCTTAACTGTAAATTTAACAATTTAGTTTTCTGTTTAAATGGATTATTTTGTCACCCAATTTCTCATTTAATGTTAAGAATGCAAAGCTATTTTATTGACTAAATGACACCAATCACTGTATCATCAGAAATTTGATTTAAAAAAAAAAAAAAAAAGTGGTAGAGGGATTTGATTATCAGAAGTTTTTCAATGATTGTAATTATGTAAATACTAAATTACAGTGTTACAGATTCCAGAAAACTGCTTTGGATTTCATATCGGTTACTTTGGTCTTTCCCAAAATGGCCCTTCTGTGTGGATTTGTGTTCTTGTTTGCATGTGTTCATGAAGTACACAAGATCGTTTATGATTCAGAAAAGTGTTTTGAAGCCGCAGTGCACACTTTTGCAAAGCGCTGGTGAGAACCTCACAGCGGGTTTCTACCCAACAGTCTATGCTGCATTGCATCACCAAAGTGTGGACTTCTCAGAAGACTGAGAGCAACATTTGGGAGCAGCCCTTTAATGTTTTTGTTGGATTTTGTTAGTCTCTGCTCAGCAGGAGATCTAGAATTATTATAAACTCTAGAACTTAACTTAGTTATGTCGATACAAGAACTTGTCCTGGAAAATTCCCATGATGCCACAGTGTTCTGCAATTCAGGTTGCTCTATGTTGTCTGAACTAGAGTCCCGCATGGATTCGGTTTGAACTGGTTCTGCCGGGCCGGAATCAGAAGTTGCTTTAAGTGCTGCATCCGAGCAAAGACTCAAACGCTGCATGAGTTTTCACATGAGAAGAAAAGAATAAAAGGACAGGCTGTACTGTACGAAAATAAAACCGTCACAATCTTTGTGTTTTACTTTGGTTCGTCAATCTTTTGTCTCATGTTTCCCAAATTACACCAAACATAATGGACATTGAGAAAGGTTTTTCCTTAATCCTGAAAGTTGTGTTTAATTTCCAATAAATAGCATTGTGTGCAATTGTACCGACTTTTGGAAGCCTGAAAGTTTTTAAATACCCAAACAATTTAATTAGGGATTAAAAAGCATTATCAGTGTTCTGCGTTCTTAAGAACAAAAGAGTTTCAAGTGGATTCGTTTCTTGAATTCTAATTCCACTAAATTATGACCTTCTGTGTACCCGCAATAGCGACAGGCAAAATGAAGCGATTAGCGGTGTGGTAATCGCAGTGACTAGAGTGAAATTGTGTTTATCTGAGCTCGCAGGCTTGTTGTGCCGGATTGGGCTTTGAACAATGGCACTTTCGTCTAAAGTGCTTTTATCCGTGACTCCTTTAATTCAAATTCTGGAGTGTTTTCTCTCTTTTTACATTAACATTTATCAGCCGTGAGTCCTAAAAGCATGTTTGTATCCTGTTACAAGTGTGTTTTACAGGCTTACAACAAATTTTAACCAATGATTTTCCAATATTGTACAATGTTTGTGAAACATTGTTTACACTTTTATACAGTGCCCTCCACAATTATTGAACCCCCTGGTAAATATGATCAAAATTGGCTGTAAAAAATAAATCTGCATCGATTATCCTTGTGATCTTTCATTCAAAAAATGTGCAAAATTCTAACCTTTCATTGAAGTAAAAGAATTGAAAGTGGGGGAAAATCACATTATGAAATAAATGTTTTTCTCCAAAACACGTTGGCCACAATTATTGAAACCCTTTTATTAAATACTTTTTGCAATCTCCTTTTGCCAAGATAACAGCTCTGAGTCTTCTCCTATAATGCCTGATGAGTTTGGAGAATAACTGACAAGAGATCAGAGACCATTCCTCCACACAGAATCTCTCCAGATCCTTCAGATTCCCAGATCCATGTTGGTGCTTCTCCTCTTCAGTTCAGCCCACTCATCAGGTCAGGGAACTGAGACGGTCATGGCAGAAGCTTCATTTTGTGCTCCACAACAAATTTTTGTTTTGATTTTGATGTTTGTTTTGGATCTTTGTCCTGATGGAAGATCCAACCACGGCATATTATAAGATTTCTAGCAGAAGGCGTCAGGTTTTGATTTTTTATCTGTTGATATTTGATAGAATCCACAATGCCATGTATCTGAACAAGAAGTCCAGGACCTCCAGCAGAAAAATATGCCCACAACATTAAAGATCCAATGGTATATTAAATTGTACACATAGGGTACTTTTTATCCTTGTGTTCACCAAACCCATCTAGTGTGTTTGCTGCCAAAAAGCTCTGTTTTAGTCTCATCTGACCACAGAACCCTGTGTTGTTTGAAGATCCAGTCGTGTCTGACAATTAAATTTGCTGGAATTTGTTTTTGGATGAGCGAGGAGTTTTTTTTTTAAACCCTCCCAAACAACATGTGGGGATGTAGGGGTTGTTTGATATTTTTTTTTTAGGCTTTCTGACCCTAAGACTCAACTAATCTCTGCAATTCTCCATCTGTGATCCTTGGAGAGTCTTTGGCCACTTAAACTTTCATACTCGCCGTGCATTAAGACAGTATAGACACACGTCCTTTTCCTGGCAGATTCATAATATCTTTAGTTGGTTATAACTTCTTAATTATTGCCCTGATGGTCAAAATGGGGATTTTCAATTCTTTAGCTATTGTCTTACAGCCACTTTCTAGTTTGTGATGCTCAACAATCTTTTGCTACGCATCAGAACTATATTCTTTGGTTTTACTCATTGTGATGGATGATTATGGGGATTTGGCCTTTGTGTTTCCTCATATTTAAACTCCTGTGAAACACGAAGTCATAGCTGGACAGTTTCATGTTCCTAGTCACCCTGGTGTACTAAAAAAGGTAAATATTAATGGGAATATACTTCAGAGATATTTTACTCATAAAAAATTCTAGGGGTTTCAATAATTGTGGCCAACATGTTTTGGAGAAAAACATTTATTTCATAATGTGATTTCCCCCCACTTTCAATTCTTTTACTTCAATGAAAGGTTAGAATTTTGCACATTTTTTGAATGAAAGATCACAAGGATAATCGATGCAGATTTATTTTTTACAGCCAATTTTGATCATATTTACCAGGGGGTTCAATAATTGTGGAGGGCACTGTATATATATGGAGATGCAATAACAGCAATTTATGAAATATTTACAGCAGTAGGACTAAAATGGAAATAGTAATATACTAAAATGTACAGTATAAAATCTTAGGATCACAAAATTAAATTAAAAGGGAAGAGGAAATACTTATTAATAAATTATTAATGAGTGATATTAATATATTAATTTATTTCAGTGTTTGATTTTAAGGGCATATTTATTTTTGAATAATACGCTTTGTCTGTGTCCAGTTTATGTGTTTATCAAAACATGTTTTGCAGTTTCTGTTGACCTCTACATGTCTGTTTAATCTATAGCTGTATATTATTATTAGTATTGGTATATTCATTGGTGTCTTTTTGATTTGATTGTGTCAGTGATTAATCCAGCCAGAATTTTGTAGGCTTCTGTCATATTATCTCATTTTGACTAAATCCGGAAAATAATTTTAAGCACAAAATAATTTTCGCTTTTTTTTTTTTAGTGTGCGCGCAAGTAATTTCACTGCAAAGATAGTTTTGCATTTGCTTAACAAGGAAGTATGAACAATATTTTCCCATATACTATGTGCATCCAAAACAAACTAAAGTTCAGACAGGAGAGGTATTCTCAAGCCATTATTTTTAACTCTGCCCTTTGAATGAAAGTAGAGAATGGTTTCTGATAATCCGTACAAACCTGTGGCTTCCCTCTCACAGCTGTCCCTCTTCTACCCATGGTGCATCGGGAGCATGTGGGTTTGGACCATATCAGCTCTCCACACCTGTGCAAGGTGAGAAAGTGGGAGATAATCCCGGCACGGATTTGCCTCATCTCTGCGCTTCACAGAAACCTGAACAAACAAAATAAAGTAACCTTATCTGCCATCAAAACTTTAAAAACTTCCCCCATCTGTCGGCACCATCTTTAGCTTCAGAGAACTTCCAGTGCGAGAAGAAGAAAGCTGCCCTCCGTTTGTGTGAACTGTGTGGATGTATTTACGGTTTAGGGAAGAAACAAGAGATCTGCTGATGATTTTCAGAGTTCGATCAGACTCGAGGTGAGGCAGGATTAGCGTTAGACGTCTTTCACGGCTTCCAGCTTTAACCTTTATCTCCAAATTGCCTTTCAGGAGGTGAAGTGTGTAAAAAGAGAAAAGCTGTGCTCTTTCTGCCCTTGTTGTTGGAGTCATAGTCGTGCGTTTCACTCCACTTAAACAGTTTTTGTTGAGCGTAATTTCAAGGCATTGTGTGCGAGCACAACATGTCGGTTGTTTTGGTTGCTTCAAATTGCCAAAGTGAGATAACATGATTTGAAGTGTGAAAAAAAAAAATGTCAGGGGCTTTTTGATGAAAGCATTTTACCTCAAAGAAAACTGACTCAAGTACTTATGACCGAAATCTCAGTCAGACAAAGCACGCAAAGTTCAATATATTGGTTCAATTTGTATTTCGCAGAACTAAACTGATCCATAAACAGTTCAATTTATAACAACTTTAATGTATAAGTCGATAACAATCATTAAGTTTCAGCTGGCCTTAGTCAAGTTCTAGAGTAAATCAGAGTTATAGAGTAAATGGCCTACACTGTTTTGATAACATTGATTTGCCAGTGTCTTTAATCCAGAAACCTCTGCACCTCGATTCATTTGTCACAGCTCGTTTATTCCTTCGATTTGCCGCCATTAAACTACTTAATGGACCTTCCAGGCCTTTTAATGTCAACAGACCGGAGAACAACAGACACCATCTTACCTGAGTTAATGGAGCATCGTGAATCTTTCACCTGCTGCTGAAAACATGATCTACCTGCTCAACATGTCAGGATGAAGAAATGTGCTTCTGTCTAAGAATGTAGAATCCAACGTGAAATTTACCATGGTTTTACTACAAAAAAAAAAAAAAAAAAAAAAACATGGTTAATATAGCCTAGATAAACCATGGTAACCACAAATTAAACATTGTTTTGCTACACTAACCATAGTTCCATGGTATTGTAAAGCTCTGATCATACAAATGGTAATCAATCCGCCAAAAAAACATGGTTAGCCTACTACACTTTTACTACTTACTAGGCTACAATAAAACCATGGTTCATTTTCGTATAGCACAGAAAAGACTGGATAAATTAGTCAATTAATAATACAATAGGCTATAGGATCTATGCCATCCACTGTTTGAAGGAGACCTGATATTAATTATAATTTACACTAGCGATAATAATTGTAATAACTTTGTAACTTTTGATAATAGTGTAGTTACCCTGGTAATTTTCACATTTTCAGGGGTAAAGGCATATTTCGCCTCAGGAAAGGCAGTTTTCGCCTCATGGATGTGATATGGTACGTAGGTTTTTCATGTTGACAAAAATCATATTTCAAATTTGACAATCTTTTATATCGCGTATAATCCAATAAGTCTTTTTCAGAAGCATTATTTTACTCAGGTATTTTACTCACGTAATTTGTCTTCTTCATCAATCCTCCAAGGCGGGAATATCATTGCGCGTGTTCGTGTCGACGACCAGTTTGTAAAAGTTACGTTGTAATGTTGGCCTAATGGCTTTTAATTTTAACCTTTGTAACACATATGTGACCCATCTTACCTGAATTTCTTATTTGATTTAAATTTGTATTACAAATTATACGAAATTATGTTATTACAAATGTATGCTACCTTACAGATGAGAAAATATTAGTCTAATTTCACTACATATAATTATGATGCTGCTGTTTGAAAGCCCCATACATCCCCATACCCCCCCCCCCCTCCCCTCCCCTCTCTCTCTCTCTCTCTCTCTCTCTCTCTCTCTCTCTCTCTCTTCCCTTTCTTTTTCAGATAGTGATGAGATTTGCATGCTGACCTTCATCCGGAGGTGAGTTTGCCCTTTCCAAACCATGGCTGCAAACTACAAGAAGAGCGACACGAAATGCCACAGAATCCGTCGATATAGAAGTGCAATGAGATTAGAGGCTCAATAAATGCTGTCTGTTAAAATTGATTATGGAACAGGTCATGTCTGCATTTTATGTCAATTTTGATACTATTATCAAACAAGGCATTTCCCCCTATAAATTCCAACTGCTTTTTTAAAAATATTATTACATTATTAACAAATATAAATATTGTACGATGTATTTCCATAATATAAAATAATACCTACCTTATTTTAAATCGCTTTTAACGGTTCTGCAGCCATCTAGTGGACACGAGTAGCTACATGCCAGTTTTTAAGAGGGAAACGTCAGTACTGAGGCGCAAACTACGTAATGGGCGTGGTTTAGTCATTCCGTCCTCCTATTGGTCTAAATACGGGAAGTGTTTCGTCCATCAGTTTCCGCTGTTATTTGAAACCCGTTTGAAACAATAAACAGAGTTGGTCCGTTTATAAAATGATAAATTGAACGCGTAATAGGTTAGTAATTAATCATCAGTGTTTTAAGGTATGGTTTAAATTAATTTTGTTGGAAATGTTTTACTTAAATGTAATTCAAGCCGCATTTGTAGACACTGTTTTTCCTGCAGTGTTTCTTGTGTTTACCATGGTAATACCATGTTTTTGGTCATTGCAGTATCATATTTTGCCATGGTATTGAAATAATATACTTTTTTGTTTAATAGTACTATCTTTCTTTACGTCCAAGAATACTGTACTATGGTTGCAGTTTATTTTTTTGTTAGTATGTCTTTAAACACTACTATTAGTTCACAAATACCATGATAATACCATTGTATTCCCTGAAGTATTAGCATTTAATACCCTATCTTACACAAATTGACAAACAAAATGTCACTTTAATCAATGCATGTGTGTAAATGCAGTTTCATCAAGGTGCGTTAAACTAAACATGCATCTGTTTTCTCACAGGGTTTCAGCTCAGGATGGAGCAGGTGAGCAGGTCCATCATGTCCGGGTGTTTCTTATTGTTCTTTCTGATAGGAGGGATAGTAATCCGATCTGTGTCGGTTCCCTCCACCTGCTGTGGATGGATAAGAGGGGGTTTGCAGTGCTGATCAGGTCTGAGGAAAGGTGGAAGACATGAGAAGATGCTTAAAATAGGGTTGTAGCTCATAGTTCATGTGTGACTGGCATAGATAAAGATGGATAGAAAAGCTCTGACTGCAGCATTGCAGTCCAGGGACAAAACATACGTGTTTTTGTGGACCTACAGCCAGTTTCAGGTGGCAGAATTGAGACTATCAGATATGTTTGCAGTTATTTCGGATGTTTCAGCGTGCATTAGTTTGTGACATGAGGTCACATGTAATAATGCATGTGAGTATAACATGTTGCAATGCTCTTGCAGCAGGAGCAGAGAGAGTGGGACGCTGTGAACAGGCTGCTGCAGCATCATGGGTTCAAACCTGTCAACTTTGCAGATCCAACAGAGAACAAGAACCTTGCAGGTAATATGTGTTCATGTGATATGTTAATATTTATGTATTTAAATTATATATAAATGTATTAAATATTCATTATAGCTCAATAATATGGACATTTTACTATTTTTAGTGATTGAATATGTCTATTTATTTAATATTTAGCTGTTTTTACAGTTGTTAATTGTTTTTAGAGAAGCACAATATATTGCTGACTACATGTACTATATTGGTCAATTTGTTATATAATTGTTTTATATAATTGTTATAAATGACTCAGCAAATTCGGACAGATAAAATCAGGGCTATGTAAATTATAATGTTTAGATAAGAAAATGTTAAAATTTGAGATATTTTTGTGCTGATAAGATGCTAATAATAGTGTTTTTTTTAATTAGCAGTAAACATAGGGTTTTAATTTAATGTATTAAATAATTTAAAAACGAAAAAAAAAAAAAAAAAAGCAGTATAGATGTATAATATCAGTTATCTTTCCGGCTACTGACCAAATAAATCAATATTAATTATGAGAACATTTCTGTGTAAGTGCATTTTTGTGATGTTTGTTTGTCGTCTAGATTTGGTTTTGTTAGAGCGCAAGTCTGCGTCTAACTTCCGCATGATGTTGAAGACTATGCTGTCGGATTCTGAAAGGAGACAAGGTCTAATTCAAGAGCTCATTCAGTCCAACAGCCAATTAAAGTGAGTCCAGCATTCACAGATGCATAATTAATATGCTCTATTATAGTAGAGTCTGTATTATGTTTAGATATTGGGTAATGACACAAATTACGTATGTTTAGTACAGTGAATTTCACAATACCTGTTACCATATACGAGTCATTTTTCACCTTAAAATGAAAAAGTACAAAATTATATTTTGCATAAAGAAAGTGAAGCTGGTTTAACGATTTTTTTTTCTCTATGACAAGTAAACACATCTCCCCCAATTCACATTACTGTAATGCCAAAATTAAAGACTAATTTTCATTATTAATATCAGACAAAAGAGTATACTATATCGACAGTCATTTTGTTTATTGACCATAACCGAAAAATAATTAATAATTAAAAATAGTTACATGAAAAAAAATCTAAAAAGTATAATTTATTTGTAATGATTAAACTGTACTGAATAAAAGTTTTGTGTATTTTAATTTTAAAAAAGTAATTTAACCCTGGTTCATCCCTGATCACATTTCACCTCTAAATCAAGTGAATTAAATAATAAATTATATATTATAAAATCAAGCATATTTTTGGAGCCATTACAAATGCTTGCACTGCGACGTTATTTTTATGACAATTCTCATTACCGTAATGCAAAAAAAAGGTTTTATGTTGTACTGACTTAAAATTATGTTGATTTTAATTAAAAAAAAAATATTTTTATTAAGATATTTTCAAAGAAAGATGTTCTTGTGTTTTGTGAAAAGAATGTCACAATAAAAAATCCTAGGTCTCTTACAAGTAGACTTTGTTTTCTTCATGCAAAATATAATTTTGAGGTGAAATGTGACCTCGACACTAAGTATTACTTTACATACACATGTTTTTCACTCATTTCATCATAGATGTTCAAATGGCTCTTTAATATTTGAATTGTTTAGCACATGTTGTTTCTCCAGGGAGGCTCCTGGACGAGGACATGCTCAATAATGTAAACGATAGTGGTGCTGACCACCTGCTGTAATGTGATATAATCCGAGATGAGTGTAGGGATATGAGATCAGCTGACAGGACAGACGTGTTCACAACACAGCTGATCTATGCCAAAAACTAGCAGATGCTAAGATGCTTTCGTCATTTTCAGAGAGGAAGTGCAGCAGCATCAGACGCGAGCCGCCCAGCAGTCTCAGAGGGCTGTCGAGCTGGAGGGCATCCTGGATGGGGTGAAGGTCAAAGTTCAAGACCTGGAGGACTCATACATCAGTAAAGCGGCCCAACAGCACGGCCAGTTCCAACAGCTGCAACAGGAAAAGAGAGATACTGAGGTATTATTCATGCATTAAAGGTGCAGTAAGCGATTTATAAGAAACTGTTGATATTTGAAATCAACCCAAACAAACACACCCCTCCCTTCATTGCTCCTCCCACAAAATGCACAAACACACAATGCGAGAGGAGATGTCTCTTTATCAAGGCTGAAGCGAAGCAAAATAATGCTTTTTTTTTAATAACAGTTTTTCTTCAAATCTCTCTCCTCCCCCATCATGAGTGGACACGCCCCCTTATTGTTGATTGGCTACAAGTGTGTTTTGGTGCTCAGTCTGATCCACTTTTAACAGCGTTTCTCCGAAATCGCTTACTGCACCTTTAACTACTGCTTTCTAGTTATCAGTATTGGCCATTAAAAGCTGTTGTTTTGTGTGTCCGTGCAGAAGCGCCTTCAGTCTCTGGAGCAGAAGCTTTCTCAGGAGAAGGAGCAAGTGTCTCATCTGCAGAAGCAGCTCCAGTACGTTGTGCGGGACGAGGAGAGACGTGTGACCCGCCAGAACCAGGCATTCCAACAGATCCACCGCAGATCAGCCCGACACAACTCCACCACCGACCAGCAGTGAGTGCCAAAGAGGATCATGGGATCGGCTGTGTGTTTATGTCATGGAAATAAATACATAAATAATCTTAAAAATGTTATAGACATTTCTATTAGATTATATATATATATATATATATATATATATATATATATATATATATATATATATATATATATATATATATATATTATTTAAATTAGAATTGTTTTAGTAATTGTGAACAACTCAGTCATTGGTCAAAAGTATTCAAAGAGTTAGAATTAGAATCTTACAAAAATGCGAACAACTGGAAACGTTTTTTTTCTGTATTTAAGAAAAAATAGAATTTATTTTTTTATTAGATTTTATTTGAATTACATTGCATTTTAATTTATAATTTATAAATCGCTCAGTTATCTCTCATAATTCTTATTTTATGTATTTATTATATTTATTATTTTAATATATTTGTATTTGTGTATTTATTATTTAAATTATAATTTGTTTAGTAATTGTGGAAGTCATTGGTCACGAGTACCGCTGCAAATTATTTTTTATTTATATATTTTGCGGAGGCTTATTTTTATTGTTTAAAATGTTTCAAAATTTTCAAAAAAAATATTCCTAAATCTCTTTTTTCTTTTATTTATTATTACTATTAAAAATACTCACCAAGTAATTGCAAATAATAGGAAGTCATTAGAGTAAATAGATTATAGAATGTTGTCAATGTTTTTTTAAATTATAAATTTTATGTTTATTATTCAAATTATAATTTTATTATTTACATTATTTTTTGATGACCTTATTTTTATTGATTTTTACAAAACAATTTTACATTTTCCAAAATCATTTATAAATTGTGTGTTTATATATATATATATATATATATATATATATATATATATATATATATATATATATATATATATATATATATATTTATTATTATTATTTATTTATTTTTTGTATTTTTTTTTAGTATTTAAAAAAAATCAACAGCAGAAGCTGACACTGTTTTTGTTCCTTTAAAGGATTTTGGATGTCATTGACGTGTACGAGTCCCAAATACAACAGCTACGTAATGAACTAATGTAAGCATATGAAATATTTTAATTGCAATTATTGATGAAAGCTCCTCAAAACATCAGTGTCACGTTGTCCTGCAGACTGTATAAAAGCAGCTCAGGAGAGAAGAAGGACTCCTCAAACTCCCAGAAGAACAGATCCACAGTGGAGAAAGATGCCACTGACTATTCCTCCAACTATAAAACCCTTTTAAAGGTATGATTAATGATAAAAGTTTGATTTCTGTTCGCCATCTTGACGTGAACATGGTTCTGTTCGACTGCAGTCATACCAGGAGCAGCTGAAGGAGACCAAAGCCCAGCGAGAAGAACTCAGGACCCAAATCCAGCGGTTAAAAGAAGATCTGGAGTCCAGGTTGGTACCACATTTTTGGCTATAGAGTAGCATTAGTGTCCGCCTACTTTTTCAATCAATTTCCCCATGGAGAAAATTTAGTTTATTCTTTCAGTACCTGACTTTTGCAATTGGTTTATTTGGTGACATTTTTAATGTTTCATGTTTTAGACCCACCATAAAAGAACTCAAGACCTGCAAAAAGCAGTTGAGACGCTTGGACCGAATGATTCAGCAGAGCAACATCAGGTAAGATCTGCAGTGAGTGAACACTGTTCTTCTAATGAATCAAGCTAATGAATGACTTGTTGAACAGGTCATCTCAAGCACTCAAACCACAGGACTCGGCTGAGACGCCTAACACAGATAACACCAGCATCCACCACCTGGACGCACACAACTGCAAGAGACACCTTACGGTGTGTGGGGATTTGTATTTACTGTTCTAATATTTATGTGTTTTATTTGTATATTTATTATTTAAATTAGAATTTGTTTAGTAATTGCGAACAACTGAAAGTCATTGGACACAAGTAACCCTGCAAAATATCTTTGTTTATTTATTTTGGGGAGGCTTATTTTTATTGATTTATATTTTTCAAAAAATGCAAAAATATATATATTTCTTATTATTAAAAATCCTCACCCAGTAATTGTGATTTAAAAAAAAAAAATCATTTTATTATTCAAATTAGTAGATGCACAACTAAATCAGCAAAGCAGGGTTTTATAGTTAAATAAACCCATAAAAAATGTGACTTAAAATAAATGTTAACTGAATTTTTTTTTTTTTTAAATGTATAAAAACTATAATAGTTTCTTAATAATACTGCTACAATAACACTGCTTTGAATCAGATTTTAGAGGTTTATATGTTTTTGGTTGTTTTTCAGGATGTTTGTACGGAACTTGGTGTGCAAAACGTCAATCATCTCATTTCTGCAGTGAAAGTTCAATGCAAACAGGCTGAATCTGCCACCAAACTGGAGAAGGTGAACTTAAAAACTGATTCGTATCTGAATTTATGATGCCGAAATGGCATACTGTGATACTACTCTTTGGTATACTCAATGCTGTTTGCATAGAATATGGTTTTATGTATAAAGCTCTACTGTTTTCAGTGCGACAAATATGTTTTTGACTCATTATTTAATCGGACTGACGAAAGATAAGATATTTGTATGCAAAAATGATGCAACTTGGTGAATGAACTCTGGTATGTGAGGTCATGTGACAAGCATATTTTGCATAACGCATGCTATTTAACATACTATTTTAAAATAGAGTGCAGTGCGCTACTATTCCATTCGGAATGTAGCTGATGCCTTTCTGACATTATGATCTGATTTACCTGGCAGATCCTACATGACATCACCACTGTCCTGACCAATCCGAGGGCTCCGTTGGGTTTGCTGAGGCAGCGTGTTCAATCTAACCTAGAGCTCGGCCAGGAGGCGGAGTCTGAGCTGATTGTTTCCACCCTGAATGTTTGGAGCCAACAATTAACCTCTCTAGCAGTGAGTAAAAATCTGGTTAACTTTTGGGCAATGAATTTAGCTAAAGGTGTGGTCACATTTAGCTTTGTTCGGCGAAATTTTGTGGGTGAAATTCAGTCATTTCAATAGGAATCCACGCAATCCTCGCTTGAGGGTGAAAGATTTCCCCACTCAGATTTCGCAACGGGTACAAGTTTGTTATGTGGATTTGCCGTGTTGACTACCCTGAAAGCTGTTTGGTTTGACAGTGACTTTGTACATCGTTATACTATGACAGAAATCCAGAAAAATCCAGAAATGTAATTAATGGTGTGGTGGAAATTACCGTTGTTCTACAAATTTTCACGGGCAAATATTCATTGATTTCAAAAGGAATCTATCCGATTGGGAACTTCGCATGAGGGTAAAAGATTTACGTGGAATCACCCTGTTAACCAGCAGAAAGCTACTTGGTTTGAAAGTGACTTCATACATTGCTACACTATTGACCGTATATATTGTTGCCACAAAACTTTGCTGAAATTTTTATTCAACTAAAAGTGTGGTCAAATTTACCGTTCGACGACTCTTCACATGCAAAATCCAGTCATTTCAGTTTATTATTATTTCCTTCAACTGAGACACCTGTTCACTAGCCTGGAAATCCAGACCTGGCATCGACTAATGAAAATCGGCCAGCTTGAGGGGCGGCACCAAGCATGCATTTGAAAATCTCACTGCACGCAATTGGATAACACTACGACCAATCACAACAAGCCCCATACGCTTAGCTACCAGCGGAGCCAACTGGTAGATTAGACTCTTGCCGTATCTGGTCGGCAAAACAGCAAAAACTCCCTTCTTGCAAAGGAACGATTTGAGCGGCGTCTTGTGTTCCTGTTTTAGATAAAAAGCCAAGTCTAACTCGTTCATTGTAGCGGCCAAAGCCATTTCAAACAACTGGTGTTCATCCATAGCCATCTTGCAATGTTACTAATGACTTCGACGTCACAGCGCTGTCGTCATCTGTTTAGCTCGCCTCTGGCCCGCCTATATCAGATAACCCGATGTGATTGGTGCAGCTCAGATAGAGGGGCATATTTAATGAGCATCATTACTTGACGCCAGAGTAACTCGCTGAGCAAATTCAACTTGTGCTCTCGCGAGAACTCTGGAATTCCAGAGTACTTGTTCACCATGATGGTTTTGAATTGCTTGAAATATGATTGGAATTACTTCAAAAAGGAAAATACAGTAAAGTGCAACAAATTCATATAGGCTACATAAAATTATAATGAGAACATTATAACTTTGTGCTTGGGACATGACATTTAATGGTGAGACTTTTGGTTTTGTAATCAAGCTCTCAAAATTATATAAAAATTTGGATTTGGATTTATTGGCCAATATATCGGCTTTTAAATATACATAATTATCGGTCATCAGTATCGGCCAAAATTTTCATATTGGTGCATCCGTAAAAAAAGGTTCATTGTTGACTGTCAACAGTGTAGCGATGTATGAAGCACAGCTCACACTGAAATATTGCTAATGTGACCTCACCTTAACTGCAGAAGGAAATCATTGGGTTTGAATGTGATTGCTTTGGTTTACTAGGATCTTCATCGTGCCCTCCTCAGGCTGGAGAAGAGATTGTTGCCATGGCAGCCGGAGAGCGGCATTACCACACCTTCAGATTCCGTCCGGGTGGAAGACTTGATGCTTATCGTCGACACGCTTCTCGATGAGACGGCATCGGAAGACAAGGTTCTTCTCCTAAACTCAACTCTCCCCTCAGCGTTCTTAATAATCCACCAGCTGATGATATTCTCGCCTTTCCTCAGGTTCTGCGGAGTCCCACCAGACACACCCTGGAGTCCATGGTCGCCCACTTCCAGAAACTCTTCGACGCCCCGTCGCTGACAGGAATCTATCCTCGCATGAATGAGGTCTACACCAAGCTGGGCGAGATGAACAACGCCATGAGGAACCTCAGAGATGTTCTGGAATTGGGTATTGAGATGTCTGAGCATATCTACTTGACTTGAGTGTGAGCTTCCTCATCCTCTCTGAATTAATGTTGTCATATCTTGTGATAGATGACAGAGCGCCCCCTAGCGAGGTTGTCAACAAAGTAGCCGCGATTGTGTCCCAGTCAGGAAACGTAGCAAGTCAGGAGCTCCACAGCCTTCTGGAAAGCAGCGACATTGACAGGTATTTATCAACTCTAGTTTTTAATTTATACAACTTGAAATGTTCAAAACATTAACATTTACCCGATTAATAAATGTTGTTCATCAAACCTAAGTATTTACTAAATTGACATTCTATTCAATGCTTCAATTTATGTAAAATTGTTTATTAAAAAAATAAATAGTTTATGCATGGAATTAAATATGAAAATTAATATTAGTTAATGCTTTAGGTATTGTGACCTTTTAACAGCATAAAAAAAAAGAATAATAATAGTTCAATTTGTTTACATTAATTTATGCATTAGGTATTATGAACTAACACTGAAAATGTTTTTACAGTTTTTAAGTTTATACATATACTTGTTTCATAATACAATAATTTATAACTTGTAATGTTAAATAAGTATATGAAGTAAGTTTAGCTCATTATTTTATGATAACCAGTACATTAATGAATTGAACCTTATAGTGTTTTCATGTAAATTGACAATTTATTGCTTTCATTTATGTAAAAATGGTTTATAAAAATTATTAAATTAAATATGAAAATGGTCTTAAATTTGCATTTGAGTTCATTTAGAGAAAGCATGATTGCTTAAAAATGCAATTTTCCTTCTTTTTTTTTACGTCAATTTAATATCAATTCAGGAACAATTTACACAAAATACACGAAGGCTCATTTCTTCATTTGGAAACTGCAAGTGAATAACAGACAGCAAGTGTTTTCATAGTGACATTTGTATTTTACAGTATCATTGTCAAGCTGAAGGAACATGAGGAATTCTTTCCGGTTTTCCACTCATTTATACTGGAACTTCTGCAAACTCTGGGTGAGACCAAACTTTATTCATGTTCAACAGGAGTCAGTCAAACTCAAATGAAAAGTACATACAGTACATCAGTATTCTAGTGTATCTGAACTTCAACCATGAAAGCGCAGATCTCAAGTTCTCCTAAAAACATCACCACACAGACATTAACATTATGTTGTGGCACAAGTTGAGTTCCAGTTTCCTCTCTTTTTCAGACGTCTTGACCCTAGATGACGTTTTACCGACCGTACGCACTCTCAAGTCAGCGGCGTGACTAAAGGCTGATGTGTTGTAAAGCACCATGTGGTTTCAGAACTGAATTTAAATGTTTTGCTGTGTATTAATTAGAAAATACCTTTTGTTCATATTTTATAAATAAATTAGCATATTGCTGTGTTTTCTGAATCGGCTCACAACAGCACGGTTTTTGTAACATCTCGTATTCAAAATCTCTTTCATTTTAAGAAACTACTTTTTTTTTTTTTGGTAGAAATACTGTGCATAAAACGTCCATCAGTCCCCTTCCTCTGAAGAGCTGGAGTGTCCTTGAAGAAGTTTCTCCATGATCAGACTGTTGGAAGGCGCGTTAGTGATTAGCGTCAACACAAAAGGGGGCGTCTCCTTTGATACGTGACGTATGACCGTACAAGACGCCAGGTCCTCGATGTGAAAGCCAGCGTGAGGCTGAACGTCCTGCTGGAGAACGGAGTCCGCCGTCTGATCGCCAAAAAACTGCAATAAGAAAAATACATGCTTTTCTGAACTTGTGAATACTTAGAGATGAATGTACAAAAACCTTTTAAGGGCTGTTTACACAACACTGTAAAACTTTACACGGCAATGCTATCTCCATGTAAACTACAAAAACGCGAATTCATGAAAACGGTGACGTCATGCACATTACTTGTTCAGTCTATAAGCGCGTAGTGTTTCTTTAACAAAGTGACATCGCCATCTACTGGCCTGGCATGAATAGTACAGCGATTTTAGTCATTTTAGCGGCTGTCCACGAAAGACGCAAAGGAAAAACTTTGTTTTTTAGTACATCGTTGTCGTGTAAATGTACCCTGAGTTCCAAGCGTCTGTTTCGACAGAGATAAAGGTACTTACAGCTTTCCCTGACAATGGATTGATGAAATCGGCCCAGTATCCTCCTCTCCACAGCGTGAAGCAGATTTCTTTAGCACCGCTGACAAACTGCAACAAGACGTCACGTGTGTCAGCCGTCTTAACATACATTTTAGACTCGCCACAAGGAATGATTCAGTTTACTGACGAAATAGGAAAATTTCTTATAACCACATCAAGGTCATATTCTACACCAAAACAAAATGCTATATATTTGGGGGGCATTAATCAAATGTGACAGTAAAGACATTTTTTTTTACAAAAGATTTGTTTCAAATTAATGCTGTTCTTTTGAACTTTCTATTCATCATAGAAGCCAGATAAAATGTATCACCATTAACACAAACATATGAAGCAGCACAATTGTTTTCAACACTGATGATGATAATAATGAGAAATGTTTCTTGAGCATCAAATCAGCATATCAGAATGATTTCTGAAGGATCATGTGACACTGAAGACGGGAGTAATGATGCTGAAAATTCAGCTTTGATCACAGGAATAAATTATATTTTAACATTAAAAGAGAAAGAAATAAAAAAATTGAATTGTAAAAATTTCTCACAATATTATAGTTTTTACTGTATTTTTGATGCAATAATTTGGTGAGCAGAAGAGATTTAAAAAAAATCTTTTATTATATATTTATATCAATGGATATAAAATATATATTATATTTAGGACAATCAAGCACTTTTAATCTTCAATATCTTCATTTTTTTGTATTTTTTACTCTTATCGATGATTATCATTGTAATACAGAAATTATTTTCAATTAACATCAGCATACAAAATATGCTATATGTATACACTAATATTAAAATGTTAAATATATTAATACAATAATGATATATTAATAAACAGTCAAATGTAGAAGTATAATATAATAATATATAAATAAATATGTACAGTTAAAAAATATGTATCACAATGCAATTAATATAATTTAAGTCAATATGTAATTTTCCAGTCAAACTCACATGATCCAGTAGTTCCTCCTGATCTCTGTTCAGTTCCTCTGTTCCCAACTTCTGGTTCTTTTGTGTTACCGTGACGACAGTGATGGGACTCATTGGCAGCACTGGGAAAAACAGCTCTAACTCTGTCAAGACAAGGATTTGGTTATTAAAAAACTGTTCTAGTAACTTTAAAGATGTTTTACAAGTGTTTTATATGTGCGTACCTTTCTTCAGCAGCTCTGGACAGGAATGCATAGAACACTCCACATTTGACTGACTGAAATAGTGTTCAGCTTTACTGACTCTCTGCGCCATGAGAGAAACTTCTTTACCCTAAACATCCCAAATCAACTCAGTCATTGGAAGAATAAAGAACAAAACTGAAGAATTTTTACCATAAAACTGATTTTTACCTGATATTCATTGACGAACTGTGCGAGTATGAACTCGTGCCTCTCTGCGCTAGACGGGGTGGTTAAAACATCCGGGACCGTCCGGTGGACCGGGACTTTCATTTGTAACTCGGTACCTTTGAGGTGACAGTCGAAACCCACGTTGCCTGGCAACTGAAACCTTTGATCTTGAGGCCCGAACGGACCCATCGTCTCATCTGGCCATACTGTGGTAGGACCTGTCAGAAACACCATTAACAAACATTTAATGTTAAATATAAGAAAACAAATATATTAATATAATAAAATGCATCAATTTACACACATACATGCATACATATATATATATATATATATATATATATATATTTATATAAACATATACAATTTTACATTGTTATACACTATAAAACTAAACAATTAATGTTAGTTAATGAATGTATTAATAACATTTTTATAAATGTGTGTATATATATATATATATATATATATATATATATATAAATATAAATAATATAAATACAGACATACACTACCGTTCACAAGTTTGGGGTCAGTAAGAATTTTTTTTTTTTTTTTTGGAAATAAGTTAAAGAAATTAATACTTTTATTCATCAAGGACACATTAAATTGATCAAAAGTGACAGTAAAGACATTTATAATGTTACAAAAGATTCTATTTCAAATAAATGTTGTTCTTTTGAACTTTCTATTCATCAAAGAATCCTGAGAAATAAAATGTATGACCGTTTCTACAGAAATCTGAACTGTTTTCAACACTGATAATAATCATAAATGTTTCTTGAGCATCAAATCATCATATTAAAATGATTTCTGAAGGATCATGTGACACTGAAGACTGGAGTAATGATGCTGAAAATTCAGCTTTGATCACAGGAATAAATTACACTTTACTATATATTCACATAGAAAACAGCTGATTTACACTGGAATAATATTTCACAATTTTTACTGTATTTTTAATCAAATAAACACAGCTTTGGTGAGCAGAAGAGACTCTTTTAAAAACATTAAAAATCTTAGCGACCCCAAACTTGTGAACGGCAGTGTATATAAATAAAATAAATCACATTTGTATTATTATACACCATAAATAAACAATAAATAAATATATATCATTTATTTATTTAGAATTATGAATTATTTAAAATTACCATATATTTTCTTCAAGAGCAAGAAACAGAAATCTGTATATATATATATAGTATAATGGCATATATTATAGTATAACAAGCATATAAATAAATAAATATATATCACGTTCATGTAACAGAAACCTTCATAATGACCTGAGTTTTGAGATGGTACAGCTATATAGGGCTCATCTGATCCAGACGAACCAGCGGCTGAAAACCCTCTGACAGCCACGATCCTCTGAACCAGTGTGTGAACCACAGACGACTGGCTGACCTGTCTAACCCTCCGGCACAGCACCTGCATTATTCAACACACACACACACACAGTTACACACACATCAAGACCCACTCATCAAATGATCATATGATGATGAGTGATACTCACACTCGCCATAATGCTGTGCACAGCTCCACTTCACTTCAACCTGAAATACGTAATAATGAGAAAATACAATAATATATCATGTAAAATACAACAATAAATAAATCTATACACGTAAAAAGAAACGTGTGGCTTCTCATAGACAAGTATATAAAATTACATAAGTTATATAAATTACATAACTGTTTTAAAAAGGTTAAATAAATATAATAAAACAACTTGTATTAGGCTATATGAATAATATTTTAGACTTGAGTGTTTCTATGTCACATTGTATTAGATATTTTACTCAAAAATACCCATAAAAGTCCTTGTTTTCCTTGCTTATGATAACACACTCTTCATAAATTGCGGTTAAATGTAAAACTCTGTCACATACACATGTATATGAGTACAGAGGTTAAGTGTTACTTTGTTTTCCCCATAGATCAGCTTGTAAACACCTCAAAACAACACTGTTATGATCCGCTCACTTTCACTTCAAACACGATTAAAGCACAGCGAACACGTGACATTAGCGTCAAACTGTCATCGACACGCTCTTCTGCTATTATAGATCTATATGACACAGGTTTAATAGTAATGTGTCGTTATTTATAAGGCGTTTTCAAAGTAAAGGACAACGTGTTCCACTCACTCACTCACCCTGTTTGTCTTTTCCAGGTTCTGATCTGCTGATCATCACGTCCGCACGATCAGCGTCATGACGTCATGACGGAGCGCCGCACAGTACAAAAGCAGCAACAACACAAAATAACAAAAGATATAAATAAAATCATACATATATATATATATATATATATATATATATATATATATTATAACATTATAATGTTAAGCACATTTAATTATAAACGTACTAATACAAATATATGAATATGATATGAATAATATTAATAAATATAATATGTTGTATAATAAATAAACAGTACCACAAAACAAAATTACAATATTGCTGGAGACCGCAAAAAAAAAAAGATATACGCATGCGTTGACCGATAACGTCCTCTAGGTGTCAGTACAAGCAAACGCTTGTCATTCTGCAACTGTGGCAAAAAAAATATATAATTATAATATGGCACCAAGTAATTGCAGACAAAACCAGCATAGAAAATCATCAGGTATCAAAAGAGAAAAAAAAGAAAGAAATAAAAGAACGGAAGGCTGTCATGTAAGGTGAATGTCGCTGCATTGGAAGGTTAGACAAGGCGAATATGTCAGCTGGGCAGAAAAGCCTGTTTGAAGGGGCAGCGTGTCTCCCTGAAGACTGACGTGTCCTCAGAACAGAGTTGAAATGGAGTGAGGTTTGGGCCAGAGGCTTTTGCTGCCTCTCTCTCTGTGTCTGTCTGCACACATACACACACTTGCATCTGCATCACGAGCAGCCACCATCTGGCATCTGGACGCGGGGACGAAGAGGTCAGCAGGTCTAGGTGACCAGACCATCTCTCTGCTGCACTGCAAGGTCAACACGCAAAAGCACACGACAGCATTTTGCGTTTATTGTGAATTTATATTCGCTAGAAACACTGTATGGATTTAAAACATAAAGTACGATTCGTTTAAATGGATAGTTCACCCAAAAAGGAAAATTCTGTCACATATTAGGCTACCCTCATGTCATTTCGTTCATCTTCGGAACACAAATTAAGTTATTTTTGACGAAATCTGAGATCTTTCTGTCCCTCCATTGACAGCTACGCAACTGACACTTTGACGCTTCAAAAAGTTAATAAAGAGATCATAAAGCTAGCCTAATCCATATGAATCCAGCGGTTTAGTCCAAATTTTATGAAGAGACTCGATCGCTTTATATGATGAACAGATTGAATTTAGGCTTTTATTCACATATTAACATTCATTAAATATACTGTGTCTTTCAACATAGATTGTAAAATGAGATGATCAATAGGTTGACAACATAGGTTGATTACATTGCTTTAACTTTCCAATTTTTTTATAAGAATTGAATTTTATAAGAATTGAATTGAATTGAAGGATTAAATTTTATACAAGATTCGACTCATTTTCAACTCAAGTCAGTTTAATGTAATTTAAGTTGAAATGACTTAAACATAAGTTGATTGTACTTAAAAATTTAAGGAAGCAACTTCAGTTTATCAAGCGACGAGAATACTTTTTGTGCGCAAAACCCCCCAAATATAACGACTTTGTTCAACTATTCATTTTCTTCTGTGTGGGCCTCTGAGTGAGTTCATAGTGTAACAGCGCAGCACTTCTGGGTTGTACGTCACACGCATAACACACATGACCAGCGTCGGCCAATAGTGAGCCTACGTTCTGACGTACAACCCAGAAGTGCTGCGCTGTTACACTACGTTAACTCACTCAGAGGCCCACACAGAAGAAAATGAATAGTTGAACAAAGTCATTATATTTGGGGGGTTTTGCGCACAAAAAGTATTCTCGTCGCTTGATAACTGACTATGACTCGATAAAAATTACTATTTTAAACATTGTCTTTACTAACTTTATGGCCAGCAAGTTTAAATTACAGAGAAGCCTATGGAGGAGTGAGACAGCTCTCAGATTTAATCAAAAATATCTTAATTTGTGTTCCGAAGATGAACGAAAGTCTTACGGGGTTGGAACAACATGAGGGTGAGTAATTACTGACAGAATTTTCATTTTTGGGTGAACTAACCCTTTAAAATACAATGCAGAGACTTCTGGGAATGCAGTCCAATGATCAATGAATGAATCATTCACTAAAACAAATGAACTGATTCATTAAAATGAATCAGAAATGCCAACTTCTATCAAGCATGAGCAAAAAACAATTGACAAAAAGAAGAAAAAAAACAATTAGAAATTATTTTAAAAAAAGTTATACCAAGGCTAGATTAAAGCCAAAGCAAAAATATCACTGAAATAATATCATTCAGAGCCTTCGCCTGCTGTGCTCGAGTCTCATAACACGCGACACGGGAGCAGCGCTAGTTCAAATCTGAATCGTGAGCAGAATCTTAATTACTTGGCATTTGTCTGCAGCAGATATTAAACTGTATATGATTATATCTTCCTTCTCATCACACTAGAAACTCCATTATGGAGTCTGAAGGACGTTTTTAAGCTGTAGGACATTGTAAATAAAACGAATAACGGATTTAGTTGCTTCTGTGTGCAAAAAAAAAAAAAAGATTAGCCTAGGCGTTAACGGATAGCTTTGTCGTTTTTGGTCCATTCTCGTTTGTAATGGCCACATAATCACAATCCAATCAATCCTGATGGATAACTTTAAAATGCCTACATTCTCCACCATAAATATCCAGTTTCATGCAAAAAAAATGTCACATTATAGAAGTAAAATGGGTGTGCCATGTCTGTAGTATGTTCATTTCCAAATGGACTGATCTCACAGGCAAAAGTGTGTATTTAGGTCACTCTTGACAGTTTTGACTTCAAACTCTTCGTATTTCTGGTCTGGGGAGTGTAGCAGAAACGCAGTAAGTCAGAACCGGGCTTTTTTATTGCTGCGCTGTCAAGCTCAGAGAGCCCCAGTGCCAAGAATCAGCACTTTTCCAGGGCCGTTTCATTTCTCTGCCTCGTCCTCCCTCTTTTTTTCTCTCAGGAGAGATGGTAGGGGGCTGCTGGAGCCTCATTAACTCGCCTGATTTGATTTTTTGCAGCCCTCAGAGGGGCGCGATAGTCGCTTGCTGTGAGAACCGACTGCATGCGTCGCGGCAAAACTCACAAGTACCGCGGAGCTGCTTGAGAACTTTCGGGATAAGACTAATGTTGGTTTCACAAGGCTGAAAACCAACTTTCCATGTCATTACAGGTAAACGGCGCAATCTTAATTCCTATTCGCCCCATGCAAATAAAAGTTTAACCGCAGCGGGTCTTTGAACCAAAGCTAACTGACAGGAAACGAGTCTTTACTATAATCTTCCCCCTCAGCAACATGTGCTTCACCGATGAAAGAGAAAGAACATTCCTCATTCTCTTTCCGCACCCTGACTTGTTTAACCCTTGACGAGAAACTCTTGAGGAGATTTGGAAGGTGTTTGTGTGACGTGTGTAGAGGGTTGAAGGTTCACAGCTGATGAGGGTATACGTTCTACCATCTGGTCACTTCTGGGTTGAAATATGCAGCGGTCTGTCTAAGCTAGGCCACTAGAATGCTTCTTAGGATATGTTTACACAACAGCGATGCACTAAATACGGAAGCGTTTTTCCTTAGATAAATAATCCCTGTTCACACGGATCCAAGAAAACGACTAAAATCGCTGTAATCTGCTGCCAGGCCAGTAGATGGCGATGTCATTTTGTAAAGAAACACTAGGCGCTTATAGACTGAACATGTGATACGTGCGCGCATGACACCGTTTTCACAAATTTGCGTTTTTGTTGTTTACTCGGAGATGATAACGGTATCGTTTTCAAAAACGTGCACTTTGAAACCCGATTCGCGTATTCAGAACGCATAAAGTGTTTAGTTGAAAACAGTGTCGTGTAAACCGCCCCTTAGATTTCAATTTAAACATTTTTCAATTAAAGATCATCGGATTGTCTGACAAATTTTTTATTGAAAGACATTTTTTGTTATTCTGCCAAAAGCATTTCATGGAATTGCAACAATTCCGATAAAAAAAAAACATTTTTGCACACAATTCTTGCAAAAAGTGTGTTTACATAGACTTTTGAATTAATTTTGTAGTTTGTTTAAGATCAAATAGAAATACTAAAACACAAATGTGGTCAAATTTTATTCATTTTTTATAAAAGAAATATGACAAAACTCATAATGACAGAACAGAACTCATACTCACTGTGCATTTTTTACAAAAAAAAGGAGTAATTTAAGTCGGCTACACTTTATTTTAAGGTGTCATTGTTACAGACTGAGTAATATTAATTAACATGTACTTACATGTAGGGTTAGGATAGGATTATGATTTGGTTGAGGGTTAGTTGCATGTAATTATGCATAATTTACTGTTATTACTATGGTAAGTACAAGTAACATATGTAACAAGGACACTGTAAAATAAAGTGTTAACTTTAAGTCTTATGAGCGTAAATACAATGTAACAACATGTACGTTTTTGCTTGACTAAAAAAAACTGGTTCATGAAAGTGATTCATTCAGAGTCAGATTTCATTGGTTGCACTGTGACATTTTTTGTTATTCTGCCAAAAGTTTTAACGGAATTGTAAGGAATTTAACTATTCCGGTTCCATTAACAAATACAAGTGATCATTTCTCTAATAAATATTTTTTAAACAATTCTTACAAAAAAAGTGTTCACATTGACTTTTAATATCTTGTTGTAGTCTTTTGGATCAAATAAAATGTAATTTTTATGACAAATATATATGACAAAAACTCATAATGACATATGTCATGAAAAACCAGAGAATAATTAGAGGGGCCGTTTACACGTCACCGCTTTAAACTAAATACTGAAAACTTTTAAGGCGTTTTTCCGTTCATTTACACGACAAAGGCGTTTTTGGGACCTGAAAACGCAAACTTTTGAAAAAGTGCAAGTTTTTGAAAAACTTACAAAAAACAAAATTTGTGAGAACAGTGACGTCGTGCGCATGTGTATTACGTGTTCAGTCTATAGGCGTGGACTCGAGTGTAAAGAGTGAGTGTTTCTTTACAAAATCACGTCGCCAACTACTGGCCTGGCATGAATAATACAGCGATTTTAGTCATTTTCGTGGATCCGTGTGAACGTGATCGTTTTGACAAGTCGTCTTTACGCGAAAAGTTGTAAACTTCTTATTTTGATTCATTAAAAACATTTCACAATTCTCAAAACCGGCTCAAAAGACAGATTCGTTTGGGAGTCGAACGACACGGTTACGCTGTCTTTTTCACGCAGTAGATTCAGAAGCAGTGTCGCGTCGCCACTGAATAGTAGTGCAGAAAACTCTGTCAGAGTATTTTAGTATGAGTAAACACCATTATTGAGAGAGTTTGTTCAGTATAAACAGCCTGGACATAACACCGCTCTTTGCTAGTCAGGACTTCATACGTTCTGTGGAAAAAGCTGCTGTCAGTACAATTTGTGCAAAGAGCCGTGTAGCTGCTCCAGGGGTTGTCAGTTCAGCCGGTACCCAGAAGACCTCTCTCTGTCCTGGGGAACACAGCGCTCTGATCTGTGTGTGGTGGGTTTTGTTCTTTCCCTGCTTTGATTCTGAAGAAAAGAAACGGGTATTTAATTTGAATACTCTTAACAGTGAGGAACAGATACAGTACAGTGTGAGAGGAGGTAGGGAGGAGAGAGAGAACTTTGAAAGGAAATATTTTGCATATGATTATGCTACCCTCATTCTGAAAGCAGTTACAAAGTGTTAAAATATTGTTGTTGACCCTGTCCAACGCAGGCAAAACTCCTTCGTAGAGGGAATTCAAGTAATAGAAACCCAAAATTCCGCTGTCATCTGCTTTCTGCTCTGATCACAAATTTCCTATGCGCTGGCAGGTTTATGTGTATAGCCTACATATGATATGTGTGTGTGATTGCAGCTCTATCTCTCGCTTTCCACACACACTAACACAGAGAGATGTGTTAAAGGAAAGAGAGCAGAACGGTGACATTTTGTAAGGCTGAAATCATTGTCACACTAAAGCATTCTGTCACTTTATGTCACACCAACACAGAAAGAGAGCTAGACTGCAGAGAATACATTGTTTTTCCACAGATGGACATTTACAAGGTTAGCCAGAACAAGAGAATCAGAAATAAACTGTCATGGTACTTTGTTCGACGTGCCACTAAAATACAAAAACATAATGTCAAACATTCACTTTAACAGTTTTTGTTTGCTCTTTGTTTGAATAATCAATGTGATTTGCAAACAAAACAATACACGTTCTAAGAACGTTTGTTTGTGTTTTGTAAATTGTGGTGAGAAGTCGAACAAACAAAATTCAAAAAATTTGTTTTAACAATCGTTGTAGTTTGTTCAGCATCTCACCACAATTTACTTGGTTCATTTTGCCAGCTCAGTTCACTAACAAAAAGCTAAATATCGTATCGAACATTTGTTTGTACCTTGTTCGAATCGTCCCACAATTTGCCAAACAAAATACTTAATCAGCTTCGTTCGAAATCAATCAAAATGCCAAATATCCACTAAAAACATTGCTTATATCATTTTGCAAATTCTTACCACTATTCTCACCACTATATTTATGTTTGTTTGTACTTCTTCTTGACTTCTCAACAATATTTGCAAAAAAACATTAAATATCTGTTTTGACAATATTTGTGCAATTAGTACATATGTGTTTTTGTAATAAGTTAACAGACTGTTACATATAAGACTAAGACTGTTAACATATAATTTCCTTTAGTTAAACAAGTTTTGTTTGCTCTTTATTTAACTTGCCAATACAATTTGCAAACAAAACGCTATATATCAGCTATAAAACAATTGTTTATACTTTTTCGACTTTTTACCACTGTTTGCTAAATTAATACTAATTCTCAACAGAATTTGCAAAAAACACTATCCGCTTTGAAAAGATTTGTGATTTTGAAATAAATTACACATAGTTCACACAGTAAGATGATCTTACACAGTAAATAATTTGAATAGTACCGAAAGCATAAAGCAGAAAATCATGGATAAATAATATTGTGTTTGTGCGAGGGGTCTAATGTAGTCTTTGTGTTTGGCAGAGGAGGCATGCCTTGTTTACCTGAGGGAAATACGATGAAACGCACTATACAGTATGCAGCCGATGGCAGTGCTACTGTCAAAACACTCTCACACACTCCCAGACTCTAGCCCTTTAACCTCCCCTCTCAACATGCATCACGCACACACACGTTTGTGGGGTCTTAACCTGCCTCCATCAGCACACATTATGCACGGCATGTGTGTTTCGAACCCTGACAGATAAAGGGGAACGGGGCCGCCACACGACACCTCTGTACACATATACAATAATAAATGCAGATCGGATTGACTTTTCCTCCAAATACATTCACAAACAATATAACACATTTTGGACCTTCAAGCATCCCTTTGTGAAACAAAATTGTGGCTAAAGCCAACAGATAATTATTTTTCTTCAGCTAAACATGCAGTTGTGGGGACAAGTTGAACATTGTACAAACAAATGTTGTTTGAGTGGGTATTTAACATTTAGTTTGGGAACTGGGTTGACAAGTGAAACAAAATGGCCGATTGTTTTTGCAGATGTTTGCAGATTGTTGTGACAAAATGAACAAAGAACAAAACAATGTTTAATTGTATATTTGGTGTTCTGTATCCAAATTGTGAGGACAAGTCAAACTAAGTACAAACAAACACCGTTACTGTGGATATTAAGGGTTTTGTGAGAAGTCAAATAAAGTACAGAACGAACAAACACTTAAAGCTAAGTTAAAAGTTCAATTGCGGTAACTGAACAAAATGCAAATAAACATTGCTAAAGTAAGTTAGACGAAGTACAAAAAAATAGTCAAAGCAGATATTTAGCGATTTGTCGAACTCGGATGAAGCACAAACAAACATTGTTATACTGGATATTAAGGATTTTGTTTGCAACTTGTGGTTGGAAGTCAAAACGAACATTGTTAAAGCAGATATTTAGCGTTTTGTTTGTTACCTGTGGTGAGAAGTCGGATGAAGTGCAAACTTTGTTTTAGTGGTTATTTAGGGTTTGTTCACAAACCGCGGTAACTGAACAATGTACAAACAAAAAGCATGACGTTGTTATAACATTGTTATAGTATTGTTATATTTAGGGTGTTGTTTGCAAATTACTGTTACAATGTTAAAGCAGTTTTTTGTTGTATTGTAAATTATGAAAAAAAGTACAAAGTGTAGTTTAAAGGGATATTTCACCGCTGGAAAGATGAATGTGTGTTTAAATTGGGTCATTTATGTAGTAGAAATGTGAAATTATTTTAGAAGTTGGTGCCTTCTAGACTGAGAAAAGCCAGAAAATGTATTTTTGGCTCATGTGGATGAAAGACAACAACTCCCAGAATGCACTTGCTTCGCTGCCCTACGAGGACACTCCCAAGCCACGCCCACCAGTTACAGAGGGCAGTATCGGAAGAAATGATACAACTAGGCTACTAGTCGACTCGAAACTGAAAAGACGCCGTTTTATCGTGAGATCCCCCTATGGGCGGGTTGAAGACATGCGGAACGAGCTCCTCCTACTGGCTGTAGTCTCTCGCCTCTGGACAAAAAAGCCTCCGATGACGCTAAATAACGATTTTTGCGTCATCTGAGTTTTTTTCCCAGACACACAATACAGAAATCTCTCGTCTCAAGGGGACATGATGGAGGGAAGCACGGTCATTCGAAAATACTACCGGGTTTCTACTGATACAAAGCTTAATGCTAATCGGTGAAGTATCCCTTTAAGTGCTTTGTTGGTAAACTGAGGTGACAATTCAAACAAAGTGCAAATAAACATTGTCATAGTAGATATTAAGCATTTGTTGTATAGTGGTGACGATTTGAAAAAGGATTTTTAAAGTTTTTTGTTGCAAATGATGCGAAAGGGTACAAACAAATAAAACCATATTAAGCGTTTCGTTGGTAAATTATGTTGACGATTTGAACGAAGTACAAGTAAACATTGTTGCAGTGGATGTTCAGTGCTTGTGACAGTACCAGGAATAATACGTCCTGTCATGTGAACTGGAGTGTACTGGTAGTACGGCAGTCAGTAACACTGTAACTCCTGAAGTCCATCGATTTACAGAGTCAGTCGAGCGAGAGCAACACCAGGTGAACATACGCACGCACACACGGTTTTGATGTTGTCTTTCTCTCACGCTCCATCGACCAGCATCTGTAATTGTTTGAAACAGAGAAAACATGAAAGGTTTTCATATAGTAAGTTTAGCTTTCTTTCTGTTTTTCTTGACCCAAGGATTGCGAAACACAAGAGGTGGGAGTATCAGCTGAGCTGTTTGGAAAAATACCTAGAAAATGAAACAGTCATAAAAACAGTCATATGATATGTCCATATCATTTGACTGAAACCTTTAAAGAGCCCCATAAGATATATTGGTGGTTGTTGAGGAGATTCCCCCTTGCCAAGAAAAGCGCTATATAAATGTAACAAATTATTATTATTATTGTATTTTTTCCATTGTTTATTTATTTATTTCATTTAATGGTCTGTTATGACAACATGTATTATATATACAGTATTTTAGTGTATTTCACAAATGTTCAGAGTGCACAACTAGTGATGGGGAGTTGACTCTGTTGCTGTGTCCGAAATCGCTCACTTTCTTGAGTATGTACTTATTTTGAACAAGTAATTACTTCACGACCACTAAAAATGTATGTTCTATATAGTATGAATGTGTTTTGTGAATGTAATCTGGACGTACTACATTCTCAATGCTTTCATGATCATGTGACCAACCAGCGTCAGTTGCGTCGCTTCACTGCCATTCATAAATCCTCTCCCGTGGCCTCATGGGATAGGAAAGAATCCATCGTATGCACACCTCAGAATCTCACTGGAAGATGTCTACTCTTTTATAAGTACTGTGAATTCGGACATACATCTTTTGTCACATACTGATTTTTGTCTACTATATAGTAGGGAAGCATGGGATTTCGGATGCAGTCTTATTTAATTGTGACATAATATTCGACCACAGCTGTTTCTCGTGACTTTTACCTCTGTAAAATTAAGTATTGGCAACAACTAGGTAACAATGTTTATAACAACTAGTGGTCAACCAAAATAGTTTTTTTGATGGCCGATGTTGATATAAAGCCTATATATATATATATATATAATGAATCTTGACATTGTCATCCTGGAATATGGCCATGGCCATAACTAATGAAGATGGAGAATGCTCAGCCGCTGCTCATCCAACCACTAATAACTACACATCATTTCAAAGTCATGTCATCGCTAAATTGGACTAATTTGGACAGTCACCCTAAAAGAGTGTTGTTTTAATAAGGGGAATTTAAGGCTTTGTGTCAGGGGAAATAAAATTAGTGTGTAATAATGACTGCAATCTTGTATTCCTGGCCCTGTTTTGATGTAAAGTACATGGATTAGAGTGGAATCGATTCCTATTGTGGGAGTCAGGAGTTGAAGTCGACTGAAAAACCTGGAATCGAACACTCCTACAACTGGTTGGAAAATTGCTCCTTTTATGACAAAACTTTGTCAAAAAAAAAAAAAAAAGCTTGTGTCAATCAAAACCTATGACTACACTAGAAGTATTAATAATGACATACACTCTCGTTGGATGCCATACGGTGATGGTTCAACAGTACTTCAACATGTTGACATAACTGGGTGAATTTGACTGCAGAAAGCATTAAAATTCATAACGTGGATCATATAAAAATAGAACTGAAAAGCATTTCGTCATGGTGTATCATTGCAACACGCACTCATACACACAGAGGCAGACAGACACACACAGTGTGGTACAGTAGGTGTCCTGGGGCTGATATGTCTAGGTACGAGCATTGACCTTTATTGTCCAGATGAGGGGAAATATTCGATCATCACTGACCTGATTCTGCTACTCACTCGTATCACCTGGAATTAACATCATGCGGAAAGCAAACACACATAGCAACAAACACGACACACTAACCTTTTCACAAACACCTAGTGGCCAATGGCATACAATTATTATACTACAGTAATTTTTTTATGGTTTTAGTCTTAGTTAACGATAATAACCCTAGTGGCACCAAATGGAATTACAATAAATGCACAAAACATAATTTATCTGGATGACTTATAATTACACATTAAATTGAGATATGAATTGAGAATTTTAATGCAGCATAATAGGAGTCTGTTTGCTGTCACGCCACATCTAGATGTTGAGTTTAACATCACATCCGATGTTGACTGAAGCCTTCAACATGACAAAGCCAAGCAGTTAATGAATCTGTCTGAGAGCTGGCATCATGTCTGAACTCGAATGCAGAGAAAGAGTCAGTCGAGCCAGGGGGACAAAAAGAGAGTAGATTCGCAGAGTGATTTGATTTGATATGGCTGGGCCACGAGCTCGTCTAATTGCAGGGAAGTTGATCTGACAAATGGATCTGGTTGGTGTTATCATGCTGTACATGTGCCTTGAGGGTGAAAGACACACTCTGTACAGCTCCATTGATACTAATGACGCAAACACACTCAGCCACTTTAGATTAGTAGCGGTTCCTTAATTTACCCTTTCTTCCTGACCCCGCCTTAAAAAAAAAACATTAGTGACTAATCATACCTTGAGTCTATGGGAATTTTTATTTAAAGAAATAACCTGTTTTTAAGCCAGTGATATTTTAGTATCATTGATATACTATTATAGTTTTTGTTAATATTTTGTTTTAATTTGTCTATTTTCTGTTTTCAATTTAATTTCAGGTTGTAGTTTTAGTAATTATTTTTATACATCTATATGGTTTTTATTCATGTTTATTTATTTGTTTTAAGTCATTTAGTTTTAGTTATTTTAGTACTTCAAGCTAAACTGCAATGTTGAAAAAGTTGCCTTGGCAACTAGCTGAAATGAAATTTTTTTTTTCATACTTTATTTTAATTCAGTTCACATTTATTTCTACTGAGCCCCGTACTTGACATATATATCGAAGCCATGAATTAACTAATTCGCACGACTTACTAATACGTCAGCATGTTTTACTAATTCGTTCCCTGGTTTTAAGTAAATTGTGTGCAACTATTGGCCAGAAGCGGTGGTTTATAGTTAAAAAAGTTTAAAATACTAGTATTTTTCTTTCACACACCTATCATTTTGCTTCAGAAGACATTGATTCATCCACTGGGGTCGTATGGATTACCATCGCGTTCGCTGTGTGTGGTTTTAAAATCGGCTAATGCTTGCATTATATGGACTCAGAGAGATTGATTATTTATCTGAAGAAAGAAAGTCATATACAGTACATCAGGGATGGCATGAGGGTGAATTTTTATTGCTGGGTGAACTATCCCTTTAAGAACTTCCTTATCAGGCTCATAGTAGTACTCATACATCGAAAGGATCCAGATTAAACAGCATAAATGAGTAGATAGTGGAGCTAGACTCATTTAAAAAGCCTGATTCAAACCTCATGGGTGTTATACGGTAGAAATGTATTGGTGTAGCTTCCTTGTATGGATGCTAAACCAGTTTAGTAACCAAAAAAATCACCCCAGTTGAGCTGTGGGAACCTTTTCTACAAGTACACACAATACTGTTTTGATATGCTTAAGCAAAGCCCATGAGAATAGGAAAACCTCAAGTTGCCAATCAAATGCATGTTGTTTGTGATGCTGTAGTGTAGCGGTTATGTGGTGTGTATCTGCAAAGAGGTAAACTAGTAAACTACAAGGTGAAATATCTATTCCAGGAGCATCTATGACTTGGTGGAGGTTAACTTAGAGGTCGCGGCGGCTTTCAGTTCTCCATTAGGAGAGAATAACGCTTTGGTGAAAAGCAAGGCCACTCAAAGAACTCGTTTTTGATGTGGACGGCTTCAGACTGGACTCCTACTTAATAACACACAGTCTGCTGGTCTTTCAAAGACCACTCATTTGATCCTGATGGAAAATAAAGGGGTTTCTCTTTCTGATCTATCAAAAGCGGTTTTCCTCAATTCTACCTTTTGTTTAAACCCACCACCATTTACACACTTCACAGATCAAGACGAACTCAAACAAACACACTCTTTGCTGTTATTTGTACGTTTTCAATCTTAAATTATTCAAATCGTTTACACCATATGCTAATTAAATCAATACTATGTCTAAATTATACTGTGTACAATGAATGCTGTAAAATTGGTGTTTGAGATTGTAAATAGTTTAATGTTATAAATTGTCATAAAGCTATTTGCATTTATTTTTTTATTATACTGCATACTCTTAAGATTCTACACTGAATCACTTCTTTAAGTTGAATCACTTCTATTGCGTTGTTACTTTTCTGCTATTTTGTTAATGTTAAATGCTGTAAAATTAAGGCATTCAAAATGGCAACTCTTTCAATTTGGTAAATTGTGCCGAAACGCCGCATGTAGCCTCAGGTCATGCTTGGGAATGACATGTACCAAGTTCGGTCTGAATACGCTAAAGCGTTAATATAGCCTAGATATCATTTGGCGTGCTCTTTGTCGAATTCGTTTGCGCATTATTCATGAATAGTTGGGTTTTGATATTTTTTTTGCCAACATGGTCTCTGAATATGATCTGAGGAGTTAATTTTTTTTTCACATTTTCAATTGCAATCGAAACGTCCAAGGTATCAGAGGGAAAATGAACTTTTGTTTCAAAAGTTATTCGCATAAATGTAGGTGAACTTTTGGACAGTTGGTGGCGCTAGAGGGATTCTATGGAAGCTTGTTTCCGCCACAGAATAAAACATTTTAAAAGATAATTGCGACTTTATTTCTCAGAATTGCGAGATATAAAGTCAGAATTGCGTGAAATAAAGTTGCAATTGCGTGTTATAAAGTCAGAATTGCGAGATATAAAGTCAGAATTGCGTGAAATAAAGTCACAATTGCGTGTTATAAAGTCAGAATTGCGAGATATAAAGTCAGAATTGTGTGAAATAAAGTCGCAATTGCGTCTTATAAAGTCAGAATTCTGACTTTTTTCTCGCAATTGCGACTTTATATCACGCAATTCTGACTTTATATCTCGCAATTCTGACTTTATAACACATAATTGCGAGTTTATATCTCGCAATTCTGACATCTTTTCTCAGAATTGTGAGATATAAACTCACAATTGTGAGATATAAAGTCCAATTCTAAGGAAAAAAAAAGACTGACTTTTTTTTTTCTTTATAACACGCAATTGCGACTTTATATCATGCAATTCTGACTTTATATCTCCCAATTGTGACTTTATTTCTCAGAATTGCGACTTTATATCTCGCAATTGCGACTTTATTTCTGAGAATTGCGACTTTATATCACGCAATTGCGACTTTATTTCTCAGAATTGCGACTTTATTTCTCACAATTCTGACTTGATATATCGCAATTGTGAGAAAAAAAGTCAGAATTGTGAGATAAAAAGTCGCAATTATTATTATTTATTTATTATTCAGTGACGGAAACAAGCTTCCATAGGATTCAGTTAGAGACTAACTCAAATTTACTGTGGTGAAAGTTTGTACTAACCTCTATCTGTGTACCAAATTAACAACTTTTTACCATACGGTTCTATGGGCTGCCGTAGATTTCCAGAGCGGAAGAATAATAATAAAAATCTTGTCATGACCCCTTTAATATTGGCATGTGGTATGCAAAAATGTAAATATTAGAAAGTGTTATGTGCTTTCTGTAGTGTGTACCTAAATATTGATGTCAGATAAATCGGAGTTAATTGTGTTGTTCTGGGAGATTGTTTAATCCTCTGCTGATGTTGGAGGAGTGAAGCGCAGGTCCATTGATCGTCCTCCGGGGCAGGAGGGGTCACAATCTTCTGGCTGCGCGATCGATGTCATCCGTTTCAAAGGCGATGGGACTCGATAAAGGTTTTCTTCTAAATCCAGAATCTGCTGCCCTCCATCAACAAGTGCTGATAAACAGATGGAATTAGAAGAGGGATTTGCAAGGTCAAATTGGGGTGGAACTTTTGAAAACACATTATGGTGGTACGATTTCACACACACATATTGGTTTGCATTTGTCACCTTGGCACCATGACGCGATGTGGAAAGTTTCCAAACACAAACCAGTCGTAGTTTATACATAAACATATATTTTGTATTATTATTTAATATTTGTTTTGAATTTTTAATCACAGCATGTTTACATTTCAAAAGTAATATCACCTAAAAGAAATGATTGAACCACATACACCAATGCAATATGGTTTGTATTTGGATGCTTATATACTAAAAATATGACTAAATATTCAATTATATATATAAATTACATCAATTAATGTAATTTTTATATTTATTATTTAAAATTTTATCATATTTTTAATGTATAATATACCTTTTAAAATACAATATGTTTACATTTCAAAACAAATTATATAACCTAGAAAATAAACTTGAACAATAAACATGCACAGATAAACAATGTGCGAGTAAACGTACAGTGTGTGCTCGGTCGTCTATTTCATAACATACTGTATGTTTGTTTGCCACATCCTCTGACTTTTGTCCTTGTCTTTTTATGTGTGTGTGTTTCCTTGAGCCTGTGCAATTTCTAAAAGAACGAAGGGGAAAAGAAACGTGTACATTAGGTTGAGTTTGTTTGCACAGGTGTCGTTGAGTTTTGTTTGGTGACTCGCGTGTTTGTGCAAACGAAACAGGTGTGCTCACAATGGGAATGTGGCCGTCTATTGGAAGTTTGACAAAAGGAGAGCGCGGAAAATGGCGTTAAAGCAGCAAGAACGTTTATCTTAGCAAAGAAATCCCATTTAGAGCCACTGACTGCTTACTTTCATTCATCTGCAGTGTCCAAATAAGAAAGTCTGTAATAAACTACAGGGGCGTAAAGGTAACGATTCCAATAATGCCGAAATTGCTGCATTTTATTCGACGACAGTAATTGCTATGAGAAAAGTAAATCAAGTCAGTCCACACATACACGCTCTAACATCCAATTATTTCCCCTCTCGGAAGAGCACTCCAGTTTCCATTTCTCTAATTGCCAGGTTTGTGTTTTTCTGCGCAGTGTTGCAATCTGGGAGCTGTTAGGAGACAGGTGAAAGACCCTCTGAGGGGTTCGATGAACCGCACGGCACGGCAAATCAGAGAAACTTCCAGAAAGCCGAGCACACAAAGCAGAGGGGTCAAGGACAGGTGACCTGAACAGAACAGCACGATGATGATGATGATGATGGGCGGCAGAGAGAGAGAGGAAGCGGTTTTAATGGTGGGGAAGATACTTTCAAACAGCTACTCTAAATTTGAAGTATGATAATAAAAAAATAGTAAACTATATACTACATTGAGGCTAGTTAAGATAGCAATATGAGATCATATTATATATGTACTATATTCATAGTATATTAGGTGTATATTATCACTTAAATTCAAAGAAAATTGGTATAAAACAATGAGGATCCAACATGAATTGTTGTTTACATACAACTAAAAAAAAAAATATATATATATATATATATAATAAAATAATATAATATTAAAAAATAATAAAATGAAAAAGTGATTTTTTGTACTTTTTTTATTAAACAGTTCTTTTAAATTGTAATAACATTTCACAATATGACTGTTTTTTATAATATTAATTAATATATTGTTTTAATGAGAATTTGTTTAATTCAGCAATTATTTTATACCAAAAATGCAGAATGTTTTTTAAAACATTAAAGTATGATTATATATAATATTATTATTATTATCATTATAAGTATGATTATATATATATATATATATATATATATATATATATATTGTGACAAAAAGTAACTAAATATTTTAGAGCCTATTTTAGAACCCTTTCAGACAAAATTGAATTTTTTTATTAAAATAAGTATAAATTTATAACCTTCAAATTAGTACAACAAATATAACTTTATAATTTTAACCAATATAATTTAAATTAGCAACCATTTTATTTTTTTCATATAACATTACTGACAAGATGTTTTTTGTAGTGGTCATACATTTATTCTGCATCATTATTCCCCACCAGTGAAGCTATCAGAGCTGAACAGGTGAAATTGGATGGAGAGATGTCCCTCTCCTCCTCTAAAAGAGCATTCACTTCCTCGCCCTCTCCTAACATCAGCTCATCACATCATTAATGTGTCATTATTCCTCCCTATGAGTTCAACAAGGCCTCATTTTCAAAATCACACAAGTATGAAACATCATTCGTTTTACCTCCAGGCTCTTTGATGACCTTGCCAAATATAGAGGTGACCTCTTCCTTACTCTGTCCATTTGGAGCGTCTGGGGACGGATGTCCCTGCAGCACTCGATGTGTCTGTGTTTGCGTGTGTTCATTCCTCAGGCTTCTCCTCACTGTCCTGTCTATAGAAATAACTCTGTTATGTTCCTCGTCACTGAACACACTCCAAACTCCCAGCGACAGCCCACCCTTCCTGCATCAAAGCCGTCCCAACAGCTAACATCATGAAAAACTGCGCTGTCAACACAAAAATACTGAAAAGATGCCCTTCAAAACCAAGAGTGGCAACGGATCTGAAACAACATCTCCACAATCCTCAATCTTTAGCAGGACCATGCAGCAATGATGGTATCCGATTGGTAATACCATGGTACTTTGATCAATACAAGGTACTGAATTTCATGTACTGTGGTATTTACATGGTGCACTCCAAAATACTTACAAAAATACCATGGTATACGCCCAAAAAGACAGTATCATAGTACCATATGACAAATATCCAATAATTTTTAGTTTTTTCCCCCAAAACGTTTCTGTTGTATGAAAGTATATATAAAAGTTATATATTTACAATAGTATTACATAATATGGTGTAAATGGTTGAATGTATATATTATTAATATATATATGTGACCCTGGACCACAAAACCAGTTACATGGCTCAATTTGTGGAAACTGAGATTTATACATCATCTGAAAGCTGAATAAATAAGCTTTCCATTGATGTACGGTTTGTTATGATAGGACAATATTTGGGCTATATACAACTATTCGAAAATCTGGAATCTGCAAAAAAAATCTAAACATTGAGAAAATCTCCTTTAAAGTTGTCCATTTATCTTCGCGATTGTGCTGCATTCACTCACAAAAATAAAAGTTTTATATATTTACGGTAGGAAAATTACAATATATCTTCATGGAACATGATCTTCACTTAATATCCTCATGATTTTTGGCATAAAAGAAAAAAATATAATTTTGACCCATACAATGTATTGTTGGCTATTGCCACAAATATACCCGTGCGACTTGTGACTGGTTTTGTGATCCAGGGTCACATATAGTATATATTTTATTGCTTTAAAAAGCTATATAAATATATATATTATATCATAGTACTATGTTTTTTTTTTATTCTTAATTCTTGAACCTGATGTATTGTATTCTTTGGGTATAATATGGTAATCATTCAGTTCCATAGTATAGTATCAAAGCAACATCAATGTATTTTTTTGAAAGAGAAAACACTTACCCATTATATGGCCTGTACTCAAATAAAACCAAGAACAAAGAGTGTTTGTTGAATCGTTTGAAACACACTTTAAAGAGGAATCTGACCTGAAAGCCAGTGTTTTTAGTTTTGTTTTGTCTGCTGTCTGATGTTATTTCTTTTATTGTGTCTGCAAACGTGCCGGGCTTTACATCTATTTGCACACATTACGTTATTTTTTTGACCCAAAAACCATTGCAAATATCAAAAGATCAAATACAAGTGAGAGTTGATCTGCAGGGCATGTGCACATCATTAACGTGCTAGCACCTGAGCCTGACCTTCAAGGTTAAAAACATATACACAAACGAAACACCACACACACACACACACACACACACACACACACACACACACACACACACACACACACAAGCAGGTATAGGCAGGTTTATGGGTCACGTCCCTGAACGTTACAGAAACACACACACACACACACACACACACACACCTGTCTGTTTCAGTGTGTCAGTGGTTCAGCAGGTGTCACATGATGTCAAACAGTATGTGGCTGATCCAGGGAGATCAAACCCTGCAGGTCCATCCTCACAGATGAGAAACACACCCCGAGGTGATGTCATCCGTGAAATACAGGAGCTAAAACACAGAACAAAGACAAAGTGTGTGACTGGAATTGAACTATTAAATAGAACGATAATAAGATAGAAATGTGTGCTTAACCATATATTCTGCTGTATGCCTTAAACATCATAACAATACACACACATTCAATATTTTAATTTCTATTATTTATATAATAAGCATAAAAATAGTGAATAATATTAATACATTTCTAATATGAATTATATGAATTTATATATATATATATATATATATATATATATATATATATATATATATATATATATAGTATCCATAAATATATAAGTTATTCATAATTATATAATAATATATACATACTGTATATATAATAATAATGATATATTAAATTAAAAGTTAAATGATTCAAATCAATATAATTAAATAAATAAATATATATATATATATATATATATATATATATATTTTACATTTTAATATTATATATTTTATAATATAATAATATAAACAACATTATATTTAATAAATATTATTATAATTAATATATAATTTTATTCAAAAATGTAAAAAAAATTAACAATGTACTATAAATATATATTTATACATCAATAATTAATTGTAAAGCGATTATATGAATACATTTAAAAATAATAATACTATATATAGTTTCATTATATTGAGAAATTACAATAGTCATGATATTATGGTATAATCATATTAATAACAGTTATTAAATCATCATAATAATAATAATAATTATTAATAAATTAACTAATAGAATCTATTAATTATGTGTATATATATATATATATAGATATATATATATGTATGTATATATATAGAAAGATATATATATAGTATATTATTTTTATTTATATAGCTTTTTTTTAAAAACCATACTACAGGGTGGGCCATTTATATGGATACACCGTAATAACATGGGAATGGTTGGTGATACTAAAGTCCTGTTTGTGGCACATTAGTATATGTGAGGGGGCAAACCCCTCAAGATGGGTGGTGACCATGACATATACTAATGTGCCACAAACAGGACTTTAATATCACCAACCATTCCCATGTTATTACGGTGTATCCATATAAATGGCCCACCCTGTATATTTATATTGTTTATATAATACAATTGCTAGATAACACACATTTTCATTAAAACAATATTTTACACAGAAAATTCATTATGTGTGTCACTCAAGCTGATGTTAACAGGTAAAGTGAGCAGGTATTTCACTTAATATCTTTTTTAAAAGCCTGGGATGCTGTACTGACCAATCAGCATCCAAGACCAGAGTTATCTGTTTTAAAATAAATAAATAAAAATTAGTTTTAATGTACAATAAGACAGATAATAAGGCAGAAAACATGTTAGCATTTCTGCTGCTACACAATTAAATACCTTTCTGCACCAATAATAACATTTAAAAAAAGGCTAGAATTAGATCTCAGCAACCCCCAACTGTCCAGTCGAGAAATAATACGAGCTTTTTTAATTTAGATCTCTGATGAAGATTTCAGGGCTTGGAGAGGCGAACAGCTGTGTTTCTGCCCTGATAAATGACTCATTTAAATGAGTTTCATTAACAATACGTAGGAGTCTTGTTCAGCGCTGCGATATGTTTTGATGTACAACAGCCGTTATGACAGCAGGGTTTTGTGCGGCAGTCCGTGAATTAATGGAGTCAAATGGAAATTATCTTATGGCTAACACATCTCTGAATTTAAATGTTCCACAAATATTGAAGTCAGGCTTGTCATATGTCGTCTGGCTATCAAATTATTCATTACATAGGCTATCCAATAGAAACCAAATGACCTCATAAAAAAGGATGTGGAATAATAAATTAATTCTTTGGTGTTGGATGTTGATATCTCTTCCCGCTACCGAAACACATGCTAGGTTGAAATCACTCACTCGTGACTAAGTGTTTGACGATGTGGCCTGATCTGCAACCAGCTTTTCCGGTTTCTGTGCTGCTTAAATTGAGGGTTTGGGAGGTGGAGGTTTCAATGAAGGATTAAATGAAGTTAATCCCGTTTCAGATCTCCGCAAACAAACACGCCAAAGCAAAGCCCTGCCTGAGGCAAACCGTGACACAATGCTTTAATCTTACAGTATTCTCATAAGTGCTATTTAATGGACAATAAATGCTTTCAAACAGATTTTAACTTCCTTTCTTAGAGCATATCTATTCCTTACCAACTTAAAATCAATATAGCCTAGATTTAAAAGCCTTTAAGCAGTTTAATTTTGTTTGGTAGCCAACAAAGTAGATGAATGCTAATCTAATTTATTTAGCCTATACAGCTGGAAACATGTTTCTTAACATGAGTTGATAAAATATGCAGGATATAAAGTGGAAATGTCTGTATTAACACCAGAAAACACTGTAGATGAGAATTATTAAAATCTACCATATACTGTAAAAAATTAAGTTTAACGTACACTGAACAAAATTATAAACGCAACACTTTTGTTTTTGCCCCCATTTTTCATGAGCTGAACTCAAAGATCTAAGACTTTTTCTATGTACACAAAAGGCCCATTTCTCTCAAATATTGTTCACAAATCTGTCTAAATCTGTGTTAGTGAGCACTTCTCCTTTGCCGAGATAATCCATCCACCTCACAGGTGTGGCATATCAAGATGCTGACTAGACAGCATGATTATTGCACAGGTGTGCCTTAGGCTGGCCACAATAAAATGACAACTTTTTATAGTTAACAATAGTAAAATAATGGTTAGATCAATGTAACTACAGCTACTATAAACAAAAATATGATATTTAAAAATGTAGCTTTTGATGCTACATAACACTTTACAATAAGGTTTCACAGAACATAAATTAACAATGAAAATATTTCTATACTAAACTTATTAAACTTAGTTTTTGTTGATTTCAACATTTAATACATTATTGCAGTTTTTCTCGATTGCTTAAACACTATAACCAGGGTTTTGAACTAAAATTTCAAAACCATAACACCATTTATCAAAAAACACATCCATTTCCCTAAACTTTAAACGCCATTCCCCTGTTTTGACACGAGTCAGATTCGTTGAACTGTCACTGCAAAACTCTACACAAAAATCCATTCATTTCTCATTGCCTACACCATGTTGTCATGTATAAACCATCAGCATTCAGTATTGTTCACTCAAGTCAGCACAACTTCAGCTCAGTTAGCACACAATTACCCAAGTGGAAACACTAAGAGTCAAAATTGATCACACACCATTTAGAACCTTCAATAGATAGTTTTGGAACAATGGATCCAGAGAGACATGATAGAAGAGGTCGAGGACACCAGCGAGGAAGAGGTGGAGAAGGCCTGAGGAGACCAAAAACGGTATTTTTTTGTTGTTGTTTTGGTGTATTGTACTGTACAGTACATTAAGGAATAAAAAATGTGTAAATGTATGCATTTGTTGTATCTTTTGTTGTGTTCATTGTGTGAAAAGACTTTTGAGGTGGAGAACCACAAGCAACATAACTAACGTATTACCGTTTTTTGTAGTATTGTTTTGAATTCATTGCACCAGTGTGTAAGACTATGTTGTAGTGTGTGTGTTTGTGTGGGCTTATGTGTGATGTCTGAGGGCAAAGTTTGGTTTTTCAGCAAGAGTGAATGGTTTTAAGTGTAGAGCTTCATTTTGACCTGAAAATACGATGTTTGGGGAACTGGGTGAGACGTTATGGATTTGTGTTTACTGTTTTGAGAATACAAGGCATAGTTTCAAGAAATGTGTTTAAGCAATCGAGAAAAACTGTAAAATCAAAAGTTCTTTCTATTAATATTATTTAATGGAAGAGCTAAAATGAACTTACAATGAACAGTTGTATTTCTATTAACAAAATAAAATGTATTGCTCATTGTTTATGTTAGTTAATGCATTAACCAATATTAACTAATGGAATCGTAAAGTGTTACCAAGTAAGTTACACTACAAGCTAATATCGAAAAGTAGTTTATTATATTGAAGCTATTTAAGAAGTAATATCTTTAACATTAAATATCGGATGTTAATATATTTTTATAATCAAAACAGTATATTGGCACAACTTGAACAGATAAACACATAATAAAACTATAGTCGAAAAACAACGGTAGCATTTAGCTTAATATTTTGCTACCAAAAAGTAGCTAAAATTTACTAAAATGAAATTGACTTACCAATGCTTATTTAAAAAGCGTTGATGTTCCTAAATGGCGCATTCAAATTTACAGCCTTAGTTTTCTGAAAAACAGACAAAAAATGGTTTAGCGTAATGTTACGCTATGGAAATAGTGGGAAAAAAATAACCTTAACTTTTGCGCCATACAATGAAAAACATTTTGGGTTAGGGTTTACTTTGAAACAATTTCCACTCAGAAATTGCTAGTAAATTTCACAAAAAATTACAAAGAACTGGAAAGTAAACGTATGTTCTTGTAAAAAGTAATCCAATCTTATGTAACTGTTTTATTGTAAAAAGTAATCCAAGTAATCTGTTTAATTTGCAACTTTGAAAAATCATTTTTCACAGTGTAAAAGTTTCTTTGTTGCATGATAATAAAACCAGTTTAGCTAATGTTTACGAAGATAGCTGAGTAAAACATGGTAAATTATCTCTCTTTTGGCTGTAAACCAACAATTTATAAGTCATCTTTAAGTACTGCATAACAAAATTCTACATGCTCATGTGACTCAGTGACCGAATTTCCATAGCACGAGGTGAATTACGGTCAGAATTTAGTCACCCTCAGAACTGAGTAGCATTTCAAAGAGTGTTTATAAAGCAGTACTCGATAGCCGGCAGCTATTTCATATAGAAAGCACAACTCATCACCGAAACACAGAGCGGTCCTCTCTTGCACGCACACTTACGGATGCTAGACACCCTGGAGAAATGTAAATTTCCCTGTGTTAATTTAATCTGCTGCAGCGTATGGCATTTATTCAGAAAACAAAGGAAAAAATGCTCTGATTTCATTAAAGTCTGATATATGTCGTCAGTAACAGAGCTTTGGGAATGAAACAATCGATATTCAACATCACTACCGCATTTTTAAGCGGAAATTACCCCCCAACCATATCTATTTTGATTACAAATCTGCCAGCCTGGCTTCTTTTAGGACTAGAAAAACCGAACATGTCCAACATGCGCTTATATGCGTGTTTGCCTTTGCACAAAACCCCATGAGCTTTGAGCTGTCGCATCCATCACTGTCAGGACTAATTATTGCACCACACTTTTCTGTGTGCCGTGCAAACATGGTGCAAGCTTCTGTCCCCCTCTCTCTCTCGAGATCGTTCCATCTCCATTTGAGGTCACAATGGCCGTCTTTAGTTTTAACAACCCCCCTTTTATGTCTTGAGACCTTAAGGGGTCATGCGGATGCATTTAAAGGGCCATATTCCACACCATTTAAGTCTACTTATAACGTTAGTCAAGGTTTCTGGCACAAAAGAATGTCATAATTTAGTTTCAAAAGACCATTTTCCACCCACTCTCTGACTCTTAGATCTGAACGGTCTGTTTTTTTTTGCTTCTGTATCTTTAAAAATGTTATTATGTAAACAACCTCTGTTATGATTAGATCCAACATTCACAATCTTGAGACTCTCAATTCTTTCTGAAAAAAAATTAAAAAGTGAAAACACAAGAAAAATAATGTTTTGTGGAAAAAGAAAGAAAGAAAGAAAAACTGTGGCATATTTTTCAGTAGATTGTTTAAATAAATACTACTACTACTAATAATAAAACTAATATTTAAAAAAATATTAATAAGTAAAGAAAAAAATGGAAGGAAAGAAACAAAGGAGAATGGAAGAAATGTATTTGAAAATGATGTCCAAAAAATGTATATAATAATAATATTTATTTTTTTTATTATTATTAATAATTATTATTATTATTTGACGGTGGTACTTTTGATTTGGAAATAAAAATAAATTCTTGAAAAATATTTTACAGTTTTTGGACATAATTAAAATAAACAAACACATTTTGTTGATAATTATCTGTTAAAACTACCAAAAATACCATAGTCTTATATGACATTTACCATGGTATTCTTGAGAGTAAATACCATAGTAGGCTACATGGATTACAAAGTACTATTCAGGCCATAAAAGTATTAAAAATTACTATGGCATTACCAGCTAATGTATCACTGCACTATACCGGCTCAATACCTTTTTATAAGAGTTCTTTCACTGCAGAATTCATTGTATCTTTATATTCCCTAGCTGTATACCTCCATAAATTGCCAATGCCACTTTTTATACTCCAAGTTTTATTAAGTTGTCAGCGGTATCGAGAGAAATTTAACCTGCATTTCACTCTCAGATAATGAAGTTTCTTATATTACAGGTCTAAAGTTCTCTGAGGTCCACAAGGAACGGCTGTCCGCTTTGGAATCGATTCAAGATTTCTGGAATCCAGCCTGCGCTCTATTGATTCACCGTTAATGCCATAATGACTGTTTTGGCAGCACATTCAAAATGGTGAAATGGTGCTTTGGGACACCGGTCATTAAAACATGTTGTTTGATTAAAATCAGAGAATGTTTTTCATCTGTACTGTGGGTTCAGAGCAGGACCCAAAAGTGAGATACGCTACAAATGATCTCCAAACACAACACACACACACACGGAAATGCATTCACATTTCCGCCACCGCTGAGGTGCGATATCACGATGGCAGTGAGTTTGTCACGGTGGGGTGCAGGTAAGTGTGAGATTCTGTGTTGTGCTAACACATTAGCTCTGTTCCAAAACCTAGCAAGCAGCTTTGCTGTTTACAGCATACAGTACACAGACAACTGAAACTGCACCTCAGAAACTAAACTAGTTAATCCACCTTATTTAGCAACACTACACACTATGAAGCTGTCTGTTAGCATTCCAATTCATCTCAATGGGATTTCCTCAGCTAGCATAGCACACCATGCTATTTGAAATAATGCTAGCTTTGCTTATGGGGAGTTTTTAAGCCAATAAAATGTTTTGTCTGGAGAGTGACCTCTGACCCGACGCATGACGTAGGATGTAGGAGTAGAGTAAGCTTAGTTGAGAGTAGACGCCTCTCGCGGTTCAAACAAGAGCTGGTCAACAAACTCAATCTCCTTCGACATTTCTCTTTAAAAATTGTCGTTTTAGACTTCTAATTCGTGACCGGTGTTGCTCTATCCTCTGCACTTACACGTTCGTCAATACGTCGGGTCAGAGGTCACTTTTCCGCCGGAACAAGACTCGCATACGCCCGTTACCGGAAGCCGGAAGTTATAAATATGGATTTTTTTTTTTACAAAAACTCATCGCTTCACTTCAGAAGGCCTTTATTAACCCCATGGTATGGATTACTTTTATGATGGATGGATGTACTTTTTTGGGCTTCAAAAAAAATCTATGGTAGGCTACCCCATTCACTCCCATTATAAAGCTGGGAAGAGCCAGGACATTTTTTATAAATCCCATTGTGTTTGGCTGAAAAAAGAAAGTCATATTCACCTAGGATGGCTTGAGGGTGAGTAAATATTGGGGATTTTCATTTTTGGGTGAACCAATCCTTTTATGTTCGCATAACTGATTAAAAAAAACGTTTTAAAACATTTAAAAAACTGTACGTTTTGAACATTCAGAAATAATGTATTAATGAACATTAGCAAAACGTTCTTAGACCATATTTTTGTAAGCCGGGAATGTGTTACAATTACCAAACAGGAAAAAAAAAACAGGTCAGATGGACAGAACCATGAGACAGTCTGAGATGTCTGACACCAGGGAAAACGAAGGACGATTTGTCTGACAACAGGAGTCAGATTAGCGACAAACTCGCTTGTACAGCAGCGTGCGGGTGTGAGGAGTGTGTGTTGTGTCAGTGCGCTTACCGCCTGCGTCTATTTTTGCTTGATTACACACAGCATGCCCACAGAGGCTATTGCCACTTCTCCATTTACTCGCAAACACACAGAGGCCTTTTCTTCGCATTCCTCACTGTATTCCTTTGCTAGTTTGACAAGGAATAATCGTGAAAATTGCACGTTTAGAAAACGGCGTCATTATATCAGCTGTGGCCGATAATGACATATCATGACACGTAAAGTGTTTTCACATCTCCTGTGGCGCTTTCAGAGCGTTTCAATTCACACAATCTCTGCTCATCACTGCGACGGCGGCGAGGTAGTACGTTTGCATTTCATACTATCAGAGCTACAAAACACAAGCTGTATTCGTCACATAACATTTGTTCTTGTTAGGTTTGTTAACATGGGCGGAGTAAGCAATGAAGTATAATGAGAAAATTAGACTAACATCACTAGTACCATTGCTTATGTATGGGTTTAAACAAATTTGTTTATCTCGCTTAGCGCTAAATATGTCAAATATACTTCAAAGTTGTGTGAAATATATCAATATTTTCATCTGGCATAAAAATCTCATAGAAAGAGGTACTGAACCGTATCTAGAGCCGTTTCAACACCTTGGCAACAACCAAAAACATTACGCTGGCGTGTTTTGAGCAAAAAAAACAAAAGTTTTTCCTTCAGAAAATGTAAACGTCTCTATGTAGTTTAATGTTTGTTATTGTCGGTACAACGCTAGCCTGCTAGCTAAATTAGCCACAAATTGTCCATGTATAAGAAATTTAATTTTATAAAATGATTTTCAGATTCTGGTGAATTTCCGAAAATAAGCTAGTTATTTCAGATAGCTTACTATGCTAAACCGTAACTAGCTAACTGTTATGCTAATCAACTACATTAAAATGCTTAATTAAAAAAGTAGAATAGTCTATTCTGATAATTATTATTCAAAATGTATTATTTATCGAACATATTAACCTTTTTATCATAGTCATCATTTTATAAAAGCTCCACTTTGCGTTCATATTCTGGTGAATTTCAGGAAAAAAAAGCTAGCTATTTCAGATAACTTGCTATGCTAAACCGTAACTAGCTAACTGTTATGCTAATCACTATATTAAAATGCTTATTTTAAAAAAGTAGAATTGTCTATTCTGATAATTATTATTCAAAATGTATTATTTATCGAACATATTAACCTTTTTTTTATCATATTACTGTTGTCATCATTTTCTAAAAGCTCCACTTTGCGTTCATACCTGAGGTAAAATTACCATAGCGCAAAAAACGTTCTTGGTTTACAGCTTACATTGTGCCAAATGTTGCATTATTTATTGTTTTAAAACGTCAACTATCTTGCCATTTAGGTTTTTAACAACAACAACAAAAATGGTAAATCGGTTCAAAACTTTTTCTTCGCAAACTGACTGCGAATTGCGAAAGACTGCTTTCTTTATTTCTAGACAAAACTTTCAGCATATTTACGTATTCTGACAGCTGACACTCAGAATACACCTCTGGCAAACTGGCACCATCTCACACGTTCTAGTGCCACAAACCCCAAAAGGCCGCAGAGAGAAGCACAGACGCTGATGATGTCTGACATTACCGAACTCTGAACAGCGCCGCTAATTACATGTAAATGCAGATCACCGCAGGCCTGTTTAACCCCGCGGCTATGATAGCCTTGGCTGGAAAAACTCAATTTATTCGAGTCCAGGGGAAATTTTATCCAACATGGACACGGATGGCGATGATGATATATCAATTTAGAAAACGACTAATGATCTGGATTTGCTCGCGAGTCGCTAATTACGCACATATGCTCCTAAAATGTGCAGAAATTTGTATTAATTTGCTGAAGTTATTAGCAGGATACTTCACTGCAGATTCTCTGTCTATCAGAAGTCATGTGGCTTCTTTTAACCATTACATTTGTGCATTCACGTGAATGCTTGCTTATATACACATTTGTGTGTGTGTGTGTGTGTGTGTGTGTGTGTGTGTGTGTGTGTGAGTACGTGTGTTTCTAATGGCAGATAATCAACTGCAAAGGCAGCAGTGCAATTAAAGTGACAAATTGGCCGTGGGCATAAAGAATCTTCCCTGTGTGTTCATATCCTCCAGAGCCAACTACACCCGTGAACACACACACACACACACACACACACACACACACACACACACACACACACACCATCTGAATGGCTGCACATTTAATTGGGTAGTCATGCTAATTGCAGACAGTACATCATTTTCACCGGGTCCTTTCAAAGGCTCAAGGCCTCACAGAACATTAGCGGATGAAGACCATGACAGCAAGATCACACCTCAAGAATTACCACCTTCACTTAAAAATCTTATATAATACATCCTTTACTTATTTATAGAGTGGAAGTTTACTTATTTATGAGTACAATACAGAACAATACCAGTGCACACCTGAATCAATGCAGACCGGTGCATTGGAGACATGAAATATTACAACGAGAGAAGATTGGTGTAGTAAAATAAGCAATGTAAAGCCAAATAAAATAGAATAAAAGATACACAAAAAAATATGTATGGGGGAGGGGGACACACAACAATTAATCCCACATAGTTCTTTAAACATTATACATTTAAGTTGCTGCCTTAAATTAAGTACAATCAACTTAAAATACATTAAACTGACTTAAAAATATAAGTTAATCTTGTATAACTAAGTTGTTTTGATTAAAGCAATTTAAAAACATATGTTAATAGTCATAACTAATTGATCATATCTTTTTTACACACACACACACACACACACACACACACACACACACACACACACACACACACACACACACACACACACAATGATCTATAATATCTCTGAAGCCAATGTCATAACACATGACATTTAAATTTAGATGAACCTGAATGTATGCCAGGAGTCACATGACTGAAGACATCTGTGGTCTCAACATTAGTGATTGGCTTCTACAGTACAGCTCAGACGACTTCCACCCCTTACACATGAATAAATGGGTTTGAATGGTGCCTAGTTCCTATTTTAGACCAAATAAGAGACTTTAGACAGAGAAAAAAGAAATATAGACAAATAGATGGTTGTTTATCAGCATTATTGAATCCTGTGAATGGCTAAAAGAATATACTGTAGAGTCAGTCCGGGTTTAGACAAAGATCAGTGTGGAAAGATTGACGTTAGTATAATGCTAAATAGCAACAAATCTGTCTTCTACTCATTTTCCCCACTGTCATTTTGAAAGGGGAACATCATAACAGCCCTATTTCTGTCTCTCTTACATTCTTGCACAAATTTACCGCCTTTCACAATCATTCTTTCATGCCGCCATTTGTATTTTCCCTCCACAATTTCTCCTTTTCTCTGTGTTATTGATAGTAGATGTGCAGTACACTATTTACGTGCACAAAAACGGTTTAGTTTAACCATGCAAGTTTAGTTTATTTACTAATGTCTCAGATTGTGGCTTTTCTTTGCAACAAATTTTAATCTTAATTAGCAATTTTCTTGTGTGAGTGTGTGTGTATGTGTATAGGCCTATATTTTTTGACAACATAAAAACAGACCTATTACCAAAATTCTTCATATTATTTAAAAAATAAAATACACCAAAGAGAGAGCAGAAAAAAAAGTTTATAATTTAAAACGCTTATATTATTTTCTGAGGAAACGCTAGGCTAGCTGCAAAACAACAGGAATGCCACACTTTGGTGTTTATTATGAGGGTAAATCATATGACTCATTTGCTAGACATTCCAATTTTGTACTTTTTTTGCTCGACTGTTTCAACCACATCCGCTAATTTGTTTGTTCAAAACAAACATGCGAGCTAAACGGAGGTAGGCCTAGATAAACAACTTATCTTAAAATCTCAAAACAACTCGCTCAGACGTTGCAGAGCAGGTCTAATCAAATTTTACGTTACAACAAACAGTGGCATTTATATTTAAATATTTACAATCTGCATTTTAAAGGATCGCAGCTGAAGGATATGGCTATGAACGATAAACAAATACGGCAGCGAAAATAGCCACGAACGCTCCCTGGCGTGCAAGTTCGTGCCGTTTCCTGAGTGAGGGGTATTTTTAGAGGTGATCTGTGTGTGTCATCTCCTGAGTTTCACAGTGTGTCCTCTGCAGCTGGTGTCAGACGCTCAATCTGACACACGAACCTTTGAGGAAACGCTGGATTTGGTCTCGATTACAAGTCCAGACTAGTTCAAATGGGGTTTCTTGGATCGACATTATAGGTTTAGGATTAGGATAATCATCCAAAAATTTACATTCTGTCATCATTTACTCACCCTCATGTCGCTCCAAACTCGACTTTCTTTCTCCTGTGGAACACAAAAGGAAAACTTGTGAAGGTATCCATACGAAAGTGAATCCGGACTGAGGCTATGAAGCTCCAAGATGACACAAAAACTCCACAAATGTACCATAATGCACTCATACAACTATAGTCTTCACTGTGTGACTAAAATACAGAAACATAAGCTATATTTCTCCATGTAGCTCTCAAATCCAATATGGCACCATAAAGACAGTCACTAGACAAAACACACTTAATATCACATATTACAAGTAATCAACATGATTTTATGGATGTTGAGGGTCAAAAACATTTAGGCAGATATCAGGATAATAAATTATGTGTAATTACCTGAGTTTCACTGTCATTTGATGGAGAGAGTTCTGGCTCAGTTCTGTGTTGACACAAAAATGCATACGTAATTTTGTTTTGGCATCTCTGATTTGTCAAATTAGCATACTTTTAAACATGCCGTCATGAAATTAAAACTGACCTTATTTAGTGTCTTACAGTGCATGATTCATCAACTGACATTTTTATAAGGAACCAATTATTTCATTCTGCCAGCAGCCATATCACCCTGTAGCCCAAGACTGGTTGCCCACTGAAGCTAAGCAGGGTTGAGCCTGGTTAGTACCTGGATGGGAGACTTCTGGGAAAACTAGGTAGCTGTTGGAAGAGGTATTAGTAAGGCCAGTAGGGGGCGCTCACCCTGTGGTCTGTGTGGGTCCTAATGCCCCAGTAGAGTGAAGGGGACACTAGCCTATACTCTATTACTGAAACAAGCACAGTCTTTCAGATGAGACGTTACACAGAGGTTCTGACTCTCTGTGGTCATTAAATATCGCATGGCACTTCTCCTAATGAGTATAGGGTGTAACCCCTAATTCTAATTCCAAATTCCATCCATTGGCCCTTGCCAATCATGGCCTCCTAATAATTCCCATTCAAGTGGATGCTGCACACTGGTGGTGCTTGAGGAGAGATCCCCTGAATTGTAAAGCGCTTTAGGTGTACAGTAGTACATATGAAAGCACTATATAAATGCCTAATTTATTCATTCTGCAAATTCGTTATGGCAATATAATAGCGACAAGTGACTGTCTTGAATTGCATTGCATTGACTCGTTAACTCGATTCGTTCGAACACTGGTGTGTTTTTTTTAGTTAGAAGGTCACTGAATAATTAATTCAACCGAAGTAATACGTTCAAAAACAGATTTATTCTGGAACTAAATAAGCATCTGTTTTTATGAATTAATCAAATCAACCGACTCATTAAAAAAACAGATGCATTCAGAAACGAAGCAAAAAAAGATCATCTTTATGAGTCATTGAATCGCTCATTTTAATGATTTGTTCTGAAACACCCTGTGTTGTTGCTAGGAGTTACACGACAGTTAGTTTTACTTTGACTCATTTGAAACTTGTGAGTGAAGCAAAAATAGATAAAGTAGAAACATTGTAACAAGTAACATTTAAAACATTTCTTAACCCTTAAATGCATGAATGTTTTCGACAATCATATTCGGGTCTTTAGCGACCCGGATGTAGGCAAGCGAATGGATCATAACTGCCTCAATAGTATAAAACTCTCCTCATATTTTCATAAAAATTACAAAAGAATAAAATAAAGCATATTTCGTTACCTTTTGGACATTGGAAGGGTTCAATCAATCATCATCGTCAGAGCTCATTTCACCAGTACATTCAGCATCTGGATTATATTCGCGATAAACCTCACGTCATCATTGTGTGTCAGACATTGGCACCTTGTGGAATAAAGGTGGATCGCACTCATGAGTCATCCGAGATTCAATTAGAAAAAGTACACTATTACATACCTCGGGTCACTAGCGACCCTATGCATATTTTACAAAACCTTAATTAGTAAACAGACATTATTTTATATATTTTTTCTTGTTATGTTGTTGATAATGAATAGATTGAGGAATTCTAAGAAGGTTGATGTCTAATTTTAAAAAGCGAATAAAGGGAAGGTAGTGAATGACGTCCTGGGTCGATAAAGAAGAGGTAGGCCTATTCGTTTCAGGGTTAAGTTATTTTATACTTAACTGTTGAATAAAAGCAATCCAAAGGAAATGTACATTTACTACAGTAAATCTGGGGCACAAAAATGATAATAAAACTAATCACTTGATTAGGTATTCCATGTGTGTGTACACACACACACACACACACACACACACATGTATACACAAACTAAAGTAATAAAGACCCCATGATGGAGTCACAGCATGCAGGCCTGCAGGCTTTTGACAAGGTGATTAAGAACACTGCATACATGCACACTTTTGCATGTACACACACACACACACACACACACACACACACACACACACACACACACACAACAGTGTATGACAGGAGCCTCGCACAAATAAGCTACAAACTTTCTTCCGGAAGAGCTTAAGAAATAAGCTGCACCTCAAGACCTATAATGTGTGTTTGTGAGAGAGTCTCTCTGCACTTGTGAAACATTCCTGCAAATCTAAAAGGGAATATGGGAAAAATCATAAAACATGATGTAATGATTCAAATATTTTACAGACAAAGAAGCATGTTATCCTTATAAAAAAAAAAAGGGGGATTCAATAATTTGTAATGAAAGACAAAGGTTACCTGTGTTGATTTCATGCCATTTTATGTTGTCTCTATGCATTATACAATTTAATATGCATACTTAATGAAGGTTATTATAAAGTGTTACCAGTGAAACTTTTGGTTGATGAGTGAAATTGTACTTTTGTCATGTATTTGTAGTGCATAGTGTCTTGTTTCCCAAAATAAAATAAAAATCTTCAAGATTATGTTTGATATTGGTGACCCACACACTTACATTGACCCAGACAGTATTAAACATTACCCAGCTGGCACAGAGGGCCAAAATGCCGCAATGAACCACATTAAAGTGAAAATCCTCTACCTATCAAAAGTGCACTTTGATCCAGGCTGACTGTTAATGGTCACATGCAGCGTCTGTAAAACACAGAGACTTACACGCAGTTATTCTGGCCACACAGGTAGATAAAGAGACCCACTAAAGCTGGTAAAGTGCCACGTGAGAGCAGTTTACTTGATGAACCGTTTATGAAAAAACCTCAAATACTCACAGAAAACAGTGCCAACCCTGCTGGAAAAAAACTAAACCAGTCTAAAGTGGTTTGCTGGTCTTAGTTGGTCTCCAAACTGGGTTAGGCTGGCCTACAAGGCCCATATATATGTATATATATGAAGAGTTCATATGCAAAAGCCTCTAAGTGCCATCTGAAATTTTCTTCTAGAATGATAATTTTTATAAAGCTTGTATATTTAAGTTCAGATAATTTCACTTAAATGACAATTAATAGGTAATTTGCATTGCCATTTAAGTGAAATTGTTGAACTTAAATATACGAGCTTGATTAAAGTGATCATTCTAGAAGAAAATTTCAGATGGCACATAGAGGCTTTTGCATCTGAACTCTTCATATATATATATATATATATATATATATATATATATATATATATATATATATATATATATATATATATGTGTGTGTGTGTGTGTGTGTGTATACACTCACCTAAAGGATTATTAGGAACACCTGTTCAATTTCTCATTAATGCAATTATCTAATCAACCAATCACATGGCAGTTGCTTCAATGCATTTAGGGGTGTGGTCCTGGTCAAGACAATCTCCTGAACTCCAAACTGAATGTCAGAATGGGAAAGAAAGGTGATTTAAGCAATTTTGAGCGTGGCATGGTTGTTGGTGCCAGACGGGCCAGTCTGAGTATTTCACAATCTGCTCAGTTATTTGGATTTTCACGCTCAACCATTTCTAGGGTTTACAAAGAATGGTGTGAAAAGGGAAAAACATCCAGTATGCGGCAGTCCTGTGGGGAAAAATGCCTTGTTGATGCTAGAGGTCAGAGGAGAATGGGCCGACTGATTCAAGCTGATAGAAGAGCAACTTTGACTGAAATAACCACTCGTTACAACCGAGGTATGCAGCAAGTTGAAGACTGGAAAAATGTTGCCTGGTCTGATGAGTCTCGATTTCTGTTGAGACATTCAGATGGTAGAGTCAGAATTCGGCGTAAACAGAATGAGAACATGGATCCATCATGCCTTGTTACCACTGTGCAGGCTGGTGGTGGTGGTGTAATGGTGTGGGGGATGTTTTCTTGGCACACTTTAGGCCCCTTAGTGCCAATTGGGCATCGTTTAAATGCCACGGCCTACCTGAGCATTGTTTCTGACCATGTCCATCCCTTTATGACCACCATGTACCCATCCTCTGATGGCTACTTCCAGCAGGATAATGCACCATGTCACAAAGCTCGAATCATTTCAAATTGGTTTCTTGAACATGACAATGAGTTCACTGTACTAAAATGGCCCCCACAGTCACCAGATCTCAACCCAAAAGAGCATCTTTGGGATGTGGTGGAACGGGAGCTTCGTGCCCTGGATGTGCATCCCACAAATCTCCATCAACTGCAAGATGCTATCCTATCAATATGGGCCAACATTTCTAAAGAATGCTTTCAGCACCTTGTTGAATCAATGCCACGTAGAATTAAGGCAGTTCTGAAGGCGAAAGGGGGTCAAACACAGTATTAGTATGGTGTTCTTAATAATCCTTTAGGTGAGTGTATATATATATATATATATGTTTTTGAAATAAGTCTCTTCTGCTCACCAAGGCTGCATTTATTTGATTAAAAATACAAAACAAACACTGTAATATTGTTAATTCGATGATTCGATGCTCAAAATGTTGAAAACAGTTGTGTTTCATCATCCTCGATGAATAAAAGTATTGATTTATTTTATTTCTTTCCACCCAAAAAATTAATAAAAATTCTTACCGACCCCAAACTTTTGAACGGTAGTGTTTAATGTTACAAAAGCTAATTCTATTTCAGATAAATGCTGTTCTTTTGAACTTTCTATTCACCAAAGAATCCTGAAATAAACATGTAAATAACTAAGTTTTCAACATTGATAATAATGAGAAATGTTTCTTGAGCATCAAATCATCATATTAGAATGATTTCTGAAGGATCATGTGGCACTGACGACTGGAGTAATGATGCTGAAATTTAAGCTTTGATCACAGGAATAAATTACACTTTACTATTCACATAGAAAAAATCTGTTTTAAATTGTGATAATATTTCACAATATTACTGTTTTTTTTTTTTTTTTTTTTTGAATCAAATAAATACAGGCTTGATGAGCAGAAGAGACTTTAAAAATCTTACCGATTCAAAGCTATTGACTGATACTGTGTATAAATCTATAACAACCCTAGGTGTGTATGGCAGTCTTACAGCACAGCAGGGTGGATATTGTTGAGGTTTTGCGCTGAGGGGGTCGTTTTACATTGAAAGGAAAACAGCTCACGAGAGGCTTTACAGCTGGTTTGGAGACATAAATATCTCTCTCTCTCTTTGCTCATAGTTAATCACGTGCAGTTCCGCAGACATCTGGCCGAAAGCCAGACCTCAGAGAAATGTGTATGTAACCGGATCCGCTTTACAACGTGTATGTATCTGTATGTGTGTGCGCGCGCATACCTCAGCCTCAATGAAGGTCTGGATGGAGAACAGACCTGAGGTCAGATTTGACATGTTGTTCAGGGACGGTTATAACTGTGTCTGGCTGATCCAGGTAAACACAGACAGGGTTTCTCCATCTGGTTCCAGTGAAGCTGACTCCTGCACTGTACAGTGAATGATTACACCTCCGTCGAGGGCAACGGTCCAAACACAACCTCTCTACAGCAAAAACATGACGTAAAGCACATGTTTGCAATCAAGTCTTCTGACCTGACCTATTCAGGACTTTTTTTCCCCAGAGGAAATCAGGTAACTTGTTTTTAAAGGTGATCTAAAGCCTGTCTGGATCAAAAGTTTTTTTCCCCAAGCAAACTTTAGTGAAAACTGAAGTGAATTACCTGTTTTTCAGCTAACGGCATCCTCTGAGAAATCTAATCCAGTCAGAAATGTTTATGATTGTGGTATGTACATTTTTTAGCAGGCAATTATATTTGTTTCCATCGTAACTGAAGCCCTGTGCGCTTTCATTTTAAGTAAATGTCAGACCAGCAAAACACCAATATGTTATAAAAATAAAAAGTTATTAAGTAACATAAAAAGTTACTAAGTAACGTAATTAGTTACTTTTTAGGGAGTAACAATATTGTACAAATTCTGGCTGATACTGATAAGCCAAAAATTATTTCCATGATGTGACTGCAAAAGTATAAATTGCTGATATTAAAATTCAGCACTATTTTATCTAAATATATACAAAATATATATTATTATTATTAGTATATATATTGTTATAAATAATAAATAAATAGATGCATATAAATAATATATATATTGTTATTAGTCTAAAACATATTATTTTGTATTTTTATTTATCATTATTTTAACTAAAGATTGCATTTAACATCATTATTAAATTATTTGTGTATCATTAGATGACAGCAAAGTTCATATAATGTAAAAATATGGGAAATAACCATACAATAAACAATACTGACAATACTGAAATTGATATATCATCTGATAATCAATACATCAATATTGTACTTATACAGTATGTGTGTATATATATATATACACACACACACACACACGCACACATATATATATTTATTTTTTTTTACTTATATATTTGAATGTACATATAAAAGCCAATTTTGAGGAACATTTTTGCACCAAAGGATACATCACTTCACAACCTTGAGAAATCATCATCTAATTTTCATAATCATAACTGCCATGCTATAAATAGACCCTAGCAAGACCCTGTAGGATGAAAATACATCCTCTATCTTTCTCCCAATGGAATTCTATAAGGATATACACCTTTTCTTTAGATGTTTATGTTATATTATTCACGCTATGTCCATAAATGTACATAAAATGCCCTTCTTGCTTCAGTAAAAGTGGATTTCTTTCTACATGGGAGATGAAAATGGTCCTAAATCTATTTCATTATAATTTCAAAATATAATCTCTTTTGATTTTGGGGTGAAATAAGCATGCTCCTGACAGTTTGGGTGAGATTTCCTCACATAATTTAGCACAAATCACATATCGAATGCAGTCCTCAAAGAAAGAAGGTCAGCCCTCAACGCTACTGATGTTCAGAGATGTCACACAATAGGCAGTTCACTTTTTTTCCAGGGCATAAAGTTGTGACATTCCGGACTGTAAAGACCCAGATATGTCATAAATGTGATATTTTGAAGAAAATGTCATCTCTTAACTCAATCCAGTTCCACTCCAGTGACTGCGGGTTGCTTCCAGATTGGTTTTCTATAGATGATTCTGTCACTCTGAGTAAACATGACAAAGAATATGTGACGCCCCTGAGCCAATGCTGCAGTGACTGTGGGCGGGTTTATAATGAGACACTGGAGTCTCATTGGCCAGGAGCTGAGGAATTAAGAGGAATCCTGACATCCCATTGGCTATCAAGTCGAGCGCTCAGTAATTCTTGCGTAGACAGCCACAGGCAACATGCTGTTTACATACAGTGTGTTCATACATTTCTGTGTATTCTCGAACTTAAAGATCATAGAATATCAAAATGTACCCTATATACTTGAATAAATGTCAATGGTTTTATTGTGCTTGGCTCAGTGTACACTATAATACAGACAGACAGACAGATGTATAGATAGATAGTTTGATAGATAGTTTGATAGACAGACAGAAAGATAGATATGGCTGGTTGCCAGAATGTTGCTATGTGGTTGCTAGGGTATTTGGGTTGGTTGCTAGGGTGTTCTGGGTGGTTGCTAGACAGTTTCTAGGGTGTTCTGGGTGGTTGCTAGGATGTTGCTATGCAGTTGTTAAAGTGTAGTTGCTGGTTGCTATGAAGTTGTGTTGCTAGGTGGTTGCTATGGGGTTTTGGATGGTTGCTAGAGTGTTGTTAAGCAATTTCTAGTGTATTTTATCAAGTTTTTAGCTTGTCTTAGCATGTTGCTAGCATGTTTATAAAGATTTAATATCTTTCACCCTTTTTTACTTCCGCAACTAATGCGTTGGGGGAAAAAAATTATATTATCCAATAATAACATTGGAGTAACATTGGATAAAATTATTTTCACAAACCAATCAAATCCATTCAAGTCCCGTCTATTTACTTTAATACGCGTCCCTCGACTTCTGCTAAATTCCTCAGTGCACATTTTTATAAAGAAAAAAAGTTTATTTTCATCAACTTTCATGAAAATGTGATCACATCCACATCTAAAATATTATCGAATAATAATAATTGTAGCCTGCTTTCACAATCCAGTCAAATCCAGTTTATAAAAATCAAGTCCCGCCCACATTATTTCATCGACAATTATTTTCCCGCATTAAAAAACTTTGCATTATAAAAGTTACACGCGTTTCATGTTGTCTCCAATTCATATAAAATGAGATCAGAAAAACAAACGTAAATGTGCTAAAAAAAGTCATCCAGGTTTATGAATGATGACACCACAATAACTCAAACTATCTTCCCTGCCGGCGCTGTCAGTTTTATTCCCACACTGATGCATTCGTTTGCCATTTAACCACTTCGGCACATCCTTGTTTTCTTTGCGCTGTGAATAAGGCAACTGCTGACACGCGGATTATGCAGAGTCACATCAGCATGTTAATATCGCCTGAATGCTTTATGATACAGATGGGGGGGGAATTGCAATATTTCTTTCTTTCATCTTTTAAAGCTGAGGTGCTTGTCAGCAGTGCTGAGCCGAGGCTTGTGGGTTGGATTGTATAATGCAGCAGTGACAGTGAAAGGCTTATGGAAAATCATAAGCCAAAAACCTCTCCTCGCGCTCTGTCGTTCTCTCCTCGTTCTGTCCATCATGTCCAAGAAGTGCTCAGAATTAGGATAAAACCCCTCAAGTGTCAAACCACTATAGCCATCAACCCCCCCCCCAAAAAAAGCCTGTAAACAAAGATATGGTAAATATTTCTCAATATTTCAGCTTGCATAATGTGGTATATTTCTGAGCGGTATAATATAAATAATAAATTAGACCTTATTTTATTTATAAAAAGTAAGCTGTTACATTATTGTTTAATATTGTTTTTACCCGCCCTGTGACTTGTTAACATCAGCAGGAAAGTTGTTACAAAAGCAAGTATTTAGTGACTTTTAGTAAGAAAATGAGAAACAGAAACCAACAAAATGTGACCAAAACTTATTTTGAGCCAATCACCTGAGCCGTAAATGCCATGTGACTAAATTCCCTGGGGAAAAATATGGTAACACTGATTGGCTGGTGGCAGTCAATGGCATCAATATCATTGGAAATATCAGTGACATCAATCAAACAAACAAACAAACAAAAATTTAGTGACAAAGATGCAGACCTTTCAAAATAAAAGTCATGAAATTACTTCAGAATAAAAGCTGAAACAAGGAAAACAGTTGGGAAAAGCCCATTAAATATTACTATTAATTAATATGTTTTATATGTACAAATATCAATAAATTATTACATAAATATTTGATATAAATATTTAAAAGGCAGCACATATAAGACAAAAAAAATAAAGTACAAATATGATAACATATTCGAAATAATATTGTTTTAATATTTAAAAAAGAAAGCCCACTAAGGATTATTACATTCAGATTTATATATATACAAATGATTAATTAAATAAATATTTGAATACATTTTTTTGTTTTATGTTCAATTAATTATTAAATATAATTAACCATTACATTTTATTATAAAAAGAAACATGTAAATGTGAATAATTATTACATTTAATTTGATGTTTTATGTGTAAACATTTGATTAAATAATTAAATAAACATTTTATATAATTAATTGTTTTAAAATAGCATTAATTGATTAAAATGAACCAACACGACCAGTGATTTTTATTTAAAAAGTAATTGCAATTTATTTTGAGTTCATTATTTGTCTTAAATATAAAAAAAATTTGGAACAATCAAGTAATTTCCTTGAAGTTTTCCTGAAATCACCACAATATGAAAGGCAGAAAATAATTTATAAAACTTCAGTATATCATATGTAAAATAAATAATTTAAATACTAATTTTAGAGGATCAACAAGTCTCAAATTTGCAGTCAGGGTTGATGTCAATAACACTAAACGCCATGGCTACTTTTATGGTCATTTTGGGGGATTTTTTTCAAGTTTGACTGTCAGAATATGCCTTTGTTGTATAGAAAAAGCAGCATGAACAACAGAGTTCATCACAAATTCTTTCTATGCGTTCAATAGAAGAAAGAAAGTCGCAGATGTTTGGAGGGACATGAGGGCGAGGGGTGATCTATACCTTTAAGAAGTTCCTGAGATGAATGTGTCCTCTAGAGAGCAGGTTGAACTTCAGAGTCCTATACCAGTGTTTTTGATATGAGATCACAGGCAACCTTACCGTCTCCATATGTGCGGCAGGAAGCCGCGAGTTGTGTTTCCATGGTGCCGTGAATCATCTCAGCACTCGCGCACATACATACATATAGCGCATGCTTTATGAGGTGTTGGAAAAATTGAGTCAAGGATTCGGCTACTCCAACTCCCCTAAAACAAAGGAAAACATTCATTTCCTTTAGATGTATCCAGAAGTAATCAACATTCCTGCTCTTTTCAGGAAAATTCATGTTAGGTTTGAACCTGACTCACTAATGCTAAAGTTATTACCTTGTGAGATAACAGAACCTCTTGCAGATGTAAGAACTCTCTCTTCACACTCAGCTAAATCTAGATCTCACTCCTCTTCTGAGTGGATTATCCTGTATTATTACATGGCTTGGTTGAATTCCAATGTACAATGCGGTCTGTTATTTCTTGATAACAGACCGCCTCGAAGTATAACACACCGTTGCCATGAAAAACAGACCGTTGCTATGGACGCGGAACGGACTATTTTCTTTAGCGGAAGCAATACAATCGTTTTTAAATCAATAAACTCCTTTTTAAATAAATATTTTGTGTCAAATTATTTATTTAGTTTGTAGGTAGCCATGTAATAAGCGGGATAATGTATATCGAGGCGGTTGTTATAGCGAATAACAACCCCTTCAGGCTGATTCAAGACCCCTCCGCCTGTCGGGGTTGTTATTCGCTATAACAACCGCCTCGCTATACATTATCCCTACATATTACATAATAAGTTTGTAATATTATTATAAGTAATATTCACAGTGCACATTTTTATTGTTGTAGTAAAATTATCATATGTTGTTGTGTCAAAAAAGCATAAACAAAACGATATTTAAAAATATGTTCTGAATATTACAATATCGGAAATTTATCAGTCAAAAACATCAGTCAATCTCAATTTCTTCGTCAAAAATAGGTAAAACCTAATGAGTTAAACTGCCATCCATGTGTCTTGTTGTGAGAGTTTGAATGCTGAATTTTGTACTCACATATTGATATTTTAGGAGATGTGGCCTACATTTCTCGATGTTTCTTCATGATGTTTCTGACAAGTGAAGAGTACATTTCTGGGGTTGCAAAAAAAAATTGATGTTTTAAAGTGGAGTTTCTCAGAAACCTGCGGAAAAGATGCAGAGCAAACAATCTGAAATGTCGTGAAAAAGAGCCAACGCATGTGTGTAAAGACGGGGTGTAACTCCATGACTTCATCAGAACGAATGAGGCCAAAGTTTCAGGTCAAAATATTGGCAAGACGAGGTGGAGCCCAACAAATGCATCCAAATAAAAGATTCTCTTTCACTCACACACACATGCAGAAATACATGAAACAGTCCAACTGGACAGCAAAACCCAGAATAAAACAGCTTTCTGTTGTAATTGTGCCTGCTGGTTTTGATTAGTATAACATTAAATCATAACACATACAGCCCATCAATAAGAAAAACAATTAAAAGTAATGAAATTGTGACAAGTTTGTTTCCTTGACAACCTGGTATGAGTTCTGCTCATGTTTTTCCGTCTGGTGGGGTCGTGTAGGGAACACACACACACATACGCACATTCATATCCCTAGCTGAGAAAATAAAGTAAGTATGATTCTACATTGTCTTATTTCATTTGGGTAGAAAAGCCTGTTTTTAATCACAAAGAAGTGAACAAACCACAACATTTTTGTGACGGGTTATTAGTGATGGATATATCAGAAAGGCGATTAATCGGATGACATTTGGCCATTTTGAGACTATTGGCAGGTTATCTTGAGGTTAGCGCAAAACCCATTTACTAGCCTGGCTGATATATCAATATCTAATAAACCACATTAAATGTACTCTGGGATTTTGTGGTTTGCGATTAAAACCAGACTTCCTTCCACAGAGCGCAAAACTACTGCACAACATGATGTAATCACATAATCATATAAGATATTTATTTTAGATAACCAGTTATGTGAAGCAACATTGTGGATGTGGCAATTCATCAAATGAATGATTCACTGATGCATTCCCTGTGCGGAAAGCAAAATTAAGCAAAACTTAATGTTGTTCCACTATGTTATTGTATGTGTTTAATTGTAATGCTGCCACCCTGATTAAGATCCTTATTATATTGTGTAAGATTAGCTTCAATGTATAGAGCTAATTGTCTTAGTTAAACTGTAGCTTGCTAAGCTAAATGGATAATTTTAAGTAGCTTCCCAAAAGTGGTTTATAAATCTCGTTAGCTTGTAGTGTAGTTAACTAGTTTTTATTTGGTAGCTTAACAGCAGTTTGAAAATGTAACTTGCTAAGCTAATCATAATGTATAGTACCTTTCCCAAGACAAATTTCTAAATCTTGAGCTACTTTTGTTAGCTTGTAGTGTAGTTAACGTAGCTTGAATCTTTAAATCCTTGTGAAATACAACTTTACACTGACTAATCCTTTTCTGATACTTCCTCATAGTTTTCCTAGCGGAAATAAACTACACCTGAGGTTACATCAGTGACAGGATATGACCTCGTCAGATGACTTCCTGCATCCTGTGAGATTCAGCTGAAGGGAAGTGCTGTATCCGTGTTTGGATTGGCTCATTTCCCTCCCTCCAGCATGATGATGGACATGAACAAGAAACGCTGGATGCTTTTTTAGACCTCTTACAGAAAATACACTGTTTTTACCATGGTAAAATGATGGTATCAGATGATAATATAATGGTGATTTGATAAATATGTTCAATATACCACAATACATGACCAAAAACATGGTACATGCCATAAAACATGGTTAAACCATGGTTAAACCAACCACTTTTTGTTATAAATACATATTTATTTTCAAGCCACAAGTCTTCATAATATAATTCTAGTGATGTTTTTACCACAATTCACAGACACACAGCACACTTACACAAGCATTTCTTTGATTAATTATTAATGCACCTGAGGCGTATTCTCAGATTCATCCGAAGTGGCCGTCAGCCACAGAAGATGAAGATGAATTTGTGTACGATCAGACAATAAATCACCAATATTACAGTTCAAAGGGCCGGCAAAAATCTCCACACTCAGCGAGTCAAATTTCATGTTTACTGATGAGATGAAATTAAAAGTCAATCAGCGGCAGAAACTGAATTGAATTTCTTTTAAATAAATGCCACTTGGCTTGATATTTTGCAATGACATTCAAGCATTTATAAAAATGTCCAAACTCATTTTAGGGCTACTGTATCTAAAATTCCCATTTCATTGCATATTAGAGGGATCTAGCTGGGTATCTAGGGCAGACACTTAGTAGACCAGCCTGAAAAAGACTGGAATACGATGAATAAAGTGCACGCAGACACACACACACACCTTAGCAGGTCGTTTGAGATGCATGAGAGCGCTATTAGAAATTTGGCTAGAGAAGAGCAGAAATGAATCATAAAACTAGAGAAGTAAATAGAAAGTGACAAGGAAGAATAGTCAGTGTTTCAGGCTTAAAATTTGACACTGTTTCTATATTAGGCAGAAGAACATATGCCCTAGATCGCTTGAAGCGTGAGTGTGTGTGTCTCTGGGGTCATAAGGGTCAAAAAATCACCTCCTTTGACGTCATAAATCCCCAAAGGCATCAATAGAGGAACTATTGCAGCACAGCGTTAGCATAACCTTCACAAAACGCTGATGAATTGCCATGCAGCCAGTCCAATATGTTTCTCTTGTATAACTAGCAAATGCAATTTTATATGCAGAGTCCAATTCATTTTAATGAAATGGTTCATTTGGGTGATTTGTTTCAATGAACCGGTAGTGCAATATATACGTTAAAGGCAAGGAATTAAATCTTTCGCGACACTAACGACACCAAATTGCTTAACATTTTTGAGAAATCAAGATAATGAGAATAAAAACAAATAACAATATTAATAGAACTAATACAAAACAATATTATTTAATATGAGCACATGAATTTAATTTGTATTTTTCATTTAATTTTATGCAAGAAAATGTACAAATATCGGTACTGGCGTTATCAGCCCAATAAGAAAATTTGGCCGATATATTAAAGCCGATAAATAATGTATTATTTCCTTCAGCAGAGACACTTCAGATGCCATGATTGTTTTGAATTGCTTGAAATATGATTGGAATCACTTCAAAAAAGGAAAATACAGTTCAGTGCAACATGTGCAACGCAAGTCTGTCATATAGACAACATAAAATTATAATGAGAACATTATAATTGTGTGCTTGGGACATGACTTTTAATGGTGAGACTTTTGTTTTTTTAATCAGGCTCTCAAAAATTATATAAAAATTTGGATTTCGATTTATCGGCCAATATATCTGTTATCGGCTTTCAAATCTAAAGAATTATCGGTTATTGGTATCGACCAAAATTCGTGAGCTTTGATCGCAACCACACGTGACAGTTATATCCTATATAATATATATTTTCCGCATAGATATATATTCCATAATCAATATAATAAACAAAAACAGCAATTTTTAATCGAAGAATTTACTTCAATTTGAATGAATCTCTCAAAAGAATCAGTTCAGAAGAATAATCTGTCACTATTATTTGGTAGAATTTGATCTTCTAAACATTATCGCAGAGAATTTGCCTGAGTTTTCACACTTTGATTTCAAGATAACCCTAACTGACGTAACACAGCAGACAAACTTGTTTAATACAAGTCTGTACACCCATAAAACAGGAACTTGCAGACACAAATGGCGTTCTTGCGGATTGTGAAACACTAAAGCTGTCGAAAACTTACAAACAAAGATAGACGTTGTTCATCGGCAGCTGATGTTTTCCAATCTGCTCTTTTTGGCCTTTGTTTCTTTTTAAACTGATAAACGGATTAAAATACTGTCCGTTGGCAGCTTAACGGCGGTTTCATCATATCTGTATCTCTCGGGAAACAAGAAATAGATCTGGGAAAATGTGTCTGCGTAAACCCTGAAAACAGGAACATTAAAGCCATTTCCTGATCGTTCTCCTCAGGCGAGATGTGGCGTAGTCAATTGCTCAGCGTGGCGGCAGAAATTGCATTATGATCGAGGACCATTGGAGTCCTGCAATACTCCAGCACTGCACTGCCTTATCAATCTGTCCTGAACTGGGATTGGTGGAGTTAGACCATCTTAACACATTGCTGCTTATTCTGGCCAAGAACCACCCACTCAGGCCATTGTGTGTACATACAATACATCAAAACACAGTTGTGGGTGTCAAACAAAACTGTTTCAATTATTTAAAACTATTAGTTCCTCCTCCATGCTCATTGTAAGGAACTTTCCAAGCTAAAGGCACCCACACACTACAAGATAATCAGGCCGATTTCGGGCCCAATTCTCCCCTTCCGACAATCCTAGGTAAAGTCCTGATTATCTTGATGGTTCTACAGATTATCTTATCAGATTTTCCCATGAGGTGTGTTAAGAGTGACTGAATCTGCTCAGAAAAACATCAGAGCCACACCGATCTCAAATCGTAAATCCAACATGTTAAATATTTATGATCAGGAATCCTGTTGCGTTGGGGGAACCCCGAGGACAAACGCACACAAAATCTGAAGAATGTCACGTGGAACGAAATTATACCCAATCAGAGACAAACGCATAACACGACTACATCCAAACCTTTAAAAAAAAAGCAATCCAAACACTATAATTGCCATTTCTTCTTGCCCATCGTCCGCCATGTTTATTTACTCAAAAGTCACGCTTGATCGCGAGAGATTTTGCTTTTTTTTTTCCCATCTTCACAGTCGAGACTCTGGTTGTTTGAGAATGGAATCATTGGCATATTTTGTCTTCACTGTATACATGTAATATAATTAATCTTCGTTAAAGCTACAAAAAGTGATTTTCTCTTTGTATTGTTGTTGTTTGATTAACAGACATCAGCAGGAATATTATGCTGCGGTCACTTTAAGTCCGAACGTACAGATCCAATATAATGATACGCATCCGTTTTCTTTCTACGTTTACGTAAGATATAAACGTCTGTGTTTACAAGGATACTCACTGAGACAGGCATTTTGACTTATATATGTCCGTTCAAGCACAAATAGACACGAAAGAGAACGGAATTCGGTGTTCGCGTGCTGTCGTTGCTGTCTCTTTCGCGTCTTCTTACACTCAAATGGTCTAAAATCACTTGAATGTGTAAACTGACAGGACCTAAAACAAGCAAAAATTATCAACCTTCGCTCTATGATGGTTAATTAATCCAAGAATCACGTGCGTTTTGAACCGTGGTGGCTGGTCTGAACGGATCAATTACGATCCCTATACTTGACATCGCACATTCTGTGATGTGACTATCGCAGATGCGCACATCGCGATATCGTTGTTAAAACAGTATATCGTGCAACCTTAGTTTTATCATGTTGCTTTGTGGTTGCTATAGTGATCTGAGTGGTTTTAGTGCACTTCTATGTGTTTGCCAAGGTGTTTTGAGTGGTTTTAGCAAGTTGCTATGCAGTTACTCATGCCAGAATGGGTTGTTCTGAAAACTTGGTATTGATATCGATTCGTCCCACTCCTAACCTCTAACGTGCCAATTCCTGGTTTAAGCCCATCAGGTTTTAGAAGGACAGGAGCGATTTTTCCAGCCTAGAACCACGCAAAATTGTTCTAGATTCGTCTCGGGCACCAACAAAGGCACCATTTGAGACGTGAAGACAAATTCAGGCCTGTTCCCAAATGTTTTAAGAGGTACAGAACACTTAAGATTGTAGGATTTAAAATACCCTATAGCTTAAATCCCTCTATTTTTATCTCCAAATTCCCTTCTTTAGCGGCAAGCCAATAGCTTAAGCAGTGAACAAACGGAGTGAAAATGAGACATGGGGAGTTCTCTTCTGAGCCGACCTCAAAGAATGTGTCCGTATCAGGGTGGAACGCTACATCTGCAGAAATGAGGTCAACAAACCCTCTTGCTTATTTCTAATTTTCTCAAAAATTGCCCAACATCTTGCAGAGGCTCCCCGACCAACCGTTCCCAAACACATCTGGACCACAGCGAGCCAGAATTCGCTCCTAATCCATCCAGTTTTCCTTGGCTCATAGGATTTGCCACAGTGCTGCCAAAACCCATAAAACAAACAGTAGGTTAAACCCAAAATCCCCCACTGCAGACATCAACAGTCAAAAACACAGTTTTTGCCCTGTCTAACAAAAAGAGAGGGAGATGTCTCAGATTCGCACAGATTTAAACGCAATCATGTCAGAAACGCTATCAGATTATTGATTAGCGGCTGCCAGGAGCTGATAAGACCCTGCGACAGCTCGGATTTGAGCCCAGATGGCATCCCGGTTCACTCCTGCCCGATAATATGGAGTCCATGCCCCGAATGCTCAGAGAGTCCCTGACATTGTTGGCATCTCATATCTCTTTGTTTATTTCAGGTGCACTCATTAAAATACCCCAACCGGATCCCTCCCGCCTCGGATCGCTCTGCTCCTCTTCTTCGTTCCTCCATCCTCCCTCAGTCTCCCCGTCCCTGAGGGCGTAATAATGTCTCCCATCTCAGAGCACATTAGCATCACAATTAAAACCATATTTAACCCTTTAACACGCAGCTGTCTGGAGGGAAGCACTCACAACTGAGAAAGCTGTAGATGATTCAGATCCATATTTGCAAAAACAAGAGGTTAAACAAGATGATTATGTTTGTTAATGGGGCACTTTCCACGAATTGGGTACAAAGAACTGTCAAGTAATAATAATTGAATGTTACTAATTGATAACTTCTTTTTATTATTTAAATTAAATATATAATTTAAATATTTAAAATTATTTTAAACAAATGATAAACATATTAAGGTGTTAATAGTAATATTTTTGTGTATTTTTATTGTAACCTGCTGAGGTAAACTAACATTTTTTTCGAGAATAATTTTTTTTAAAGAGTTATAGCTCTATTTTGTGCCCTATTTAATGAAATATATTTAGTGTAAATTCCTGAGGTAAAAAAAAAAATCACCATTTTCCAGTGAATTCTTTTTTCTCGTTCAGATATAAGCCCATCTTGTGCCCTCTTTGTGGAAAGTACCATAATCACTCTTTCTTTCACTGTCAAACAGTGCCATAACAAACCATGATGGCAGCCATTCATAAACTGAATAAACTTAAGTGAAAGGGTTTTTCTTCAGTTCAGAGAACAGAGGTAGATATTGAAAAAGACCCCCTTCCTATGTCGCAAATGCTGTTAAGCTAATAAAATCTGTCCTGGGTTAATGAAATCTGTCTTGGGTTAATGAAATCACTGCTCATGTTCAATTAGTCTCCCAGACTCCACCCACTCTGAGAATTCTTTGCTCCCTGATTGGTCATTTCCTGTGTTGAAGTTCCAATGCACCACCCATGATAGCAGTATATAGCCTAAAAATGGTTTGCCGTCAAAGGAATAGCTGATCCTAATGATATTTAACTGATTATTTTGAAATTAAAGGGATAAAATATAAAATCTCATTCAATTCAAATATGGAGCATGAAGGCTGCACAACCATGATTTGCAGTCAGTAAGGAGACACAAAATAATTAGTGCTGTCAAATTGATTAATCAATCGCATCTAACATAAAAGTTTGTAAATATATAAAATGTATATAAATGTAGGCTATGTGTGTGTATATATATAATAACCACACACACACACCCACACACACACACACACATACACATACACATTCACAGACACACACACACACTCACTTACAAATATTCATGTTGGATGCGCTTAATCCCAATTAATCATGTCTATACATACACACACATATATATGACATATTTACAAACTTTGATGCGATTAATCGCGATTAATCGACATCACTAAAATTAAACACAAGCAAAAACTGGCAGAGCTACAACTGAAGATAAAAAAATATATCTATAAAAAATGCATGCAATGATAGCTAAAGTTGTGATATAGTATAAAACTCAAATTCAGAGATGAAAACAACAACAAACACAGAGCAAAAGAACATTTGTTCACAATACTTAAAAACATATCTGAATATTCAACATGACAGGCATGAAAATGTACCAAAACTTTTATGAAATCATCCATTTAATGCAAACCTGAAGGCAAAATGCATATAGTTAACTGATTCACAACAAAACACGTTCAGAATAGAAGACATGACATTTCAAAATAAAAGTCCAACATGAATAAAAATCAACAAACTTAAATTTTTATGTGCGGAAAAAAAAAATACAGTTTTCGGTTTTTGAGTGAACTGCGCCTTTAAGTTGTTAACATCCAGTTCATCTCTACTTCTACCAAAGAAAATACAATTTGACAGAGAATAAATAAGATAATAAGCCCAACACCACAGCTGTCCCATCACAGAAAGGCACATATTTTAGACATCTGCGGCATTTCAGCGCAAATTCCTGCTACTTATTCACTAACTACTGCACAATTTCGTTTAAACAATTTAATTTTACCATTACAGCACTCCAAAATGACCTTAGTGTCAGGAATTGCACCCTACAAAAAAACGTTTTGTGCCATTCTACATTGACATAATTACTTTAGTACTAAACAATGCATGAGCAAATAAACACTGTTATCCCTTCATTCTAAGCTAATTCCTCCCTGAATCTTGAAAGTTGGAATGTTTGTGTTGGATTATTCCTATCCACAGACATTTCCCTTGTAAGTCTGATCTTTTAATAACAATAAACATTATTATATATTCATGGCCGTCTGTGTTGTTTCCTGCGCAGCACCAGAAACAAACGTCTCTCTCTCTCTCTCTCAACACACACACACACACACACACACACACACACACACACACACACACACACACACACACACACACACTGTCTGATCTTCATTCGTGGTTAACACACAACATAATTACACCATTCCGTGCTTAATGAATGGATTAAATGTGAAAGCACTCTTTGGATACACGAGGGCTCCTTTTCCGTGCCCTACAGGGTCACATGAGCACACCCAAACAGCTCTTCACACTGACAGCATTTTCTAAAGAGTCCATTATTGGACTGGACCTATTCATTAGCGGGGGAGAGACGGGCTCGTCTAGAGCAGGAAGACAGGAGGGGCGACAGACAGGCGAAATGATGGTGAATATGGTGAATATTGTTGGAGACAGCTGGCTGATGGACTGATAATGACCCGAGTGTGTCTCTGTCTCGCTTTTTCTCTGTCGCTAAAATTTGGTCAATCACTCCTCACTGGGGTGCGGGTCATTTTACCACAAAAATCTAAATTATTATAAAGAAATTATATTTGCAAAAAGACTATTTAAAGGCCATTAAGATTTTTTGGTATTAGGACATTATTTTCTTGGAAATTAAGCAAAAATTAGTGGATGTTTTATTTTTATTTATTTATTTTTTGCAAAATTCACATCACGTTTATGCAAAAAAAAAACATTTTTATTGAATATATATTAAATAACATATACTACATAAATTAAAAGCAGTACAACATATACTATTAAGATATACAGTATCTATATCTATCTATATATATCTATATCTATATATATATACACTATATATATATATATATATATATATACACACTATATATATATATATATATATATACATACATACATATATATATACATATAATTTTTTGCATTATGTAAAGAGAGTGATATTTTTTACATTAAGGTAATGAGAATTCAGTGTTGTTATTGCTAACTAAAACTATTTAAAATCATTTTCGTAAAAATCATAAAAGCTTAAATAAAAATAAAATATTAATATTTGATGAATTTTTTTTTAGAAAAACTAAAAATCTTAATTGAAAATTTACCATAAACAAATTGAAATAAGTCAAAGTACTAAAATTCTTAAAATTAAAGGTATAGTGGAGGATCTTTCCGAATTTTAGATAAGACCCGCCCTCTCCACTTTTTGAATAAGTTTGATTGATTCACCAGAATGATTGACAATTAGGAGGACCAATAGTATAGGTGATCCACCTGGAAGTAAAAAATCCTCCATTATACCTTTAAAATAAATGAAAGCTAAATAGAATTATTCAAATTGACAAAAGCACATAACAAATTTACTAAAACAAAAACTGAAAATGTAAAAATAACAGCTAATTCAAAATATTAATAAATACAAAACTATAAAAATAATAAAACTGCTTAATCATAATAAAAAAAATCATCATAATTCCAAAATATCTTAATGGTCTTTATTGTCTTTAAGCAAAATATAATGACTTATTTTAGTATGTTTTTGGCATGAAATATGACCCCGGACATGTTCTTGACAGGCTTTGTGTGAAATTTTCCCTGGGAATTCTTTGTTTCTCTGACAATTTCTCTCTACGCTGATCCCATTATGATAAGAGACTCCCCGCTAATTGAGTCATTAGTGAAAACCTACTGGTATTATCACACGCACGCACGTGCTATTTATTCCAACATACGACCTCAGAAATTAATTCATTTTGTACAGAAGGGTAAAGACGATTTCATGCAATCTCTCAGATAATTACACACCCTCACATCAGCAAATAGCAAGACCCAAACATATACACATTTCCAGCTCCCAAAAGTTGAATGTTCATGCATCGCAAAATTAGCATGACCTTTAAGAACCACACACACGTTTGTCTTGTTTATCACATACAGCTTCTGGTTCCCAGAACAGACATCCTAACATTCTCTGTTGATTATCCAGAAAATTTTTATTTACGTAAATTGAACATTTAGAGAACGTTGTTAACATTCCCAGTACGCTGCCAGAACGTTCTGAGAATGTTCCCCTAACCTCTTTACTCTGATATCATCCACAGTACCCTGCTGTTCATCAGTAACCATCTAGCACCTATAGTTCTGGGAAGGTTAGTTTTTGGTTCCATTAAAGAATGTTCTGTAACTATACATTAGCTATACGTAAAACACAGAAACTTTAAATTAATCAAAAAAGTGAATTTGTTTGGTATAAGATCTTGAACATGTGATGCAAACGTCTCAGATAATCATACACAGTCAAGAGCACGTTTCACACACACTTTGCCAAATTAGCATGACCTTTAAGGTGAGGACCACACACGTCAAGTGTCACACATGCAAATACACAAAAGTAAATTGTCCTTTCCAAATGCACATTCAAAGGATGATTAATAGACTCCTTATTAAAATGACAAAATGATCAAACGGAAATGAAATGATGCGTGAAAGAGTATTAGTTTGAGAGTCACAACTCATGCTCACACTGGTGGCCAGGGCCAGGTGTGTATCAAACGAACACAGTCTTTCTCTCACACACACACACACAGAGGCCAAAGAGCGTAGCAGATGGCAGAGATAAATAGTGTGTGTGTGTGTGTGTGTGTGTGTGTGTGTGTGTGTGTGGCCAGAGCAAAAGGCACTTTAGCATATGTTCAACTGGCTGCCCACTGTGAGAGAATTTACGATTGTGTGTGAGCTAATGATGCAGCTATTGTACTGGTGTCCTTTATCCTCTGTGATCTACAGTGTAGTGTTTGTTTTTAGTCAGGGTTCATAAACACAACCATGACTCACGGGAGGCATCATTTAGTCAACCGGCTATTAGTCATTCTTGCAAAATAAATCCCAATGTGAGGTGGAGAGGCATTGTAAGACTGAAGTAGAAGCTGAGAACGAGAACCGGTTCTTCTTCAGAATCTCACTCCTCTGGCCTCAAGAGGCGCACTAGCGACTGACGCTACAGGCTGCAGTCTTTATCATCTTTGTCAGCATGCCCGCCTCCCATGCCTGAAACAACGGTTCGAATCCCACTCAGAGCGGTACAAGTAGGACCGGTGGGGTTACACTGGTGCCGTGACCCGGATGGGAGTGAGGATTCGGAGGGTGAGTGTAACAGAGGCCAGTTAGTAAACTTCACTCCCCTGATCTCAAGAGGCGAACTAGCGACTGATGCTAGTGATGCTAGTGGCTGCAGTCTATAACGTCTTTGTTAGCGCACCCGCCTCCCATGCCCGGAAACGCTAGTTCGAATCCCGCTCAGGGGTGTGTTTCCCGTACCATGACGTAACTCGCTGCTTCACTACCATAGTACGATGCATCGTTGGTGAAATCAGCTTGCTAGTCACGACTGTTTCCCGAAACCATATTATCGCAAAGTAGTCGTTCAACCACCTTGGTTTATGACGTCTCGCAAGTGGTGGAGTAATAACCTATTTTAATGAAACTGTTTGAGATCGAATTAACGCTAGATGTTTTGATATAAATTACAGACATGGCATCTGAGGATTATTTCTAATTTTTCTCAATTATTTTGCTTTATTTCCAGACTCAGTCATACGTCTCTTTGGTCGTGTGTCGGCCATATCAAAATTCAAGAGAATATAATTCTAACTTTAGTCGTTGTCATTGTCTAGGACATCTCTCCTCTAGCTAACTTCCCTCTTCATGCTTCTCTCTCCTCCACTCCCCACACCCCCCTTCATGTGCACGCGTACTAACCCCCCAACCCCCACCCCCAAATCATTATTGTCGGTTATTGGCTGGAACACTGTTTGTTATGTTTCGTGGTGCAGGTTGGCCCAATTTGTTTTTGTTGCAGTTTGTGGAGCCTGTGGTGTCCAGAGAGACCGCGTTGTTTTACAGTGTGTTCATGGGACAGGCAGCTAGCGGATAGTGAGGAGATGTTTGCTGTATGTGACAAAAAATGTTTCAGCCTAAAAAACGTGTGACATTGCTTAGAGCACCTTTAATTTTTATTTTAGGGTGAACTGTCCCTTTAAAATGGTGCCGCCGCCCCAGCATTCAACATGCTGTGACATAGCTTCACATTCTCTATAATCACTACTTACTAAATTTACAGCAAAATAAGAAACATGAAACTTAGAACTTTATTTGCTTATGACAACAGTGAAATAGTTTATTGTCAATCTATGCAAATATCTGAACGCAAAATGTTGCACTTGACCAATCAGAATCAAGTATTTCAGAAAGCCACGTTAATACGTTTTATTATATAGAAAACTCATTTCAATTTAACCTAAAACCTATCAAAAAAAGGTTTTTCTTCAATCATTTAAATAATTCAACTACTTTAATGTTGCTTTTGAAAGTCTTGTGAGCGTTTAATTGTACAAGTAGCTGTTCTATAGCGGTTTGCTTTGTGTTCAGATGTTTTGATCACACAAATCTACACACACACATACTGTGGCCATTGTCTGATTTCTCTCTGTCTGTATACTGCAGCTGTGCATGACTGATTCTCTCATGCAGCCCTAGGATTTACAGAACAAAGCTTTGCAGACAGCACCTATTGAGCTTGCATCGTGCGCGCGCGCGCGCGTGTGTGTCTGTGTTTTGGGTTAGGGACACGGAATGGAAAGTGACGTTTCTAACATTTGAGAAACACCTCCTTGGGAAGAATCACTGTTTCAAAGCCCAGTGAGCTGCCTTGCTGTCTTTTCCTTATACATAAGCAGACTAAAACATAACTTTGTAATATTGTTTTGTTAGTCGACTAAGTTACATATATTATAACGTTAGGTGTCATACAAATAGCGCGTGAATCATACGGGACTCTTACCTGGTTTCAATCAAATTTGAACGAGATACTTTCATAGAATCGGATAAAAATCCATTTGGCTTTCTGTTCGGAAAAGCATTTATGATGTCTTAATTAGTGGTGCTTCGTTTATGCGAGAATCTTTTGAGTGAAAGAATCATAGATGTGGTCGTATTTTGATTGACTATGGAGTGTTTGTTTGACTAACACGACCAATAGCATTCGAGCGCGGGCTGTGAAGGAACATTTCCATTGGTTGGAACTACAGAACGGCCACGCCCCCTTCACAAGAATCGGATAAAAACTGTTTTGGTTTCACTGAGGCTGCGTCAAAAATCGCATAATGTCTGTGGTACTTCTTTTGAATTATTTTGGTTGTTACAAAAGTGTGGTATAATGCAATCCAGACCTACTATATTCATCATGTTGTCATTGTCATGTCACCTATTGTACCAGCATCAGCTGCGTCACTTCAATGCCATTCATAATTCCTCAGAAGCAAGTCATCCGGGTACATTTCGAATACTATTTTATGAGAACTATGAATTTGGATGTACTACTCTTTTCACATCCCAGACAGCAACATGTCGGCCCAGATCCGGCTTACATCTGGTATGCGTGGAAATCACCAGATGTATCAGATGTGGCCCGGATTTGGGCCGACACTATGTTTTTTTGGCTATTATTTATAAGGGAAGTATGCATATTTGGATGCAGCCTATGTCTTTTTGAACAAATGGATTAATTGACTCATAATACACAAAATCACAATAATTGAATTTCAAATAGCATACTAACATACTCAGTGTTTTTAAGTAGGCTACAAAAACACAGTATTATAGAAAGCTTGCATGTCGTGTTGTTTGCATGTAGAACTGGATAGTAGTATACTCTTGGTCCTTTTACAATACATTACTATGACAGAAATAGTAGTATGCTAGTAGTATGTAGTATGCTCTAAACAAAACGTCTTGCGTCAAAATTGGCCACAGCAGCTTCTTCAAGCTTCTTTCCCCAAAGGCATCATGGTTAGGCGGGTCAAGACAGACACCAAAAGCACAATAAAAGTCAATCACCCGTGCGGCCCATTGCTGATCTGCTCTTAGGGGCCATTAAGAATGGAATTTCAATTAGTGCCTGTCTTATCAGCGCTGTATGTGCGTTTGGGTGTTTGTGTTTCCAGCGGTAGGACATGATTTAATTTCCTCCCTGTCTGACAGGTGTTAAAGCTATGCGTGCGAATGCACTCAGTTGTCTCTATATAAGTTACCACATATGTGCCATAAAATAGCTGTATGAGCCCATTATGACACTGTATCCTGTCTGAGACACACACATACGAACATATATGACCTTTAACCCCTGTTCATCTCACAAAAAGCAATAAAACACGTACAAAGAGGTTCAGGTCTGATCGTATTGATTTTTTTGCTGGAATCCCAAAGTGCTAAATGGTTTCCTGATTCACCCGAGAGAAAAACGCAGTTCTTCCGGAGATGTTTTGAGCTCTACATATTGCTTGACATTTCATCTGTCACGTACAGTAACCTTGGTCGATTAATGCAAAATGTGAGAACAACGACGGTGACATTTACGGGTATCTGAGCACACACGCCGTTAAAACCCGCCAGGCATTGGTTTCAATATATCGTCAAATATTCAGAGGTGTTAGAAAACAAAAGGCCAGACCAGACACAACACATCGACGGTTCTTGTTATCAGATCTCTACTGTTCTCCGGCTCTGACATTTGTCCTGACTGCAGCTGTGTTGCTCACATTCGAGCATCCGTTCAACCAGAAAACATCCAGCAGAGATACACACTTACTCTAAACATCTACATCAGATATGATTGTAGCTTGTCTAGCTTATTTGGGAAGGTTGGCTGAAGCTACAACTCTCAAATTTGAGGAACAGATGCAGAACGACTTTTTGATGTTAAAAGGGTTTCGAAATTACACTGTATCTCGAACTAGATTGGATTTTCTGAAAAAATCTGATGCATGCAAAAGTCGCCGCCGGAGGTGTGGTTGCTTAAAAGATTGTGGTAATGTGATAACGTTGTACCATGATGGTTTTACAGTTATTTTTGGACTTGTAGCTTGGTAATATTGTGGTATTCCTTCAAATACATTGGAATACTATATTAATACCACATAAATATGGTAATCATCCGATCACTTACAAAAAAGTACCATGGTATTACTACGGTAATTTGGACATGTACCGTGGTATTCTTGGAAGTTACTTTTTGGTACTTTTTTGAATGTATAGTACCATGGTATACCAAAAAATATGGCATGTTTTTTAAAGTATATTGTGGTAATTAATAAATATTACAAATAATAAATATATTTCTAAAATATAAAAAAAATGCATATTATTTATATAAAATGTATCTAATACATTTTTATTATTTTAAACTTATTTATAATATAATTTTATATATTATATATAATATTATATTTTAATTTACAATATAAACATTTTGTTTATACAAAATTAATTAAAAATATATACAAATGTTTTTTGGTGTGTATTATGGTAATAACTAAATATTAAAATAATTTATGACATTTAAAAAAATATACATGATTTTATTTATATAAACTTATTTAATATAACTTAATGCAAAATGTATATAGTTTATTTATAATATAAGTTTATATATTCTATTTACATAATATATATATACATGATACAATTTTTTTTATTTAATAAAAAATAAAAAAAAGTAAAATACCATGTGATGTGGTATATTTATGTACCAAAGTATTTCCATCATTATACCACGATACTGCCACAAGTAAGAAATTTTCACCACAACTGCTTTTGGTTTTGTTTATATGCACAAAAGCACTTTAAATCTGACAGGCCTGTGTTATCATTCATCATGTTTTGTATGAATCTATTCCATGTTTCTGCTTGTGATATATGAGCTATCATGCGTAAAGGAAACACTATTAATGCGTGTTCCACTCAGACGCTGCTGTAATGAATCACTTTCACTCGGCCTTGTCTCGACGTAACAACAAAGCACTTTCACAACTCACACAATTAATCAGGGCCACAGTTCGAGTTTGTAATGGTCTGGATTTATCTCTGCAATAGCTGTCTGTCAGAAACGAAAATACCGCCTGATGCTCTTGACAGAAAAAAAGTGTGTGTTTAGTCTGCATTCACACAAAGAGAAGACGGCGAGGATGAAAGAACGAATCCTGCCTTGACTGAAGCTTGTCAATGTGGCATTTCTATACCTGATCGACAGTTTTCACATTCAGAGTTAATGATGAATAGTGTTCATCTGAACCACATGGAGAATAGTTGATGCCATATTTGTCTGAGGAAAGCCACATTTAATGTTTTGAATGGTATAGGTCAAAGAGCTTTGGCCATCTCAGTGTGACTTCATCTACACAATACACAACTGAAATGAAGGAAATTGCCTATATTATCAGCTCTAACAGCATAAGATGAAGCTAGAACGCTCTGAACTACAGGCCCGTGGGGTTTGTGAATGAAGACTCCGGAAAGGGCTGGGTGAAGGTCATCTGAAGGTCATTTCCTTCCGCAGGGGGAAGTGACCCGAAACCGCATGAATGAAATTGAGGAACACACAGGAAGAGATCCGATGCCCAGGGCAAAGTCACACTTGGAATGTAATAAGGAATGAGTCACTAGGAATGAGACGATGAATCTCAAACACATGCCAGCTTATATACATTATTATAATGTGTAGCATATATATATATATATTAGGGCTGTCAAACGATTAATCGCATCCAAAATAAAAGTTTGTGTTTACATAATATATGTGTGTGTATGGAGTATAAATATTTTCTATATATAAATACACACACATGCATATATATTTAAGAAAAATGTGTTATTTATATATAAAATATTTATATATAATATAAATTATATATAATATAAATATATATATACACAGTATATACATGCAAATATTTCTTAAATATATACATGCATGTGTGTGTGTATTTATATATAGAAAATAATTATACACCATACACACACATATATTATGTAAAAACAAACTTATTTTGGATGTGGTTAATCGCGATTAATCGTTTGACAGCCCTAATATATATATATATATATATACACACTCTGACATCCCCTGTAGTTGATGACCCACAAGACAAGCAAAAGGAAAATATTTCATATCAAAAAGATCCTTTTCATTTTATTTTTGGATTTATTTTGAAGGGAAAAAAATATATAATTCAATAAATATTATGGCAACATCAACAAAACAGACATACATGGACCTCAACACACAGAAGGCATTAAAAAAAATTACAGACATCCTACATTAGGAAACATTTTGTTTTTGTTTTTTATAAGCACCTACACATTTCTCAACATTTACACACACCAAAATTTGTAATACTGTCTATGTGAAAACAAATTTGTGACACGGTCGAGAAATTTCTCTCTGACCCATTAAAAACAAAGACAAATGAAACAAAAAGGTTTGTTTTGCGCCAGTTTAAACAAAAAAGTGCAACTACAAACATGCAGCAAATGAGATTTTGCAGCTAGCTTCAAAATTCTGAAGATTTTTGTTTTGAGAAACTTTAAGCACTACAACAGCGGAACGCGTATTCTTCCACGGCTCTGCAAGGCAATATACCGAGTCACAAGAAATTTTTGTTTTGAAAGAGAAAGAATGTGCATTAATCGTTTTTTTTCTCAATCCTCTCGCGTGTGTTCAGAAGCAGACTGCATAGTTTAGTAGAGAGAGGAGAGAATTTTTTTTCTTAACATGCCCTTCAAAAGCATTATTTTCTTTCTTGGGCTGGGCAGATAGAAGCGCAGGTTTAATATGACCTTGAATTTGATGTTTGATTGTATTTAACATTTTAACAATTGTGCTTAAACAAAAGAATGTCACAAAAGGCACAATTGTTTTATAGATAACATTTTATAGATAACGACTTTAACAATGAAAAGCTAGTTATGTGCTTGTTCAACAATCATTTGTTACTGCAATAGTGTTGTTATTCTTATGAGGCGTTCACACTGACAGAGATTAAATCACTGGATATCGCCAACTTACTATACAATTGGTTTCTAGTATGCGTTTCTACACAATGATCAATCAGTAGTTCAAAAACTGACTTGTCGTTTAGCGAGGTTGTCTAGTTTAGCAAGATTTTGTCTGAAATATGTTTTTTTTTTAAATAATTGACATTTTCAGAGGAAATGCTTAAATAAATTAGCATGCTAACAGCCTTTTGTGCAGTCCCGCCATTATTTTTGTTTCAGATTTGCATGAAGTTGAACTGCACTGCATTGTAAACGGTCTCGCTAGCTCATGAGACATCAAATCACCAACTCTCATTGCAAATTAAAGACTTCCAGATGTTTTGTCCCTGCAAATCTCTGTCAATGTGAATGCCCCTTCAGGGATAAACCGAATGCAGATGAATACTAAATGATCGGGTCAATTCTCAAATGTCATATTTGCGCTTCCATTTAAAGCGGAACCATGTTCTTACGGAACCGTGAAAGAAATTCTCATTGATCCACCAAAAGCCCTCAAACACACATCCATCATGCACTCCAGAACGTCAAACATTGATTCATCCGACTTGAAAACCTTCCAGTTCTTTGGTTTTTCTTTTTCTGAATCCTAATGAACCGTAATGTGATTATGAGGAGTTATACAGAAAACAGTGCGAGTTCAAATATACCAGCGGCGTATCCATGGTGACGGTTTTAGCTGAGCTTAGCATTAGAAAACGAAAACCACGCACACACACAAACTCGTGCTCTTGGTCTACAGAAGAAACAAAAACAGGCCGAGAAGGATCGGAGGAGGAAGTGATCCGTAACCACAGTGATACACTCTCGTTTCATATCCTCGTTAAGCTGTACAGACTCAAAAAGAAAGAAGCGAGAGTTCAAAATTTCGCCATTATGAAAGTCATCTTCCCCTTCGCTGTTTCGTTGCACGGCCATTAATACCAACTGAAATGTGCATCTTTTAAAAATAGCTGTGAACCAAAGCTCAGCGGAAACACTGGACTCAATGGTTATGTGATTCTACTTCCTCCTTCCTTTCCTGCAGCAGAAGCTTCCAGAAGGAACCCTCCAGAGAGGAAGCAGTTTCACATCCAGGAGCAGGAAGGAAGGCCTCCGATCGGCCGAGAGGGTGGTGACATCCTCCTGCTGAGTGGATAAGTTTAGGAGAGGTGGTTGGGGCCGTACTATGGGTTTACGTCCACAAGCTGGAACCCTCAAACCGGAGAGACCGGAGAGATTCAAGGACATCGAGTAAACACTCCCGCTCTCCACTTTTGCTTTGTCTATGGAAGGAATTCCAGACCTTTCTTGCTTCCACAGTTCACCCTCACCGTTTCCCAGAATAAATCTTTCCCCCCGAACACCTTGCACTACATGACCGTGCAACTCTTTGCTTTGTCTTTGCGTAGGTCTGTTGCAACGGCAGTAAGATCTGGTCGACTAGGCATGTGTGAGATGCGTTTGGTGGCACGTGCCGATTTGTTGCGCTTGATGTTTTTGTTGTTCTTATTTACACAAGCCAACGTTGCAACGTGGAAAATGTCCCGCACGCTGTTCTCCGACTGCACTGCGGAGCATTCGATATAAGGTGCGGAGATCTGCTTAGCCATAGCTGAACCCTAAAAGAGAAAGAGGACATAATGAGCTTCGATCAGCAATTAACAGTTCAGTCGCGATTAGTTCGTGAAGTTCTACTGCTTGCAATTTCATCAAAATTAAGTTCAGCTTTGAGCACTGGAAGATTTAGCTCTTTATCACCCAGACATTTAATGCAACAGATTAGATTAGTAACCCAAACCATTGCAATGTTGCTGAACTGCATTTGCTGCTAAACGCAATTACTGGTAAAGTAATAAGATAGGCGTTAGATAACTTGGCCAATTAAAGATCTAAAGTTGAGCGTCTCAATGCCGTCCATCCAAATTGCAAATGCAGTTTATAAGAGAACCACCCACCTGATCGTAGGACACCGGCGTCTGTCTGTGATTGGACAGCTCCACTAAAGTCGTGAGGTCCGTTCTAAGGTCTGACTTGCATCCGACGAGGAGCATCTTTGTGTTGGGACAGAATTCCTGGATCTCTCCTTTCCACTGTGAGAGAAAGACACAAAACCATCACGGAAAGATGAAACCGACTGGCCTTGATCCAGAGGACAAAAGACAAGAACAAGTGTTTCCTGTTTCCATTCTCTTAGCGGATCACATTCCATCCCATCCCTTTTTTCATGAGCACAAGAGTATTAATCTTCCTTGCTAGAGGTGAGGCACATGCTTCCTGTGGGGATAAAGCTTGCACTGTAATGACTGCTTTTCAGGGTGTGTATCTGTGTGTGCTTCTTCCCAACAATGCTACAGGTGATCTGCATTCCTGTCCTTCTCAAACAAAGCATTTTTTGTGTCGGTGTGGCATTAAATCACCGGATTTAATCTGGCGGGAGACAGGCGGGTACAACACAGCCATACGATTGTTCACACAGGAACACGGACACCCTACATTCCCTCATTCCCATGATCCTTTTGTGCTCACCTCTGGCTCCCAGAGGCCTCAAAGTACTAGCTTATTCCAAGCAGGGACTCACGTGTAGCCTGATCGTATTTCCGATTCTGCGACCCAGTTTTCAACCATTTTAAGACAATCGGGCTGAACTTCCACTCACATGGTCTGGTTAATGCCAGCATAATACTATCAACGGGGGCCTAACCGAGTGAAACAGAGCCATAGGCCATTTCAGACACCTGACCCCAGACTGAGAGTCTACGAGAAGACATCCAACCCCTACCAAACAAAGGACGACTTTATTGGGATGCAACAAAGAGTGGGAAGAACACAAAGGACTTGTAGAAGAATTTCTCTGAATCACAGTCAAGGCATTTGAAAGCCAATTAGACTGTTTGGAACCAGTAAGGTCAAGCCTACGGTTCGATATCCAAGAAACTCTCGAAAATTCAGTGCACCACACCCGTATTTTGCACCAAGACGTCAACTACTTAGACAATAAATCATTTTTCTTTGTCATCAATATGAAAGGAAGGTTGCATGTCTTTAATCAAGACCCTCAGGTGGAGCCCTAAAATCTGATTGGTTGATAGCAATGTCATTCAATCTCTGAAATCCAGCTCTAATCCTAAATTCTGACAGGTTGATGGGCACCCCAACCCCAGTCCTAAAATCTGATTGGTTGGTATCAATATCATTCCAGGAACAACAATGGATGTTAATAAAGGAATATCCTAGTTGTTTAGCTCACACTAAGTGTGTCAGCTCAGTACTACTAGTTTAAAAATGTTCACCTTCTTTAGGACACTGTCCAGGGTCTCCGGCCGGCTGATGTCAAAACATATGATGACGGCGTCCGAATCTGGATATGAGAGTGGTCTGACGTTGTCATAGTATGGGGAGCCTGTAACACAAAAAGGTGGATTGGTCAGGAAGAACAAGTTTGCTTGAACATTCGCACGCTCAGAGAACTGAAGGAGGATAGTGGTTCTGTCTGGAGGGCAGTCGAAATATTACTTAACCTCATTTAACTTTCACTCAGCGATGCAGTACAGACGGTAATTTGAAAGCATTCATGAATTTTTAAACCATTGAAGCTCCTCTTCAGACACACTAAACATGAAACTTTTACAGATAATTGCACGCTTTTGCTTTCCAGAAGGAATAAGCCTTTAAATTGTTTTTTTACTCATAAAACAAAAAAAATATCTCAGTACACAGAAGAACACTTCCAGTTGTTTGTCACTGGTGCAATGCGGATAGTTTATAGTGCAAAATTATGATTGATAACGATTTACACAAGCACAAGACACTTCTTCAAATCCCTAAATCAAAGTATGAGCAATAAAAATACTGATGCTTGCCTTAGCAATGACAGTTAATAACTAGACCCTTGCCAGATGTAGCATTTCCCTTCCTGGCTAAAACCGGAGATGTTTTTCTTTTCGAGGACAGTACAATCCAGGATTTACTCTGACAGAACGAAGCATTCCCACCCATCGCTACTCTGCCAGACACGGTATGTAAAATCCACACAGGACAAACACATTTATAACGTGCCAGATTCCAGGACAGAAGTGGTGTTTACGAGAGAGAGAGAGAGAGAGAGACAGAGGGAAGGGAGGGCTGTTTAGTTTGACAGAATGATAATTCACAGTGCCAGAAGTTAAGTAGAAAAATGTGAAGTTAAAAACACATGCAGCCGCAGGACTTTACAGCTCATATTCCAGCCACAGCCACAGGCCGAAAAACAAGAAAACAACGAGGACAACGTTTTACGGTTTCACATGATATATTTGCCTTTCATTATGGTTAATTATTTAATCACTAATTTGTAATGTCAAGTAGTAACTACATCTGTATCTAGATCTAATTATCAGTTATTTTGAACAAAAAAAACAATACTTTTTTTGTTAGTGTGGCCTTCTGCCTTTTCTGAGACACACAACAGATGCCCACACACACACATGCATATACACACTCTCTACTGCTACCCCCCACACAGTTTTCTCTCTAAACAGTAAACACATTATTTTATTTCTGTGCACACATAAACCAAAACCCAGCTGAGCGTGTGTCTGTATAGTATTTGTGTAAGTAATAGCTAACTGCAGTGACACACACACTTGTGGGACACCATAGCTATCACGACACAAACTGTGTGTGTGTGTGTGTGTGTGTGTGTGTGTGTGTGTGTGTCAGTGTAAGTGTGTGTGTGTGCGTGTGTGTGTGTGTGTGTGTGTGAGGGATACTGACAGCTGATGGATTCCCTCTCTAAACATGTGGTGACTACAACCACGTAAAAGCACACACACACACAGTAAAGAATTCTTGGCCACTGGCATTTTTTGGCTTAGATCCCTCACTGTCTTCAAACAAAGCAATAAACAGAAACAATTCTCCAATTCTGCAAAGTGAATATAAAGCGTAAACTAAGCTATACAAAATCTGCCTAAAAAAATCCCTTGATGAGTTGCTAAACCACAAACTTTTACAAAAAGGTCTTTTCGAAATCCACATCAGTACACAAGTTCCTCCTGAATGTAATTTCCTCCTTGACTAACAAGGTAAGAATAATTTCAGAGAACATAACGGTTCACATGGCAGTTTTTTTTTCCCCTGACGGCCCACCACACAATAGCTGCTTTGTGAGTACGAGAGCAAACCTTTCCTCACAGGAATGTTAGGCATGCGGGCCCAAATCGCCGAGGTTAGAAATATGATCCAACCGACAATAGCTGACCAGCCTTGAGGAGTAGGTCTGAGAGAGCCTGTCCCGGCAGGAGCCCATTCAAATGATCCCGGGAACGTTTTGTTTTCGGGGGTTAGTTGATAATGAGGTCTTCCCTTGCTGATAACAGTCAAAGGTTGGATTAAGAAGGTTAGATAACAACGTCTTAGGTCAAAACACTGAAAAAACATGCATTAGCTGAATGATACTTATTTACAAAATAAAATGTAGGAAGTGTAAGAAGTTTTTGAATGTATAAACAAGATTAAGCGAACACTTTTAACTTTAACCAAATGCAACCTCAAACGCTTAAGATTTCTCTTTATTTCAGCTCTAAATACAACAAAAATGGACTATTTACCTACTTAATAATTGTCCCTGGTGTAATTCTGCAGCTTTGTTTTCATTGACTTTCATCAAAATGTAACTAGATTTGTACATTTTGCAAGAAAGAGTGGACAAGTGTGCTTGCACTGTAAAAAAAAGTTGCTGCCTTAAACATCCAAGTTGATTGTACTTAAAAATGTAAGTCATTTCAACTTAAATTACATTAAACTGACTTTTAAAAATGAGTTGAATCTTGTATAACTTCTAAAAAAGTTAAACTTACTTACTAAACTTATTTTGATGAGTTAAAGCAATATAAAAACATGTTGTAACTTATTGATCATATAATTTTTTACAGTGCATGCAAAAACAGTGCTAGGGTGTTCTGAATAGTTGCTAGATGGTATCTTACTGGCCAAAGTCAAAGAGCACCCAAGACCCTAAGCCTCTAGGATATCCTACTAGTAGTGACTTTTGACCATAAAGAACCACTTTTCAAGATCCAATCAAATTTCAATGAATATCAAGCCACACCTTTCATTATTTCCCAATTAATAGCCTATTTCAGTGTAAAATACATCACATTGCAGAGTTTAAGTTTTTAGGCTCTGTGCTAGAGATTCACATTACATTTTTGTAAGGAAGTATCTATTACAGCCCACAACCTCAGCAATCTGATCAAGGAGTTTGATAAAACATTTCAGCTGCAAAAAAGTGACATCTCACAAGGTCACCCAATCAAAGTTGCCAATTCAAAGACTCCATCCAATAGAATTGTGTCATGACAGCGTATCTTTCACGTAAGAGATAGGACGCTTGAGGAACAATGGACTGAATGTGGCACTATAGGTTTCCGAAACAATATGCTTATTGTAAAAATGTACAACTCACAGAGGAACAAAACGATCCCAGAGCAGTGTGCATGTATTGATTGATCATGGTCTGACTGGTGGATAAGGATCCTTTCAGACAGGCATGTCAAGATCCTGGCTTCAAATCTACAGGGGGTTTCTGGTCAATAAGTGTCTGGAAGAGCAGAAATGGGGGAAGGGGTCTGATTCCGCAGAGGATCGGCTGTTAGGGGATATACACATGCATGCTCATGGCCATCGAGAAGATCAGAGAGCACGCGGTCCCTCGTCACCGGTAGTGTAATCCTGACTTCTTGTGTTTCGTATAACACACAATACATGCACATACACAATTGGGTTTCAGATTTAGAAGGCCTTACTAAACTCTAGAATCAATATACTCAAGAAACCCCTAATGAAACATTCATGCGGAGGACTGACTACGGCACTTTGACATTGAAATAATGAACAAAGATTGCTCGGTTTTGCATTGCTGTAAACAGAAATCATTTTAACAAACGCAACAATGGGCGACAGTCCTAAAAAAGATGTTACGCAAGAATTGAGCTCAATCAAAACTAAAACAAACAAAAAGAAACACATTTGTATTCACCTCTTTTGTACTCGACAAAAAAACTCTAGGTTGTACTTTCTCAAAAGCGAACTGTTTGAATTCGGATTGATTCTACTGTATCAATGGGTTCCATGGCGGATCAGTGACGGATATCGCCAGCTGAATGGTGAATGGGGTCGTGACTCAACAGCTGATTGGTGGACAATGACAAGAGCAGTCAGCCTCTTGGTTGACGGGGGTGGCAGCTGTTGGAAACAAAGCAGCAAAAAGGAGATGCCAAGAAACGATCCATTCGGGCAATTCTAGGAGCAACCCCCGAATTCATCGACTGTTCCCAAGGAAATAAATGTACGATTATTTGAGGGCAAATGCACAAGGTTGCCTAGTCCACATTGTCTCCTTCTTTCATTATCTGGAATGTGCTCAGGTGTGTTTGGAACTTGTTAAATCCTGGACTTAGGCATTTGAGAGGAAAGGCCGCACACACGCTGGGGAGACCTTGGAGCCTGTCTCTGACACAATAACTTACACAGTAATGAACAGCAGACTGGAAGCCCACAGCCTGAAACAAGCAACTAACTACATATCCAAACGTCAGTACCAGACGGGCGGCCCTGCCCGCAGACGCCTACCGCAGACATCTGTCAGCTGAACACTTTCCTGTACCTACCTACATCACAAACCAAAATGAACCACCATGCACTGAATTATCATCAGATATAGCTCTAATTTGAGCTTTAAAATGGCTCTTGATTGAGAAAATAGTTCTGGATTTAAGCTAGATTAACACTTAGCTCAAGTGATTCTAATTTAGGACAGACTATTATTCAGGAAATTGATCCAGATGAATCCAAATGTTGGAATTTGCTCTCAAGATTGTAGCAAATTCCTCTAGTTTTAGAGAATAGCTCAAAATGTTATGTTTAGATTTATAATATAGATTCAAAAAATGGCAGCAGATTTGATTTTAGGTCAGTTCTCTAGATCTAGGACTGATTCTACCATGCGATTAACAAACTAGGACGAATGCCATTTTTTTACCACCAGCATTCAAAAAGCCTTTTTGCTCTGTGCTAGCCTTTCAGCAGGTCAAATTAGCACATGGTTCTTGATTTAGGAAATGACTCCAGACTGGCACTTGGTTTTGGATGCAAGAAATTGATTCAGATTGAGAATACAACTTTAGCAACAGGAATTTACTATTTGCACATGGCTGAAAAGACCAGCTTAGCTGATTTGGTGTTGGTCTACCTGGCCTAGCTGGTAAAGTTGATCAAACAGCATTTCCTTCCTGGTTTACCTATTTAGGAAGCTTGGTGGCTTAACATACACATGGGGAAGGAAATATTTAGCACATAACTGTTCATTTCAGACCACACACAGCACCAAACAACTTAAAGCCCCAGATTCAGGTCTGAATGCATTTACCCCAGATCATAGCTAAGCTCCAAAGAGGCCACCATCTAAAGCAGTCTGTCTGGCTGGATGCTTTACAGGGCCTGTGATTACCTCCAGACAGCAGGTCTGATCTCTCCTGGGTGATCCGGGCGCAAGCTCTGGAAACGTACCAATACCCTACATTCAGACGGAGCGAATCAAGACCCTCCTCTAATATGCCTGTGTGGTAACGGCTGTTTGGTTTTGTTAAACGTGTGAATTGCAGCACGACCCCAGCTGTGGCAACAGTTTTGGTTTCATTTGTTTATCCAAAACATCACTTACAGCGACGTTCCCGGTGATACCATCCTAACATTCCTTAAAAGTGAGGTGTTTGCGGATCATATTCCACAGATGGGTGGAGTGTGTGAGAGTGTATAAGCAGGGTGTGTGTGTGTGTGTGTTATTAAACGCTTGGCAGGCTGTCGTACTGACTCAACGACCAAGAATCGCTCAACCGTTCAGAATCAGAAAGAAAAGCTATTAAACAAATCCAGATTTTCCTCCAGGCATAAACGTAAGCGCTAACAATCACATCATTACCCTGCACAACACACTGATGCATCAACATGATGAAATGTTCACTGGCTTTATGAATAAACACAACAAGTCTGGACATGTCTTGAAAAAACATCTCGTAAATAAAATACAACTTCTGAAGCTTCATAGGTAAAACACTGACTTTTTAAATTGTAACAAGGCCTGCATTTACTGAATTCATTGTATATTAACAGCCACAATGTTCACAACATTATGGCATTATATAGTGCACATATATTTTTACGCTGCATATCAATATTCCGGGTGTCTTCAAAGGGGGTCTGTGATGCCACTGAAGGTAATTCG